>NC_057806.1:11731516-12090418 GCF_018294505.1 Triticum aestivum | reverse complement strand
CAAAAAGGTGTATTTTTTTTATATTTTTTCAGAATATAGGAGACATAGATATGGATTTTGGAGATGCACAAAAAGAGTCCATCGATAAAGGTTCCGAAGCGACGCCGTTGAAAAGGGCTAAAAATTCACGAGTTTTTACAACATAATGATGTGAAAGCGGTGATATCACATAACAAATCAAAAAAAGGATGCCAATTTCAATGTTATCGTACAAGGTATTTTTCAATATTATTATTGATCTTTCCTTTGTCATATTTCCTTTTGTATTCAACTAATTTGGCTCATTTTGTTTACTAATTTGGCTCATTTTTGTATCATGTCGACAGACTATGTTTGTATCCCTAGAGATATTACGCTCATCGAAATAATCATGTCTGCCCCCAAGAAAACCAAGTTCGTGGACATTGCAAGTGAAGTGGACTTCAATTATTAATTAATTGTGTCTGTGTTATATTGTATGTATGTGTAAAATTTAACATCCATTATCTTTATATAACTCTTACAAAATATTTCAAGAGCCCGTGGCAACGCACAGGCATTTGACTAGTAGATCTAAGTTTCAAAGAATCAACATCAAGAGCAATTCCATCAATGTTCCTAGCCAAATCATCAATCTTAAGCAATTTTTCTTCAATCATAGCATTAAAATTCTTTTGCAAAGTAATAAATTCTTTAATATTAGATTCAAAATCAGAGGGCATCTTATTATAATTTCCATAAGAATTGTTGTAGGAATTACCATAATTATTAGAGGGGTTACTAGGATAAGACCTAGGGTTGAAATTTCCTCTATACGCGTTATTACCAAAATTGTTCCTACCAACAAAATTCATATCCATAGATTCATTATTATTCTCAATAAAAATCGACAAGGGCATATCATTAGGATCAGAAGAAACACTCTTATTAGCAAATAATTTCATAAGTTCATCCATCTTTCCACTCAAAATATTAATTTCTTCTATCGCATGCACCTTTTTATTAGTAGATCTTTCAGTATGCCATTGAGAATAATTAACCATAATATTATCTAGGAGTTTAGTAGCTTCTCCTAAAGTGATTTCCATAAAAGTGCCTCCCGCGGCCGAATCTAAAAGATTTCTAGAAGCAAAATTCAATCCGGCATAATTTTTTTGTATAATCATCCATAAATTTAAACCATGAGTAGGGCAATTACGTATCATTAATTTCATTATCTCCCAAGCTTGTGCAACATGTTCATGATCAAGTTGCTTAAAGTTCATAATATCATTTCTAAGAGAGATGATCTTAGCAGGAGGAAAATACTTAGAGATAAAATCATCTTTGCACTTGTTCCATGAATCAATACTATTTTTAGGCAAAGATGAAAACCAAGCTTTAGCACGATCTCTAAGCAAAAAAGTAAATAGCTTCAATTTAACAATATCATTATCGACATCTTTCTTCTTTTGCATATCACACAAATCAACAAAGCTATTTAGATGGGTAGTGGCATCTTCACTAGGAAGGTCGGAGAACGGATCTTTCATAACAAGATTCAGCAAATCAGCATTAATTTCACAAGATTCAGCATTGGTAAGAGGAGCAATCGGAGTGCTAATACAATCATTGTTGTTGGTGTTGGTTAAGTCACACAATTTAGTATTATCTTGAGACATCGTGACAAGCAAGCAAACTAACACACAAGCAAACAAAAAGCAAGCGGGCAAAAAGAGACAAATAGAGGGAGGATAGAGAGAGAGGGCAAATAAAACGGCAAGGGTGAACTGGGGGAAAGTAAAACGAGAGACAAATGGAAAATAATGTAATGCGGGAGATAAGGGTATGTGATGGGTACTTGGTATGTTGACTTTTGCGTAGACCTCCCCGGCAACGGCGCTAGAAATCATTCTTGCTACCTCTTTTAGCACTGTGTTGGTTTTCCCCGAAGAGGAAAGGATGATGCAGAAACGTAGCGTAAGTATTTCCCTCAGTTTTTGAGAACTAAGGTATCAATCTAGTAGGAGACTACGCGCGAGTCCCTCGCACCTGCACAAAACAAATAAATCCTCGCAACCAACGCAAATAGGGGTTGTCAATCCCTATAGGGCCACTTACGAGAGTTAGATTTGATAGATATGATAAGACAATATTTTTTTGGTATTTTTATGATAAAGATGCAAAGTAAACTAAAGGCAAAGTAAATGGCAAAGTAAATAACTAAGTAGTAGGAGATTGATATGATAAATATAGACCCAGGGGCCATAGGTTTCATTAGTGGCTTCTCTCAAGAGCATAAGTATTCTACGGTGGATGAACAAATTAGTGTTGAGCAATTGACAGAATTGAGCATAGTTATGAGAATATCTAGGTATGATCATGTATATAGGCATCACGTCCGAGACAAGTAGACTGACTCATGCCTGCATCTACTACTATTACTCCACTCATCGACCGCTATCCAGCATGCATCTAGAGTATTAAGTTAAAAACAGAGTAACGCCTTAAGCAAGATGACATGATGTAGAGGGATAGACTCATGCAATATGAAGAAAACCCCATCTTGTTATCCTCGATGGCAATAATACAATACGTGCCTTGCTGCCCTTACTGTCACCAGGAAAGGACACCGCAAGATTGAACCCAATGCTAAGCACTTCTCCCATTGCAAGAAAGATCAATCTAGTAGGCCAAACCAAACTGATAATTCGAAGAGACTTGCAAAGATAACCAATCATACATAAAAGAATTCAGAGAAGATTCAAATATTATTCATAGATAGACTTGATCATAAACCCACAATTCATCGGTCTCAACAAACACACCGCAAAAAGAAGATTACACCGAATAGATCTCCACAAGAGAGGGGGAGAACATTGTGTTGAGATCCAAAAAGAGATAAAAAAACCATCTAGCTACTAACTATGGACCCGTAGGTCTGAGGTAAACTACTCACACTTCATCGGAGGGGCTATGGTGTTGATGTAGAAGCCCTCCGTGATCGATGCCCTCTCCGGCGGAGCTCCGGAATAGGCCCCAAGATGGTATCTCGTGGATACAGAAAGTTACGGCGGTGGAATTAGGGTTTTGGCTCCGTCTCTGATCGTTTAGGGGTACGTGGGTGTATATAGGAGGAAGAAGTACGTCGGTAGAGCAATAGGGGGGCCATGAGGATGAGGGCGCGCCTGGGGGGTAGGCGCGCCCCTACCTCGTGGCCTCCTGTTACATGGCTTGACATAGGGTCCAAGTCTCCTGAGTTGTATTCGATGAGAAAATCATGTTCCCGAAGGTTTCATTCCGTTTGTACTCCGTTTGATATTCCTTTTCTTCGAAACCCTAAAACAAGCAAAAAACAACAATTTTGGGCTGGGCCTCCGGTTAATAGGTTAGTCCCAAAAATAATACAAAAGTGGATAATAAAGCCCAATAATGTCCAAAACAGTAGATAATATAGCATGGAGCAATCAAAAATTATAGATACGTTGGAGACGTATCAAGGACTAACGCAGCTGGTGCTCATGTTGTTCTGTACTTTGGTTCGTCACCGGCGTTGAATGTTATAGCCGTGTCGTTCCATGGGTTTATTACAGTGATTTGGCAGACTTCGTTGAGCTCGCGAAGTGCCCTTTTGCGCTTGTTATTTGAAGCGAATGTCATGAAGACTGTCAATACTCTTGGGTTGTCGTCTTCTAGGGGGTGTTGTTCTGGGGCATCCTTGATAAGGATTTCCTCGCCACTCTTGGCTACCTGTCGTAGTATCCAACATGCTCTAAGGCTGTGGGTTGCCACGGTATCTGTTGTTGTATGTATTTTGCACGGGTCATCGAGCCACCTTTCCAGAACGGTGTTGTGCCGTATAGTGGCTTTGTGTTTTTTGACTGTTGGACTGGGCGTGCCCCAAGGGTATGCCCTTTTCGCCTATAGGGGAAGTTGGGTTGGGGCTGGTGGTTCCCAGCGAGCTGCACGAGTTTCCCAGGCGCTTTCCATCGCGCAGTATTTTTGTACGATGGTTGCTAAGTCGGCAAATTTTAGTATGCGGCGTCGATTGATGGCGTTGAGGATTCCTTCATCCGCACAGTTTTTGCAGAATGCTCATGCCGAAATTTTCCGTGAATTTTGGCATGACTTGTGCTACAAACTAGGACATATCGAGTGTCCGGGATTTGCCGCACCGGGAAGGAGTCAACGTTCTTGCAAAGCATAGGCCTTTTTATGTCATTATTTATTTTATTAGGTATAGAATTAATTGACTAGATTTAATCGTAAGAACTAGTTGAATTCATAGAACTAGTTGAACATGTCACATTTGTTGTTATTTTTTTAGTTAAAGCAATTTTTCGCGCATCGACGTCGACGATGCCTATCCCGCATCCTCATCGTCGAGTCGGCGGAGGACACCTGCGTCACCAGATGGGCCATGTCCGGGACTGGGCTCCGCCGGGGTGGTACTGGGAGGCGCTACCTACCGAGGGGCGCAGGTTGGTGATGAGCCAGCCTGTCGTTGACCCGAACCTTCTTTGGTGGTGGTCACGTGGGCCAGTGACGGTCCAGAGGCTCGAGGACCCCGCGGAGGTGGTGCGTCACCGTGTCAATGAGGAGGACGCGCACGTCCGTCGCTACTTGTTTGCGCTGGAGCACAGGTTCTCCAATACCTGGCAGGTTCTCCAGGGATCTCACTGGAGCTATGATCCTGTGATGGTTCCTTCTCTTCGGGTGTCCACCGCCCGCGCTGATACCCGTCATGCGCTATTAGTGATGTTATATGTATGCTACTATTCGGGATGTATTAGTGATAATATTTGACGATGTACGGACACATGAGATGATTTACTTTTGCTTATTGAATGCATGCTAATTTGAATACTTATTTATTTTACGATTTGGTTTTGCTTATTGAATGCTCATGTCAATATGAGTCCTATAAGATATCTTGAGTATCCTGGAGTTGTCTTCGATCGATTTTCAATTAATGTTTCAACTATGAACATAGGAAATGTCTGACAACGAAAAGGATTTCGGTATTTGCAAATACTGCGAAGACGAGCGCGGCCTGTGCGACGGAATCTTCCTAGATGATGATAGGCGCTTCAACATCAAGCTGGACGTGAACTTCGAAGTGGATACAGTAAGTCACAACGACAAGTCTTTTTTCGTAATTAAGCATGACATCTTCTTCATTTGCTTCAACTTATAATTTAATTTTTTTACTATTCTACTAGCGTATCCCCTGCCATGCAAGAGTTTTTGTCTTAGATAAGATAGGTTTCAGTCGTACTATGGAGGTAAAGAAAGTTTACTTGAAGACTGAGCATGGTTATATTTTCCACGCAAAATTATACAACACAGACGACTACACCTATTTTGGATGCAAAACTTGGCGAGCACTATGCAAGACTTATGCATTTGAGCCTGATATGGTTATCACCTTTGATATTCGTCCGTAAGATGCTATTGAAGGTAATACCGACATCTGGGTCGATGTGCAGACGCCTCTAGTTATACCATTATGTGAGCTTCTCAACCATATTTATGTCTTTGATATTGTTTATTCAAAAATAGTTGACAACTAATTTCTATTGTTAGCTTATTTTGGTTCAAGCAAACATGTCCAGCGCTTGGTAGACAGGACCTATTACTGTCCCGGGGCTGAACTAAACTGCGAGGAGCTAAGTCATTATGTTTCATGGCTTGAGGATCTTGATACTGTCAAGACAAATTTTATTCCTGTACTTAGAAATGTTAGTACTGAAAACGTGTGACCAATAGTGTTCGTAATGAACTACGGTCACATCTATTTAGGAAAGATGGTAAGATTTTTACTATTTGTCCTCAATGCATCTTTTGCATACATTATTTTTAAGCTAAACTTCATTGCTAAGTATGTTACTATATGATGTTCTTCAACAGGGACTCCCGATGAATGTTGTGCCTCATGGGATCGAGACTAATGGTACCATGAGTATTGTTAGCTTACGGCCAAGATATCCTACAATTCACTTTAGTGCATTCAGGATTTCTAAGAGCGAGGAAGTCTTAATAGTGAAAGACTGGACCAAATTTGTGATGGAGGAGCGCAGAGAAGTACTAGAGGGCAGCAATCAGAAGCGCATCCCACGATTAGGAGACAGGTTCATCTGCATGCTCCAACTTGATGAAGGAGGAGAGCTACACATGTTTTATGTTATTTTACCTAAGAGAGAGCAGCAGGAGTGATTAGCTAGCTAGAAATGAGTTTGAAGATGATGATGTGCTACACTATGACCATGATGATTAAATAGCTAGTGTTGGTGGTAATGACTATGATGATTATTATTAGTTAGTGTTGGTGGTGATTAGATAGCTACCGCATCTAGTGTTGGTGGTGATTAGCTAGCTAGAATGAGTTTGAAGATGATGACGTGCTACACTATGACTATGGTTATTAAATAAATATTGTTGGTGGTAATGACTATGATGATGATTAAATAGCCTATGCTGGCGGATTAGATTCAAGTGGAGGCAACATGTGGTGCACATCGAAAGTACTACTAGTCCAAACTAGATCATGTTTGGATTAGTAGTATACTTTTGACATGCACCACATATTGCATCCACTTGAACCTAATCCATCTTCATTTGACACACTGTTATGGACATAATGATATAAACTCATAATTGGTATTGTACCAAAATTTGTATAACATCGTATAAATACACTAAAAATGAAAAAAAGAGTACTAGTAGCGATGGATAGTAAACACGCTACAACTAGCTAGATTAGCAGCAGGGCGGGATAGAACAAGCGTTGCCGCTATGTGTCTTAGCAGTAGCGCTTGTCGCACGCACTACTGCTAAGTAATAGCTGTAGCGCCTTATTGGTAGCGTGGCTGCCCGCGCTACTAGTGGGCATTAAACCCGCGCTACTACTAGGGTTTCCCTAGTAGTGATGTTTCATTCATAATAGGCTGAATCAGGAACGATGAACTAATCATATTTACAAAAACAAGATAGGTCGAGTTCATACCAGATTTTCTCATTTCAATCAGTTCATCATATATCGTCATTATTGCCTTTCACTTGCACGACCGAATGGTGTGGATAATAATAATAGTGCACGTGCATTGGACTAAGCTGGAATCTGCAAGCATTCAATACAAGGGAGAAGACAAGGTAATATGGGCTCTTGGTTAAATCAACAATAATGCATATAAGAGTCACTTCAACATTTTCATAATGGTCTTCTTCTCTCGACCCCCAAAGAAAAGAAAAGAAACAAAACTATTTACACGGGGAAAGCTCCCAACAAGCAAAAGAAGAACGAAATCTTTTTGGGTTTTCTTTTAATTATAACTACTACAGGTATGGAAAGTAAACTAGCTAAAAGCCACAACTAATTTTTTTGGTTTTTCTTAAGTTTTTTCAAACACACAAGAAGAAAGCTTAAAACAAAAAATAAACTAGCATGGATGATACAATGAAAAAGTATGAGCACCGACAACTGGCATGAGTGTGCAAACATGAATGTAATATTGGTGAGAAATACATACACCCCCAAGCTTAGGCTTTTGGCCTAAGTTGGTCTATGCCCATGGATCAAAGTGACCCTCTCCGGTGTGCGGAGGAGTGTCATCTGGGTGCCACTGGTTGGCGATATCCTCCGGATTCCACTGATAAACAGACTGACGATAAGGGTCAAGTGGTGGTTCCGGCTCAGGCACTGGAGCTGGTGTCAGGCTCCAGTATACATAAACGGCCTCCATCAAGATGAGGTACGTGCCTGAAAATATGTCAAACAAGGAGGGAGCAGGCAAGGTAATAATTTCAAAGTAATTTTTATTAAATATCAATGTATATTTAAGCATCTTCTTCTTATCCTTAACAATAAAATCATGCGCTACCATACTGTTATAATCTAGAAAAATAGGAGGCAGCAACTTTTACTCTTTCTCATAATGCCTAATGGGTATGTTAAAGTGTGCAGCAAGGTGCAAAGCAAAGATGCCTCCAAAAGTGAGACCCTTTGTGCGGTTCAGATTTAACCATTTAGCAACAATACCGCCTAAACTGAAAGTGGTATCACGAAACAAGGCATGGCACAAAATAACAATATCAGGGGCACTAAGGTTTCCACTGTTCCTGCGACCAATTAAGCATCTACTAGCAAATATTGCAAAGTAACATAGAACAGGAAGATGTATGCTAGTAATTCTTGCATCGGAAACTTTCCTCGTTTCCCCTACAACAATCATATCAATAAACCCTCCACATCATTACGATGTGGTTCCTCTATGCTGCCCGCAAAGGGTATCTTACAGACCCGACAAAAATCATATAGTGACATCTCCTTAACCTCATCATATAAGTGAAATTCCACCGAAGGTGGTGATTTCTTAGCATGAAAGTAAAAAATTTTGCACGAAAATATTAGTTAGGAGGAGATACTGTTCGCGCTGGTCGCAGAGGAAGTCGACGAGGCCTGCATTCTCAGCCAAATAATAAAAACCTTCATAAATCCCGGCTTCTCTCAAGAACTCATCACAAGGCCATTCACATGGCCGAACTTCCGTAGTGCGAGGGAGATTATATTTGGGCTTCTTATTTTCTTCACTTTTCTTATCCTTTGAGCTTCGGCTCGAAGAGCCCCTCAACAATCTTCTCATCATTTTCTTTCTCTGAAAAATTTCTCAAATTTTCCGTAACACAAAATAAAAGTGAATCAAACTCAACAAAATTGATAGCAACTACTCCTACAAGTGCCTAGAGGCCATATCATGCATTAAAACTACTTTTGACCACATAAATTTGACATGCAAGCTCAAGAACGGGGTCACCTAAGCAGCAAAAAATTGCAATAAATAAAGCACTAGAACAAAAACTAATTAGACCATTGGAGGAGTCACATACCGAAGAACAATCCCCCAAAGCAGTTTTGTGAATGGAGCTTTGAGCTAGGAGATCGAAAATGGCAGCAAGATGAGCTAGAACTCGGGTTTGAGCTGGTGGATGATTTTTTATGGAGGAAGACGAAGTGTGTGGGTGCAAGAATAAATGGAGGTGGCCCACGTGGGGTCCACGAGGTAGGGGGCGCGCCTTGCACCCTCGTGGCAAGGTGGTTACCCCCTCCGGGGTGTTCTAAGTGCCGATAATTCTTAAATATTCTAGAAAAAACATATAAAATTTTCAGGGCATTTGGAGAACTTTTATTTTTGGGGTATTTTTTATTGCAAGGATAATTCAAAAAATAGACAAAAAATACTATTTTTGCTTTACTAAATCTAAATAACAGAAAGTTAAAGGAGGGTATAGAAAGTTGTGCTTTCTAACTTCATCCATCTCATGCTCATCAAAAGGAATCCACTAATAAGGTTGATCAAGTCTTGTTAACAAACTCTTTCCGAATAACATAAAACCGGAGAACTTTCGAATAACACTAGGTTATCTCAATGGGGATATGCACATCCCCAAGAATAAAAATATCATATTTCTTCTTGACAATAGGAAGAGGAAATTCAAAACCTCCAATAGTAATTGTTGGAATTTTTCCAATAGATTTGATACTGTGGACTTGAGGTTGTTTCCTCGGAAAGTGTACCATATGCTCATTACCGTTAACATGAAAAGTGACATTGCCTTTGTTGCAATCAATAACATCCCCTACAGTATTCAAAAATGTTCTACCAAGGATAATCGACATACTATCGTCCTCGGGAATATCAAGAATAACAAAGTCCGTTAAAATAGTAACGTTTGCAACCACAATAGGCACATCCTCACAAATACCGACAGGTATAGCGGTTGATTTATCGGCCATTTGCAAAGATATTTCAGTAGGTGTCAACTTATTCAATTCAAGTCTACGATATAAAGAGAGAGGCATAACACTAACACCGGCTCCAAGATCACATAAAGCAGTTTTAACATAGTTTCTTTTAATGGAGCATGGTATAGTTGGTACTCCTAGATCTCCAAGTTTCTTTGGTATTCCACCCTTAAAAGTATAATTAGCAAGCATGGTGGAAATTTCAGCTTCCAGTATCTTTCTTTTATTTGTAACAATATCTTTCATATACTTAGCATAAGGATTCATTTTAAGCATATCAGTCAAACGCATACGCAAAAAGATAGGTCTAATCATTGCAGCAAAGCGCTCAAAATCCTCATCATCCTTTTTCTTGGATGGTTTAGAAGGAAAAGGCATGGGTTTCTGAACCCATGGTTCTCTTTCTTTACCATTCTTCCTAGCAACGAAGTCTCTCTTATCATAACTGTAGGAGTTGTGTCGAATATCGTGTACAAGGTAGGTTACAGTTGGACTATGAGTTGTATTGTGTTTACATAGGATGTGGAGTCGTGTCCTAGTAGGACACTTGTATCCTAGGCCTCTCATATATAGCGGGGGTAGACACACGATGTAACCTATACCAACATAATAGCACCGGAACGCAGGGGAAGCCGGCAGCATGTGCCGGTATCCAGGGCGACCGGGTGCGGTATTGTAGCGGTATCATGGGGAGGAGCGCCCATAGTCAGGCCCCGGGGATGTAGCCATATCGGTGAACCTCGTTAACAAATCTCGGCGTCGTGCTCATGTGATTGCTTGGTCCTCGGATGATCGACGGTACGCCTCAGATTTATTCTAACAATAACGTTGATTCTTTGATTGTGGGTTATCAAGATTAACAGCAGGTTCAATCTCTACATCATTATCATTGCTAGGTTGAGCATCAACATGAACATCATCATAAATATTATCACTAGGTTCATGTTCATTACCAGATTGTGTTTCAGCATCAGAAATAGAAATATCATTGGGATTCTCACGTGTGTCAACAACAGGTTCACTAGAAGCATGCAAAGTTCTATCAATTTTCTTTTTCTTCTTCTTAGAAGAACTAGGTGCATCAACATTAGTTCTCTAAGAATCTTGCTCAATTCTCTTAGGGTGGCCTTCAGGATACAAAGGTTCCTGAGTCATTTTACCCCCTCTAGTCACAACTCTAATAGCATTACAATTTTTCTTATTATTTAATTCATTGAGAAAATCATTCTGAGCTTTAAGTACTTGTTCTACTTGAGTGGTAATCATAGAAGCATGTTTACTAATAAGTTTAAGTTTACCTTTAACTCTAGACATATAATCACTCAAGTGTTCAATCATATAAGCATTGTGTTTCAATTGTCTACGAACATAAGCATTGTACTTTTCTTATTCAATAATAAAATTATCAAACTCATCTAAGCATTGGCTAGCAGACTTATAATGAGGGATATCACCTTCATCAAATCTATAGAGAGAATTTACCTTTACTACCTGTGTCGGGTTATCAAGACCATGTATTTCTTCAATAGGTGGTAAATTCTTAACATCTTTAGCTTTAATACCCTTTTCTTTCATAGATTTCTTTGCCTCTTGCATATCTTCAGGACTAAGAAATAGAATACTGATACGTCCGTTTTGCATCATGCTTTTATATCGATATTTATTGCATTGTGGGATGTTATTACACATTATGTCACAATACTTATGCCTACTCTCTCTTATTTTACAAGGTTTACATGAAGAGGGAGAATACCGGCAACTGGGATTCTGGGCTGGAAAAGGAGCAAATATTAGAGACCTATTCTGCATAGCTCCAAAAGTCCTGAAACTTCACAGAAGTTATTTCTAGAATATATAAAAAATACTGAGCGCAAGAAGTACTAGAGGGGGGCCACCCACCAGCCACGAGGGTGGGGGCGCGCCCTATCCCCCTAGGCGCGCCCCCTGCCTCGTGGGCTCTCTGGTGGCCCTCCGATGCTGATATGTCCATTTTGTATCATGCTTTTATATCGATATTTATTGCATTATGGGCAGTTATTACACATTATGTCATAATACTTATGCCTATTTTCTCTTATTTTACAAGGTTTACATAAAGAGGGAGAATGCCAGCAGCTGGGATTCTGGGCTGGAAAGGATCAAATATTATAGACCTATTCTGCACAGCTCCAAAAGTCCTGAAACTTCACGGAAGTCATTTTCAGAATATATAAAAAATACTGAGCGCAAGAAGTTCCGGAGGGGGCCGCACCCTACCCACGAGGGTGGGGGGCGCGCCCTACCCCCCTGGGCGCGCCCCCTGCCTTGTGGGCCCCCTGGTGGCCCTCCGATGCCCATCTTCTGCTATATGGAGTCTTTCGATGAGAAAAAAAATCATAAGCCAGCTTTCGGGACAAGACTCCGCCGCCACGAGGCGGAACCTTGGCGGAACGAATCTAGGGCTCCGGCGGAGCTGTTCTGCCGGGGAAACTTCCCTCCGGGAGGGGGAAATCATCGCCATCGTCATCACAAACGCTCCTCTCATCGGGAGAGGGCAATCTCCATCAACATCTTCACCAGCACCATCTCCTCTCAAACCCTAGTTCATCTCTTGTATCCAATTCTTGTCTCTAAGTCTGGGATTGGTACCTGTGGGTTGCTAGTAGTGTTAATTACTCCTTGTAGTTGATGCTAGTTGGTTTATTTGGTGGAAGATCATATGTTCAGATCCTATATGCATATTAATACCCCTCTAATTATGAACATGAATATGCTTTGTGAGTAGTTACGTTTGTTCCTGAGGACATGGGAGCAGTCTTGCTATTAGTAGTCATGTGAATTTGGTATTCGTTCGATATTTTGATGAGATGTATGTTGTCTCTCCTCTAGTGGTGTTATGTGAACGTAGACTACATGACACTTCACCATTATTTGGGCCTAGAGGAAGGCATTGGGGAGTAATAAGTAGATGATGGGTTGCTAGAGTGACAGAAGCTTAAACCCTAGTTTATGCGTTGCTTCGTAAGGGGCTGATTTGGATCCATATGTTTCATGCTATGGTTAGGTTTACCTTAATACTTTTGTTGTAGTTACGGATGCTTGCAATAGAGGTTAATCATAAGTGGAATGCTTGTCCAAGTAAGGACAGTACCCAAGCACCGGTCCACCCACATACCAAATTATCAAAGTACCGAACGCGAATCATATGAACGTGATGAAAACTAGCTTGACGATAATTCCCATGTGTCCTCGGGAACGCTTTTCTCTATATAAGAATTTTTCCAGGCTTGTCCGTTGCTACAAAAGGATTGGGCCACCTTGCTGCACTTTATTTACTTTTGTTACTTGTTGCTCGTTACAAATTATCTTATCACAAAACTATCTATTACCTATAATTTCAGTGCTTGCAGAGAATACCTTGCTGAAAACCACTTATCATTTCCTTCTGCTCCTCGTTGGGTTCAACACTCTTACTTATCGAAAGGACTACGACAGATCCCATATACTTGTGGGTCATCAAGACTCTTTTCTGGCGCCGTTGCCGGGGAGTGAAGCGCCTTTGGTACGTGGAATTTGGTAAGGAAAAATTTATATAGTGTGCTGAAATTTACTGTCACTTGTTGCTATGGAAAGTAATCCTCTGAGGGGCTTGTTCGGGGTATCTTCACCCCGACCAGTAGAGCAAAGAGTTGCTCCTCAACCTATTGAACCTACTAAAAATGAAAATGTCTACTTTGAGATTCCTTCGGGTATGATAGAAAAACTGCTAGCTAATTCTTTTGCAGGAGACGGAACAATGCATCCTTATGAGCACCTAATATATGTGGATGAAGTTTGTGGATTATTTAAGCTTGCATGTGTGCCCGATGATGTTATTAAGAAGAAGGTATTCCCTTTATCTTTGAAGGGAGATGCATTGCCATGGTATAGGCTATGTGATGATATGGGATCATGGAACTACAAACGATTGAAATTGGAATTTCATTAGAAGTTTTATCCTATGCATCTTGTTCATCGTGATCGCAATTATATATATAATTTTTGGCCTCGCGAAGGAGAAAGCATCGCTCAAGCTTGGGGGAGGCTTAAATCAATGTTATATTCATGCCCCAATCATGAGCTTCCAAGAGAAATAATTATTCAAAAATTTTATGCTCGGCTTTCTCATAACAATCACACCATGCTCAATACTTCTTGTGTTGGCTCTTTTATGATGAAGACTATTGAATTCAAATGGGATTTATTGGAAAGAATTAAACACAACTCTGACGATTGGGACCTCGACGAAGGTAAGAAGTCAGGTATGACACCTAAGTTTGATTATGTTAAATCTTTTATGGATACCGATGTTTTCCGTAAATTTAGCACTAAATATGGACTTGACTCTAAAATAGTAGCTTCTTTCTGTGAATCTTTTGCTACTCATGTTGATCTCCCTAGGGAGAAGTGGTTTAAATATCATCCTCCCATAGAAGTAAAAGTAGTTGCACCTATTAAAGTTGAAGAAAAGACTATTACTTATAATGATTCTATTGTTCCTACTGCTTATGTTGAGAAACCACCTTTTCCTATTAGGATAAAAGATCATGCTAAAGCTTCAACTGTGGTTCGTAAAAGCAATATTAGAACATATATACCTCCTGAGCAAGTTAAAGTTGAACCTAATATTGCTATTGTTATGGATCTCTTGGCTGATAATAGTGATGGGCATGCTATTTATTTCTGTGATGAGACTGCTAGAATTGCCAAACCTTGTGCTAAAGATAAACATAGACCTGTGGTAGGAATGCCTGTTATTTCTGTTAAAATAGGAGATCACTGTTATCATGGCTTATGTGATATGGGTCCTAGTGCTAGTGCAATACCTATTGACTTATACAAAGAAATTATGCATAATATTGCACCTACTGAATTAGAAGATATTGATGTCACAATTAAACTTGCCAATAAAGATTCTATTTCACCAATTGGAATTGTTAGAGATGTTGAAGTCTTGTGTGGGAAAACTAAATATCCTGCTGATTTTCTTGTTCTTGGTTCCCCACAAGATAACTTTTGTCCCATTATATTTGGTAGACCCTTCTTGAACACTGTTAATGCTAAGATAGACTGCGAAAAGGATGTTGTTACTGTTGGTCTAGATGATATGTCTCATGAGTTCAACTTTTCTAAATTTTGTAGACAACACCATGAAGAGGAATTGCCTAGTAAAGATGAAATTATTGGTCTTGCTTCTATTGTCATGCCTCCTAGTGATCCTTTAGAACAATATTTGCTAGACCATGAAAATGATATGTTCATGAATGAAAGAAGGGAAATAGATGAAGTATTCTTTAAACAGGAACCCATCCTGAAACATAATTTGCCTGTCGGAATCCTAGGGGATCCTCCTCCACCCAAGGGTGATGATACGTCTCCAACGTATCTATAATTTTTGATTGCTCCATGCTATATTATCTACTGTTTTGGACATTATTGGGCTTTATTATCCACTTTTATATTATTTTTGGGACTAACCTATTAACCGGAGGCCCAGCCCAGAATTGCTATTTTTTTTTGCCTATTTTAGGTTTTCGAAGAAAAGGAATATCAAACGGAGTCCAAACGGAATGAAACCTTCGGGAATGTGATTTTCTCACCGAACATGATCTAGGAGACTTGGACCCAACGTCAAGAAACAAAGGAGCAGGCCACGAGGTAGGGGAGTGCGCCTACCCCCCACCCAGGCGCGCCCTCCACCCTCATGGGCCCCTTGTTGCTCCACCGACATACCCCTTCCTCCTATATATATATATATATATATATATATATATATATATATATATATATATATATATATATACCTACGTACCCCCAAACGATCAGATACGGAGCCAAAGCCCTAATTCCACCGCCGTAACTTCCTGTATCCACGAGATCCCATCTTGGGGCCTGTTCTAGAGCTCCGCCGGAGGGGGCATCCATCACAGAGGGCTTCTACATCAACACCATAGCCTCTCCGATGAAGTGTGAGTAGTTTACCTCAGACCTTCGGGTCCATAGTTATTAGCTAGATGTCTTCTTCTCTCTTTTTGGATCTCAATACAATGTTCTCCCCCTCTCTTGTGGAGATCTATTCGATGTAATCTTCTTTTTGCGGTCTGTTTGTTGAGACCGATGAATTGTGGGTTTATGATCAAGATTATCTATGAACAATATTTGAATCTTCGCTGAATTCTTTTATGTATGATTAGTTATCTTTGCAAGCCTCTTCGAATTATCAGTTTGGTTTGGCCTACTAGATTGATCTTTCTTGCAATGGGAGAAGTGCTTAGCTTTGGGTTCAATCTTGCGGTGTCCTTTCCCAATGACAGTAGGGGCATCAAGGCACGTATTGTATTTTTGCCATCGAGGATAACAAGATGGTTTTTTTTATCATATTGCATGAATTTATCCCTCTACATCATGTCATCTTGCTTAAGGCGTTACTCTGTTTTCATGAACTTAATACTCTAGATGCATACTGGATAGCGGTCGATGAGTGGAGTAATAATAGTAGATGCAGGCAGGAGTCGGTTTACTTGTCTCGGATGTGATGCCTATATACATGATCATACCTAGATATTCTCATAACTATGCTTAATTCTGTCAATTGCTCAACAGTAATTCGTTCACCCACCGTAAAATACTTATGCTCTTAAGAGAAGCCACTAGTGAAACCTATGGCCCTCGGGTCTATCTTCATCATATTGATCTTCCAATACTTAGTTATTTCCTTTACTTTTTACTTTGATTTTATTTTACTTTGCATCTTTATCATAAAAATACCAAAAATATTATCTTATCATATCTATCAGATCTCACTCTCATAAGTGACCGTGAAGGGATTGACAACCCCTTATCGCGTTGGTTGCGAGGAGTTATTTGTTTTGTGCAGGTACTAGGGACTTGCATGCAGCCTTCTACTGGATTGATACCTTGGTTCTCAAAAACTGAGGGAAATACTTACGCTACTTTGCTGCATCATCCTTTCCTCTTCAAGGAAATTCAACGCAGTGCTCAAGAGGTAGCAAGAAGAATTTCTGGCGCCGTTGCCAGGGAGGTTCGGGCAAGTCAAGATTTGACTCCCGACAATGAGCCATTTCTGGCGCCGTTGCTAGGGAGTCTACGCAAAAGTCAACATACCAAGTACCCATTACATACCCTTATCTCCCGCATTACATTATTTGTCATTTGCCTCTCGTTTTCCTCTCCCCCACTTCACCCTTGTCGTTTTATTCGCCCTCTCTCTCTATCCTCCATCTCTTTCTCTATTTGCCTCTTTTTGCCCGCTTGCTTTTTGTTTGCTTGTGTGTTGGATTACTTGCTTGTCACAATGGCTCAAGATAACACTAAATTGTGTGTCTTTACCAATACCAACAACAATGATTTTATTAGCACTCTGATTGCTCCTCTTACCAATGCTGAATCTTGTGAAATTAATGTCACTTTGCTGAATCTTGTCATGAAAGATCTGTTTTCCGACCTTCCTAGTGAAGATGCCCCTACCCATCTAAATAGCTTCGTTGATTTGTGTGATATGCAAAAGAAGAAAGATGTTGATAATGATATTGTTAAATTAAAGATATTTCCTTTTTCGCTTAGAGATCATGCTAAAGCTTGGTTTTCGTCTTTGCCTAAAACTAGTATTGATTCGTGGAATAAGTGCAGATATGCTTTTATCTCTAAGTATTTTCCTCCTGCTAAGATCATCTCCCTTAGAAACGATATTATGAATTTTAAGCAACTTGATCATGAACATGTTGCACAAGCTTGGGAGAGGATGAAATTAATGATACGTAATTGCCCTACTCATGGTTTGAATTTGTGGATGATTATACAAAAAATTTATGCCAGATTTTTTATGCCGTGGGAGGCACTTTTATGGAAATCACCTTAGGAGAAGCCACTAAACTCCTAGATAATATTATGGTTAATTATTCTCAATGGCATACTGAAAGATCCACTAATAAAAAGGTGCATGCGATAGAAGAAATTAATGTTTTGAGTGGAAAGATGGATGAACTTATGAAATTATTTGCTAGTAAGAGTGTTTCTTCTGATCCTAATGATATGCCTTTGTCTACTTTGATTGAGAATAATAATGAATCTATGGATGTGAATTTTGGTGGTAGGAATAATTTTGGTAACAACGCGTATAGAGGAAACTTTAATCCTAGGCCTTATCCTAGTAATTCCTTTAATAATTATGGTAATTCCTACAACAATTCTTATGGAAATTGTAATAAGATGCCCTCTCATTTTGAATTCAGTATTAAAGAATTCATTACTTCGCAAAAGAATTTCAATGCTTTGATTGAAGAAAAATTGCTTAAAATTGATGATTTGGCTAGGAACGCTGATAAAATTTCTCTTGATGTTGATTCTTTAAAACTTAGATCTATTCCAGCTAAGCATGATATCAATGAGTCTCTCAAAGCCATGAGAATTTCCATTGATGAGTGCAAAGAAAGAACCGCTAGAATGCGTGCTAAGAAAGATGCCTTTATAAGAGCGTGTTCTTTTAGTTCCTATGAAAATAAAGATGAAGATCTAAAAGTTATTGATGTGTCCCCTATTAAATCTTTGTTTTGCAATATGAATCTTGATAATGATGGGACTGAATATGATCCACCTTTACCTAGAAGGCGTTCCAAAAATTCGGAGTTTTTAGATCTTGATGCTAAGTTTGATGAAAGTGGGATTGAAGAAATTAAAACCCTAGATGTTGCTAAACCCACTATTATGGATTTCAAGGAATTTAATTATGAAAATTGCTCTTTGATTGATTGTATTTTCTTGTTACAATCCGTGCTAAATTCTCCTCATGCTTATAGTCAAAATAAAGCGTTTACTAAACATATCGTTGATGCCTTGATGCAATCTTATGAAGAAAAACTTGAGTTGGAAGTTTCTATCCCTAGAAAACTTTATGATGAGTGGGAACCAACTATTAAAATTAAAATTAAAGATCATGAATGCTATGCTTTGTGTGATTTGGGTGCTAGTGTTTCCATGATTCTAAAGACCTTGTGTGATTTGTTAGGTTTCCGTGATTTTGATGATTGCTCTCTAAATTTGCACCTTGCGTATTCCACTATTAAGAAACCTATGGGAAGAATTAATAATATTCTTATTGTCGCAAATAGGAATAATGTGCCCGTAGATTTTATTGTTTTTGACATAGATTGCAATCCTTCATGTATTATTCTTGGTAGATCTTTCCTTAGAACGATTGGTGCAATTATTGATATGAAGGAAGGAAATATTAGATTTCAATTTCCGTTAAGGAAAGGCATGAAACACTTTCCTAGAAAGGAAATTAAATTACCTTATGAATCTATTATAAGAGCCACTTATGGATTACCAATCAAAGATGGCAATACCTAGATCTATCCTTGCTTTTTATGCCTAGCTAGGGGCGTTAAACGATTGCGCTTGTTGGGAGGCAACCCAATTTTATTTTTATTCCTTACTTTTTGCTCCTGTTTAGTAATAAATAATTTATCTAGCCTCTGTTTTGGTTGTGTTTTTTTGTGTTTAATTAGTGTTTGTGCCAAGTAGAACGGTTGGAAAGACTTGAGGAAAGTCTTGATATATTGTTGTAAAAAACAGATACTTTAGCGCTCACGAGAACTGCTGCTGTTTTTATTTGGAAAATGCTATCTATTTATCTATCTATCTATCTATCTATCTATCTATACCTATACTAATTCTAGACTTCCAATCCAAGACCTATACTAATTCTAGACTTCCAAGAAATTCCCACGTTAATTAGATTTTACGAGTCGTTAATCTGGTGGGACCGAATTATTATGGTCAAAATTAACTATCTGTTTTTTTGGTCTAGATTAACTATCTTTTTTTCGGTTTACAGAATTATAGCGGCTCAGATTAAAGGAAGTCTCCATGTGACCAACGACTCTCCCCATATACTCCATGTGACCAACGACTCTCCCCGTATACTCCATGTGACTAACGACTCCCTCCATATACGGGCAGGTATTTATTATCTTCAACTAAAACAATCAACTAATAGTTCCCTCTAAATAAAAAATCGACTAATAAACCTAGACCATCTTCACGTCTTCGTGATAGCGGCCCTCAAACCCAGGCGCTGCACGGCTGCACCACGCAATAAGAAACTGCTGCTGGCCGCCGTTCCGCTGGTCCTCGCTGCCGCCATCAAGTTCTACTGTGGTGAGCTATGCTGATCGCAGGACGATGTTGCCGCCGAAGCCATACGTCGACCTGTTGTTGCCTGTACGCATTGTTGCCTGCAGTTTTCAAGTCGCTTTTGCTCTTCTTGCCGCGGACCGCCATCAAGTTCTACTATCGTGAGCTACGCTGATCGCAGGACGATGTTGCCGCCGAAGCCATACGTCGACCTGTTGTTGCCTGTACGCACTGTTGCCTGCAGTTTTCAAGTTGCTTCTGCACTTCTTGCTGCGGACCGCCATCAAGTTCTACTGTCGTGAGCTACGCTGATCGCAGGACGATGTTGCCGCCGAAGCCAAACGTCGACATGTTGTTGCCTGTACGCATTGTTGCCTTCAGTTTTCAAGTAGCTTCTACTCTTCTTGCTGCGGTGCGTGGGGTGTGTGTGATATAGCTACCAATCAGGGAAAGAAATAGATCTGAAGTGTAGACAATGCTAGAGAAGCTCATAGATTGCTTCAGGAGAGTTTAACCGGAAGAAAGAAGGGAATACATCCAATTGGAAGAGAGCAATGCAACAGCCAATCAAAGCGGAGAAAAGGACATGGAAGGAAGGAGAATTCGTGAGCTTGCCATGGAAGAATGATTCCATGTAGCAAAGGTAAACCCTAACTATAATTAGTCATTAGTTGGATATTATGTAGACAGATTGGAGATATTTATGCTACCTATTCATCTTGGGATTGGTTGCCTTGCGAGCCTTAACTTAGTTGTAAAACTGGTATTAAACAGTGTGTAATCTAAAATTGAGCGAATGGTTAAAGTTGTGGGATTCACAATAAATTTTCCTACGGGACCAATTTTGCTCAACTCTAATTTATGGTTTGCAAGCTGCGGCCAAAAATCTAATGATGCGTACCGCTGCAGTTTACAGAAGAACAGAAGCGTATATTCCATCAAACTGGAGTAAGAATTACATTATGTTTCAAAAATGAAAGTTATCATGAGCATATCATTTTTTTATATTTAGATAAACATGATAAAATATGCAAAGTTAGTTTGAAAGGGTTCGCCGACTCACAAGTTCAGGGCCGCAATATATTTTTGTGTGACAATCTTCGAATAGTTTCCGAAGTGGCTTTGCCTCACAGGTATGGACAGTTACAGTGCGAGGATAAGTGCAGCTTTCTGTAAGAACTGATTATTATTTAGAATATTATCCATCAAATTTGAGGAAGAATTACATTATGTCTGAAGCATGAAGTTGTAGATATTTTCATCTTGATATCATGTGTGGAATCATTTGCTATGTTTGGAACTTTGGATAAACATATTAAAGATACAAGGTAATTAGTTCTAAACAGTTCACGACGTTCGCCGAGCGTCGAATATGGGGTCGTAGTATATTTTTGTATGACAATCATTGAATAGTTTCTTAAGTGAGTTTGCCTCGCAGATAATGCAGTGTGAGGTTATTCCTTTTGTTGATTGGCTGGGGAGTCCACCCGCTACATGGCATCCATGTACAAGGCCATGTTGACGGTGATGTTGATGGCCGCTTCATTCTACAAGCCACATACATTGGGAGCGCATGAACTGGCTCAGCCCATTCCAGCAGGAAAATTAGGACCTCAATTATGCAAACTAACACAGAGGATGCTCGGCATACCGTTGAAAAATATATACCACTTTGACATTGTCTTGGCGCCTAACTCATAGGTGTCGGCTACATCTTCTCTCAAGGAAAAGGAACCGTCCACATCAATTTCATTAACTATGTCACACATAGAGGAATGCATATTGAGGTATGTAATCATTTGGAATCCATAAGTGCTTTAGCCGTAGCCTGCCTTGATACGTATTTGCAGCAAAATTAGGTATAGATGCATTACCTGAATTATTTGTTAGCTGCTCCACGGAGTGCACATAACAAGTACAAGTTCGTCACTGGAGCCAGGAGACAAAAACACATGATATGCCTCCAAGCTCGGGATGCTGCACCATTGCCAACTCTGGATCACCATTTCAACTGTAAGACGGCTGTGAATCAACACGTAATATTGTAGTCAGTAAGATTCTCCTTCTCCACTGTATAAAGGAAAAAAATAGATTCCAAAATGACCACGTCCACAATGAGAGGAATTTGTAATATTTAAAAAAAATCGAATTCTATGTTTCCCAGTAATACTGAAGTTCCTTACTCTTAGTTTTTCTAATATGTAAATTTTGTTCACAGCTTTTGTGTAAACCTGCAAACAAAACAAAATAAAAAAGGTTATACAGTAAAAAAATTGCATGATAAATTAATCTAGAAAACACATTACACGTATGCAAGTAACATAAATATTTTTTTAAATCATTGTGAAAGAGAAGTATACCATTAGACTACCTAAAACATCTTCTACTTGAACACAGCAAGATGTTTATTTTTTTAGCTCCTTTGCCAAAACTAATGTCTCATTTTTTATTATTATTGGCAGGAGTAACAATGATAACCAACATGATGCTCCACAATTCTTGCAAAACAACTTAATAGTTTCATGGTTCAAAATTGCGTCTTATGTAAAATGCATTTCTACAATATGCTTTCTTTATAAAAAAACCTTTTAACATGTATAAAGAGAATGTAATACCAGTAAAAATGTATAAAGAGGATGTCCTACTGTAAGCATACATGCAGAAATTCAAATGCAGCATTTGTTCTAGATATATTATTTGGGTCATATACTACATTTACATTTCTTGGAATTTTGATTAAAAAATATATACAAATTAAATTATAGCAACCTGCAGATATTCAGAGAATTGAAAACTGTAGTTTCAAAACGCTTACTTTTGTTTGTAAGTATAAGCATAAAATAGAATCCATATAGTTTAAAGTTACACTGGCCTAGGGACAGATACATACATAGACAAACTTAACAGTAGTTGTTATTATTAGCATGGAATGAGACATGGTATATTGATGATTTCGTGTTGATGATATTCTTGAGGCGCCACTAAGTACAACTTCATCGTGTTAAGTCTATATATGAAAAATATAATATATCTAAATTGATGACATATAGTCGACAAAAGGCTCGACTTCATCATATGTTGATTGTAAGAAAAACAGATGGTAGTTTCTACATCTTAATATCTAGCCCCGTAGACATTGACACGGGTATAGACAGTACAACCTCAGGATTAAATCCATTATATGGGAATTTTTGAAATAGTGCATAAAGTAACAAGTAAAGGGCATTCTATAGGATATGCCTTATGAAGGATCAAATGCGAGCGGTCTGATATTTTAGAAAACAACAATAGATCAAATATGAAGGAAATTCAATATGTGAAGTGTGCATGGTCCAAATAACAACAATGGATCAAAATCACAGGAACCATTTATAAATGGTCGATAGTCTAGTCCGTGCGAATGCATGGGTTGACGACTAGTTTAGTTAATTATTTTTGAATATGATTAATAGATAAATTCCTCACGTACATCAATTTATTTTAGAATTTTTGGGGTTCCAGATCTTGCGCTAGCTACAGATTACTACAGACTTTTCTGTTTTTGACAGATTCTGTTTTTCGTGTGTTGTTTGCTTATTTTGATGAATCTATGGATAGTAAAATAGTTTATAAACCATAGAGAAGTTGGAATACAGTAGGTTTAACACCAATATAAATAAATAATGAGTTAATTACAGTACCTTGAAGTGGTCTTTTGTTTTCTTTCGCTAACGGAGCTCTCGAGATTTTCTACTTTGAGTTTTGTGTTGTGAAGTTTTCAAGTTTTGGGTAAAGATTTGATGGATTATGGAACAAGGAGTGGCAAGAGCCTAAGCTTGGGTATGCCCATGGAACCCCCAAGATAATCTAAGGACACCTAAAAGCCAAAGCTTTGGGATGCCCCGGAAGGCATCCCCTCTTTCGTCTACTTCCATCGGTAACTTTACTTGGAGCTATATTTTTATTCACCACATGATATGTGTTTTGCTTGGAGAGTCTTGTATGATTTGAGTATTTGCTTTTTAATTTACCACAATCATCCTTGCTGTACACACCTTTGAGAGAGCCATACATGATTTGGAATTTGTTAGAATACTCTATGTGCTTCGCTTATATCTTTTAAGTTATATAGTTTTGCTCTAGTACTTCACTTATATCTTTTAGAGCACGGTGGTGGATTTGTTTTATAGAAACTATTGATCTCTCATGCTTCACTTAGATTATTTTGAGAGTCTTAAATACCATGGTAATTTGCTTAAATAATCCTAATATGCTTGGCATTCAAGAATAGTAAAAACTTTCTTATGAGTGTTTTGAGTACTAAGAGAAGTTTGATGCTTGATAATTGTTTTGAGATATGGAGATGGTGATATTAAGGTTGTGCTAGTTGAGTAGTTGTGAATTTGAGAAATACTTGTGTTAAAGTTTGTGATTCCCATAGCATGCACGTATGGTGAACTGTTATGTGATGAAGTCGGAGCATGATTTATTTATTGATTGTCTTCCTTATGAGTGGCGGTCGGGGACGAGCGATGGTCTTTTCCTACCAATCTATCCCCCTAGGAGCATGCGTGTTTGCTTTGATAACTTATAGATCTTTGCAATAAGTATATGAGTTCTTTATGACTAATGTTGAGTCCATGGATTATACACACTTTTCTTCCTTCCACCATTGCTAGCCTCTCTAATACCGCGCACCTTTCGCCGGTATCATACACCCACCATATACCTTCCTCAAAACAGCCACCATACCTACTTATCATGGCATTTTGTAGGATCGAAAGTATGTCTAGAGGGGGGGGGGGTGATTAGACTACTTGACCAAATAAAAACTTAACCTTTTCTCAATTTTAGTTCTTGGCAGATTTTAGCTATTTTAGGACAAGTCAAGCAATCATCACACAATTCAAGTAAGCATGCAAAGAGTATATTGGCAGCGGAAAATAAAGCATGCAACTTGCAAGAATGTAAAGGGAAGGGTTTGGAGAATTCAAACACAATTGGAGACACGGATGTTTTTCCCGTGGTTCGGATAGGTGGTGCTATCCTACATCCACGTTGATGGAGACTTCAACCCACGAAGGGTAACGGTTGCGCGAGTCCACACAGGGCTCCACCCAAGGGCAACGGTTGCGTGAGTCCACACAGGGCTCCACCCACGAAGGGTCCACGAAGAAGCAACCACCCACAAAGGGTCCACGAAGAAGCAACCTTGTCTATCCCACCATGGCCATCGCCCACGAAGGACTTGCCTCACTAGCGGTAGATCTTCACGAAGTAGGCGATCTCCTTGCCCTTACAAACTCCTTGGTTCAACTCCACAATCTTGTCGGAGGCTCCCAAGTGACACCTAGCCAATCTAGGAGACACCACTCTCCAAGAAGTAACAAATGGTGTGTAGGTAATGAACTCCTTGCTCTTGTGCTTCAAATGATAGTCTCCCCAACACTCAACTCTCTCTCATAGGATTTGGATTTGGTGGAAAGAAGATTTGAGTGGAAAGCAACTTGGGAAGGCTAGAGATCAAGATTCATATGGTAGGAATGGAATATCTTGGTCTCAACACATGAGTAGGTGGTTCTCTCTCAGAACATATGAGTTGGAATGGTGTGTGTGTTCTGATGGCTCTCTCACTGAATGAGAAAGAGGTGGAGGGGTATATATAGCCTCCACACAAAATCCAACCGTTACACACAATTTACCAATCTCGGTGGGACCGAATCAGAAAACTCGGTCTGACCGAAATAGTAAACCTAGTGACCGTTAGGAATTTCGGTGGGACTGACATGCAACTCGGTAGGACCGATTCGGTTAGGGTTTGGGCATAACGTAATCTCGGTGAGACCGATTACACAAACTCGGTGAGACCGAATTTGGTAACTAGCTAACCAGAGAGTTGGTCAGGCAAACTCGGTGGGACCGATTTGCTCTTTCGGTGAGACCGAGTGGAACTCGGTGAGACCGAAAAGTTACAAAGGGGAAACACTGAGTTTACATTGCAATCTCGGTGGGACCGATTCGCTCTTTCGGTGGGACCGAAAAGTTACGAAAGGGAAACAGAGAGTTTGCAACCCCATCTCGGTGAGACCGAGATCCCTATCGGTAGGACCGAATTGCTAGGGTTTGGCAGTGGCTAATGACAAGTGAAACTCGGTGGCGCCGGATAGGAAGAATCGGTAGGACCGAGTTTGGCTTAGGGTTTAGGTCATATGTGGATATGGAAAATAGTTGAGGGTTTTGGAGCATATCACTAAGCACATGAAGCAAGAGGCTCATTAAGCAACACCTCATCCCTCCTTAATAGTATTGGCTTTTCCTAAGGACTCAATGTGATCTTGGATCACTAAAATATAAAATGAAGAGTCTTGAGCTTTTGAGCTTGAGCCAATCCTTTGTCCTTAGCATTTTGAGGGTTCCACTTTCACATCCATGCCATGCCAATCATTGAGCTTTCCTGAAACAATCATCTTGGAATAGCATTAGCTCAATGAGCTATATGTTGTTATGAATTACCAAAACCACCTAGGGATAGTTGCACTTTCAATCTCCCCCTTTTTGGTAATTGATGACAACATATAGATCAAAACTTCGACAAAAGATAATAATCATGAAATTTATCGTCGCTTTGAGAAGTATGTGATAAGTAAGAGCTCCCCCTAAATTTGTGCATATTTAAAATTTGCTTTTGGACTGCAAATGCACAAAGAATTAGAATTATGGGTTACTCTTCCATGTCACATACATCTTGGTGGAGCGCTCAAAAATGATAAGAATGAAATACATGCACTCATCACCAAGAACAATGAATGATCACAAACGATAGATAATATTAAGCAGCATTAAGCAAACATTAAGTGTAGCTTATGATCAAACACATGATCATCAATGTCTCACAAATAATGACGTAGTATCTCAAGCACTCAAAAGCAAACAAGTTCGAAAAACCACCAAATAAAGCAAGAGAGAAAAGCAACACTCTCTCTCTCTCGAAGCCTATGATCTATGCATCTTCTCCCCCTTTGGCAACAAGTTACCAAAAAGTTCCTAGAAAATGCATAGCACTAGATCGACGCTCAGGCTTGATCTTCAGGTGGTGGTGGAGTCCGGATCACTCCAAGGACGAAGCCTTCGGTAGACGTGGTCGGAGTCGAGGCTGAAGTGGATGCCGGAGCTGGTGGAACTAAGGCTGTGGCTGGTGCAGATGTTGTAGCTCTGGTGTCAGCAACTGGCAGTGCAGACGACCTCGGACCTCGTGGCACCCTCGCAAAAGCATCAGTCGTGGTCCTACCTCTCCTCTCATACATGTCCTCCTGGAGCTGCTCCACGGCAGTCTGTATCTCTGTCACCTTGATGTCCAAGTCATAGAACCTTTGTTCCATGATCCTCTCTAAACTCGCCTGGTTCTGAGTCAGGGTGGCTATACTCTGCTCAATCTGCAGGGTGGACGCAATCAAGTAACCAAGCTGTTCTTGTTTGGTTTTCAGGAAGTAATCAGATGCCTCCGCTTGAGTAGGCATCCTGGCAGCTTTCTCCTTCTTCGCCTTCTCCTTCTGAGCTTGTGCATGGGCAGATGATGGTTCATTCTCAGTCATAACAACTTTATTGTTCTCGAAATCTGGACGGATGGGCAGGTGTTCCTTATCCAACAAATATACGCCCGTGCCCATCTTGGAGTTGATGAGCTCCTGAATCTGAGGGGCATATCCACAGCTCCTCTTCTGATCTGCCGTAGTCCTTTTGATCGTTTCCACTATGAGGCTCATGACTTTGAATTTTTGAGGCACGTCAAAAACATGAAGCAAATTGATCGCATGACCTCTGATCATCTTGTGATCTCCAGACTTGGGCAGAAGGGTGTGCCTAAGGATCCAGTTGATCGTAGGCAATCCTGATAGCAAGATAATGCACTGAGCCAAACTTGAATGTGTCAAGTGCTTCATTCGGAATCTCCTTGTACATGTTGGACATGGAGTTGTGGTCCATCTTTTTCTTGGCATAAATGTCCAAGTCATCTGCTTGCTCCTCTGGAGCATTGATTAGCTTCGCCCATTCCTCAACAGTAGAGTTGTACCTTGTACCTTCTGACATCCATGTGATCCTGCCATCCGGATAAAAGTGTGCTGTGGAGTAGAACTGCATGGTAAGTTCCTCGTTCCACTTTGTGAGCTTCTGCCCAACAAAGTCAGCTACTCCACAAGCTATGAAGCTGTCTTGCACTCCAGGATAGTGCTCCTCATTGTCCTTGATGTATGTCCAATCAACCCAACGCATATCACAGACAATGGGCTTCTTATCTAGCAGCACTGTCTCATAAAAATCCTGCTGCTCCTTGGTGTGAAACCTGTAGTCCACGGCAGTCCTTCTTCTTGAAGCATACGGGTCTGCTTCTCTCCATTTCCTTAACCCTGAATCTCTCCTGAGCTTCATATCCTCAGCCACAGGATGAGCATCGTTGTGGTCTGGGATCTTGGGCTTGAGCTTCCGAAGGACATTTTCTTCCTCATCCTCTGCAACAGTCTCAGGCACTGGGGCCTTGTTCTTCTCAGTGGCTGGGATGCTTCTTGTGTTTATCTTTGGCGCACTCTTAGGCTTAGATGCAGCCTTAGGTGATTCCTTGGGCTTGGATGCAGCTCCCCCTGACCTTATGGCATCTCCCATAAGCTTGGGTGCCTTGGGCGCTGGTGCAGCTGCCTCTTCTTCCTCTTCCTCTTCCATGATGGAAGCTTTGCCAAGCACCCTAGCCACAGTCTTTTTCACCCTCTCCTTTCTTTTCTTGCCCTCAGCTGCAGCTGGCTCTTGGGAAGTGGGCTTCTCAGTCGAGGCTCTAGCCTTTGACATGGGCTGCCTGCCTGCTGGCCTTTTGATCTTCAGACCTGGCTTAGTGCCTTGGGCTGGCTCAATTCTCTTGGAAGTGGCCTCTTCCTCTGCCACATAGTCCTCATCTTCAGAATCTGAGGTTTTCTTCTTCCTTTGCCTAGTGGCAGCTTTAGGCAGGTTGCTGGGTGTGCTCCTGCTGCCATCATCTGAGGAACTTGAGGGACTAGTGCCCTCACTCAACTGCACTTGCTCCTCTGACAAGTTTTGGCTGTCACTCTGGTCTGACATGATGCAAACTGACTGCTGACCCTGTGAATAGATTATAGAGGAGATAGAGTGGATGAGCATCACAAAATGCAGAGATTTTTGCAAAAGAATAATCCAAAAACCTAGTTTTAGTTTCCCACTGAAATCATCTCGGATCTACCGACTTTCAAACTCGGTGATACCGAAGCAGTTTTGGAACCTAAACTAGTGAACTCGGTAGGACCGAGTCACAGTTCGGTGGCACCGAGACTGCTAGGGTTTCACTGAGTTCAAAAATCGGTCACACCGATAAGTAATTCTCGGTCAGACCGAGTCTCACTTGTGCAATGGCATAAGCCAAATCGGTGGGACCGAGTTTTTCAACTCGGTGGGTCCGAGATGGTTTCGGCGGAGACCTAAACCTAGAATTTTCGAATCAAACCTAATCTATGAGCGTTTTGACTGGATAGGAGTTTATCAAACGTGGCTAGAAACAATATGATCACAATGTGCTAGGAATCAGATTGAGGAATAGCACAAAGATCAAGTCCATACCCTAGTTCGGCGGGGACTTGCTACGGCGGCAACGGCGGGGCAGAAATCCCGTTGACGGCGACGGAGACCAGCGACTGGAGGCTGCTGGCGGCGAGAAGACGATCCGGAGACCTCGAGGGCAGAGCAGGCTATCGCGCGGGCGAAGGGGTTCGGAGAAATTTCCAAATTTTGCCCGTGACTATATATAGCCCGACCCTGTCGGTGTGACCGAGTGGAACAACTCGGTGGCACCGAGATTCATAACTGCGTGCAGTTATTGAAACTCGGTGTGACCGAAAGGTTCAAATCGGTTGCACCGAGATCGAAAACCTAGATCAACTTAATGATCTCGGTAGGACCGAAAGTGGAGTATCGGTCAGACCGAGAATCATAAAGAGGTTTTGGAAGTTTAAGTCTATGACGAATCGGGGACTCCGAGCGCTCCTCACACAGAGTGGTTCGAATCTGACTTGATCAAATTTTGTGATGCAGCATGAATAGAGTTTGAGACGAGAAAAGCATAGATAGCTAGAGGAGGTTCTTAGGCATTCTTGTCCATCCACTTGGCAAAAAGAATAAAGCCGAACAATCAAAACAACAAGTGGATGTCCTCGAATGAGTAAAATATGCAACCAGCATGCTCACACAATAAGATGGCAAATGAAATATGTGGCAAGGCATGCACAACCAATTCTAGCATCTATCAAGCAATTTGCGATGACTAGGTCATCTATATATGAGTATATTGACTTAGGAGTCAAGTGAGAACACTTGATCATAGGTCATACTCATCGTTTAAGCTCAAGTGGGGTTACCACTTTTACATAAAGCATTGTTGTGTTCACATCTTTAGAGTTGCTTTAGCTCAAGTCTTAGAGTAAAGCTCCCCCTAGATGTGATATCCCCCCTAAGAGGGATGAACTAACCTTGGGTTTTGTCGATGATGACTTCATGTAGATATTGAAGATGTGGATGCTCAATGTTGATGTAGATCTCTTGGAGCTATCCATTTGAGTGAATTGCACTTTCAATACCTACATGGGTTAGTCCCACAAGGAACAAACAAGGATATCCATAGACATAGAGTGATGCACACAAAAGATGATGTCCATGAAAACTTTTAGGTTACCTTGTCCCTTGTCTTACCAACAAGAGGGTTTGTGACTCCTTGAACTAGTGCAAGATGTGGAAGTTGATTGCACTTGTTCTTGCCAAAATGATAAGAGTGAAGTATGTTGGCGGAGTCACCCTCAAGAACTCTCTAGTTCTTCTTCTTTTGGATCCACATCATCTTGATGGGAATCCTTGGAGTTGTAGTCGTACTTGATGAAGTGGAACTTGAAGTAGTCTTGGGAATCCACTTGACTAAGGTCTTAGGAGCTTCTTCAAATGCATCAATTTCCTCTTGAAGCTTGTCCTTGCCTTTTTGCTCGTAGTCTTGTGGTGGAAGATCATCTTGAGCTTGTGTCCCCTTGAAAGAAGTATACTTCTCTTGTTGAGGGACAAACTTTGTCTTGGGGTATTGATCTTCTTCCCATTCAACTCCATTGGCATTGAACTTTCGTTCAAAACCAACACCTTGATTCTTCCGGTGCATTCCTTGCTTGCGCACAATTTCCTCGAATTGCTTACTCCCGGCAAGGCTTTTGTACACTCCTTTCTCTATAATTCCCTTCAATAAGCTATTTTCTTGCTCAAGTGTAACTTGGCTAAGAGAATCATTAGTGGAATCAAGAGAACTACTAGAAGCAACAATATTGGATTTAGCATGATCATTGTTACTACTAGAGGAAGAATCTTTCTTGTTAGACTTGACTTGAGGCATGTAAGTGGATAAGAGTAAACGCTTGGCAATGTAAGAAGAACTTTTCTTGCGGAGATCATCATTGATTGCCTTTAAGAACTCATGCTCTTGCTCAAGATTGAGCTTTTCAAAGCGTAGTTTCTCATGAGCCCTTAAAAGTTCTCGATGATCTTCGAAGATAGTGTCATGAGCTAACTTAAGAGTTTTTAGTTCTTTAGTTAGAGCCTCAATCTTCTCCTTATCATTGTCATTCGTTTTATCTTGATTAGCATGATTAATTGGTCTTTCATCATAGTATTCATCACTAGAGTTGTCACCAAGCAAATCATCACCTAACAAGTCATCTTCATCACTATTGAAATCAACATACTCGGGGTGTGTTACCTTAGGACCTTTGGCCATGAAGCATCTTCCAATTCCTTCATTTGGTGAGTCAAATATGTCGTAGGAGTTGGTTGACACAAGTGCTAGACCGGCAACACCTTCATCTTGAGTATCTTCGGAGTCGGAGTGATAACTTCTCTCGGAGTGGCTGTCGGAGTCGGGATACCCATTCACCAACATGAGCTTGATGTCTTCGTCTTGTGTAGCTCCTTGATGATTTTTCCTTCCTTTCCGAATCCTTGCTTCTCCGTGAGTATCTTCGTTCATAACGATCATCTCTACTCCTTCTCTCTCTTGGTGGTGATCCTTTGCTTCTTCTTTTTGGAGAATCTTCTCTTCTCTTGTAGGGAGCCGTACACTCATTGGAATAGTGTCCGGGTCTTCCACAATTGTAACAGTTTCGCTCTCGACTAGAAGATCTTTTGTCATTGTAGGACCTTGACTTGGAGCTTCTATCTTTGCTTCTACTCTTGTAGAACTTGTTGAAGTTCTTCACCATTAAGCTCAATTCTTCATTGAAGTCTTGTTTCTCACTTGATGATGTAGGGGCTTCACATGAGGCTTTATAGGCACCACTTGATTTGTTGTGAAGTTCCTCTTTATCCTTAAGTGACATCTCATGAGCAACAATTCTTCCAATCACCTCCGTTGGCTTGAGATCTTTGTAATTGGGCATCATTTGGATCAATGTGCACACGGTATCATATTTTCCATCCAAGGCTCTTAGGATCTTCTTGATGATGAATCTATCGGTCATCTCTTCACTTCCTAAGCCGGCAATCTCATTTGTGATGAGAGCAAGCCTAGAGTACATTTCAGCGACACCTTCACCATCCTTCATCTTGAACTTGTCAAGTTGGCTTTGAAGCACATCCAACTTGGATTCCTTGACGGAGTCGGTACCTTCGTGCATATCAATCAAAGTGTCCCAAATTTCCTTTGCATTCTCAAGACGGCTGATTTTGTTGAATTCTTCGGGGCACAATCCGTTGAAGAGAATATCACAAGCTTGAGCATTGTATTGCAACATCTTCAACTCATCCGCGGTAGCTTCACGGTTTGGTTCTCTCCCATCAAAGAAGTCACCTTGCAAACCAACACACACAATAGCCCAAACGGCGGGGTTATGTCCAAGAATATGCATTTTCATTTTATGCTTCCAACTAGCAAAATTAGTACCATCAAAGTAAGGACCTCTACGGTGATAATTTCCCTCGCTAGACGCCATACTCTCCTAGGTTGTGAAACCAAGGCTATGACCACCAAAAGCTATGGAGATCAAGCAAATGGAGACCAAAGCTCTGATACCACTTGTAGGATCGAAAGTATGTCTAGAGGGGGGGTGATTAGACTACTTGACCAAATAAAAACTTAACCTTTTCCCAATTTTAGTTCTTGGCAGATTTTAGCTATTTTAGGACAAGTCAAGCAATCATCACACAATTCAAGCAAGCATGCAAAGAGTATATTGGCAGCGGAAAGTAAAGCATGCAACTTGCAAGAATGTAAAGGGAAGGGTTTGGAGAATTCAAACGCAATTGGAGACACGGATGTTTTTCCCGTGGTTCGGATAGGTGGTGCTATCCTACATCCACGTTGATGGAGACTTCAACCCACGAAGGGTAACGGTTGCGCGAGTCCACACAGGGCTCCACCCAAGGGCAACGGTTGCGCGAGTCCACACAGGGCTCCACCCACGAAGGGTCCACGAAGAAGCAACCACCCACAAAGGGTCCACGAAGAAGCAACCTTGTCTATCCCACCATGGCCATCGCCCACGAAGGACTTGCCTCACTAGCGGTAGATCTTCACGAAGTAGGCGATCTCCTTGCCCTTACAAACTCCTTGGTTCAACTCCACAATCTTGTCGGAGGCTCCCAAGTGACACCTAGCCAATCTAGGAGACACCACTCTCCAAGAAGTAACAAATGGTGTGTAGGTAATGAACTCCTTGCTCTTGTGCTTCAAATGATAGTCTCCCCAACACTCAACTCTCTCTCATAGGATTTGGATTTGGTGGAAAGAAGATTTGAGTGGAAAGCAACTTGGGAAGGCTAGAGATCAAGATTCATATGGTAGGAATGGAATATCTTGGTCTCAACACATGAGTAGGTGGTTCTCTCTCAGAACATATGAGTTGGAATGGTGTGTGTGTTCTGATGGCTCTCTCACTGAATGAGAAAGAGGTGGAGGGGTATATATAGCCTCCACACAAAATCCAACCGTTACACACAATTTACCAATCTCGGTGGGACCGAATCAGAAAACTCGGTCTGACCGAAATAGTAAACCTAGTGACCGTTAGGAATTTCGATGGGACTGACATGCAACTCGGTAGGACCGATTCGGTTAGGGTTTGGGCATAACGTAATCTCGGTGAGACCGATTACACAAACTTGGTGAGACCGAATTTGGTAACTAGCTAACCAGAGAGTTGGTCAGGCAAACTCGGTGGGACCGATTTGCTCTTTCGGTGAGACCGAGTGGAACTCGGTGAGACCGAAAAGTTACAAAGGGGAAACACTGAGTTTACATTGCAATCTCGGTGGGACCGATTCGCTCTTTCGGTGGGACCGAAAAGTTACGAAAGGGAAACAGAGAGTTTGCAACCCCATCTCGGTGAGACCGAGATCCCTATCGGTAGGACCGAATTGCTAGGGTTTGGCAGTGGCTAATGACAGGTGAAACTCGGTAGCGCCGGATAGGAAGAATCGGTAGGACCGAGTTTGGCTTAGGGTTTAGGTCATATGTGGATATGGAAAAATAGTTGAGGGTTTTGGAGCATATCACTAAGCACATGAAGCAAGAGGCTCATTAAGCAACACCTCATCCCTCCTTAATAGTATTGGCTTTTCCTAAGGACTCAATGTGATCTTGGATCACTAAAATATAAAATGAAGAGTCTTGAGCTTTTGAGCTTGAGCCAATCCTTTGTCCTTAGCATTTCGAGGGTTCCACTTTCACATCCATGCCATGCCAATCATTGAGCTTTCCTGAAACAATCATCTTGGAATAGCATTAGCTCAATGAGCTATATGTTGTTATGAATTACCAAAACCACCTAGGGATAGTTGCACTTTCACATTTCCATAGCCATTCTGAGATATATTGCCATGCAACTTTCCACCGTTCCGTTTATTATGGCACACTCCATCATTGTCATATTTCTTAGCATGATCATGTAGTTGATATCGTATTTGTGGCAAAGCAACCATTCATAATTCTTTCATACATGTCACTCATGAGTCATTGCATATCCCGGTACACCGCCGGAGGCATTCACATAGAGTCATATTTTATTCTAAGTATCGAGTTGTAATTGTTGAGTTGTAAGAAAATAAAAGTGTGATGATCATCATTATTAGAGCATTGTCCGAGTGAGGAAAGGATGATGGAGACTATGATTCCCCCACAAGTCGGGATGAGACTCCGGACGAAAAAAATAAAAATAAAAAAGAAAAGAGGCCATAAAAAAGAGAAAAGGCCCAAATAATAAAAAAATGAGAGAAAAAGAGAGAAGGGGCAATGCTACTATCCTTTTACCACACTTGTGCTTCAAAGTAGCACCATGATATTCATGATAGAGAGTCTCTCATTTCGTCACTTTCATATACTAGTGGGAAATTTTCATTATAGAACTTGGCTTGTATATTCCAATGATGGGCTTCCTCAAAATGCCCTAGGTCTTCGTGAGCAAGCAAGTTGGATGCACACCCACTAGTTTCTTTTTGAGCTTTCATATACATATAGCTCTAGTGCATCCGTTGCATGGCAATCCCTACTCACTCACATTGATATCTATTGATGGGCATCTCCATAGCCCGTTGATACGCCTAGTTGATGTGAGACTATCTTCTCCTTTTTGTCTTCTCCACAACCACCATTCTATTCCACCAATAGTGCTATATCCATGGCTCACGCTCATGTATGAAACAATTGCTTGGCTTGTCATCGGGGTTGTGCATGATTTAAATACTTTGTGTGGTGAAGATAGAGCATAGCTAGACTATATGATTTTATAGGGATAACTTTCTTTGGCCATGTTATTTTGAGAAGACATAATTGCTTTGTTAGTATGCTTAAAGTATTATTATTTTTATGTCAATATTAAACTTTTATCATGAATCTTTCGGATCTGAATATTCATACCACAATTAAGAAGAATTAAATTGAAATTATGCCAAGTAGCATTCCACATCAAAAATTCTGTTTTTATCATTTACCTACTCGAGGACGAGCAGGAATTAAGCTTGGGGATGCTTGATACGTCTCCAACGTATCTATAATTTTTGATTGCTCCATGCTATATTATCTACTGTTTTGGACATTATTGGGCTTTATAATCCACTTTTATACTATTTTTGGGACTAACCTATTAACCGGAGGCCCAGCCCAGAATTGTTGTTTTTTTGCCTATTTTAGGGTTTCGAAGAAAAGGAATATCATGTTGGGGAACGTTGCAGAAAACAAAAAATTTCCTACGGTTTCACCAAGATCCATCTAGGAGTTCATCTAGCAATGAGTGATCGGATTGCATCTACATACCTTTGTAGATCACGCGCGGAAGCGTTCAAAGAACGGGGATGAGGAAGTCGTACTCGACGTGATCCAAATCACCGGAGATCCTAGCGCCGAACGGACGGCACCTCCGCGTTCAACACACGTACGGTCAGCGTGAAGTCTCCTCCTTCTTGATCCAGCAAGGGGAAAGGAGAGGTTGAGGAAGATGGCTCCAGCAGCAGCACGACGGCGTGGTGATGGTGGAGCTGCAGTACTCCGGCAGGGCTTCGCCAAGCTCTACGGAGGAGGAGGAGGTGTTGGAGAGGGAGAGGGAGGCACCAAAGGCGTAGGTGTGAGGCCCTCCCCCCACTATATATAGGGGGCCTAGGGGGGGGCCAGCCCTAGGAGATGCAATCTCCTAGGGGGGCGGCGGCCAAGGGGTGGGGGGCTTGCCCCCCAAGCAAGGGGGCGCCCCCCTTTAGGGTTTCCCCACCCTAGGCGCATGGGCCCTAGGGGAAAGTGGCGCCCCAGCCCACTTTGGGATGGATCCCTTCCCACTTCAGCCCATGGGGCCCTCCAGGATAGGTGGCCCCACCCGGTGGACCCCCGGGACCCTTCCGGTGGTCCCGGTATAATACCACTGACCCCGAAACTTGTCCCGATGGCCGAAATAGAACTTCCTATATATAATTCTTTACCTCTGGACCATTCCGGAACTCCTCGTGACGTCCAGGATCTCATCCGGAACTCCGAACAACTTTTGGGTTACTGCATATACATATCCCTACAACCCTAGCGTCACTGAACCTTAAGTGTGTAGACCCTACGGGTTCGGGAGACATGTAGACATGACCGAGATGGCTCTCCGGTCAATAACCAACAGCGGGGTCTGGATACCCATGTTGGTTCCCACATGCTCCTCGATGATCTCATTGGATGAACCACGATGTCGAGGATTCAAGCAACCCCGTCTACAATTCCCTTTGTTAATCGGTACGTTACTTGCCCGACATTCGATCATCGGTATCCCAATACCTCGTTCAATCTCGTTACCGGCAAGTCACTTTACTCGTACCGTAATGCATGATCCCGTGACCAGACACTTGGTCACTTTGAGCTCATTGTGATGATGCATTACCGAGTGGGCCCAAGAGATACCTCTCCGTCATACGGAGTGACAAATCCCAGTCTTGATCCGTGTCAACCCAACAGACACTTTCGGAGATACCCGTAGTATACCTTTATAGTCACCCAGTTACGTTGTGACGTTTGGTACACCCAAAGCACTCCTACGGTATCCGGGAGTTACACGATCTCATGGTCTAAGGAAAAGATACTTGACATTGGAAAAACTCTAGCAAATGAACTATACGATCTTGTGCTATGTTTAGGATTGGGTCTTGTCCATCACATCATTCTCCTAATGATGTGATCTCGTTATCAATGACATCCAATGTCCATAGTCAGGAAACCATGACTATCTGTTGATCAATGAGCTAGTCAACTAGAGGCTTACTAGGGACGTGTTGGTGTCTATGTATTCACACATGTATTACGATTTCCGGATAACACAATTATAGCATGAATAAAAGACAATTATCATGAACAAGGAAATATAATAATAATCCTTTTATTATTGCCTCTAGGGCATATTTCCAACAGTCTCCCACTTGCACTAGAGTCAATAATGTAGTTACATTGTGATGAATCGAACACCCATGGAATTCTGGTGTTGATCATGTTTTGCTCTAGGGAGAGGTTTAGTCAACGGATCTGCTACATTCAGGTCCATATGTACTTTACAAATATCTATGTCTCCATCATGAACGTTTTCACAAATGGAGTTGAAGCGACGCTTGATGTGCCCGGTCTTCTTGTGAAACCTAGGCTCCTTGGCAAGTGCAATAGCCCCAGTGTTGTCACAGAAGAGTTTGATCGGCCCCGACGCATTGGGTATGACTCCTAGGTCGGTGATGAACTCCTTCACCCAAATTGCTTCATGCGCTGCCTCCGAGGCTGCCATGTACTCCGCTTCACATGTAGATCCTGCCACGACGCTTTGCTTGCAACTGCACCAGCTTACTGCCCCACCATTCAAAATATACACGTATCCGGTTTGTGACTTAGAGTCATCCAGATCTGTGTCGAAGCTAGGTCGACGTAACCCTTTACGACGAGCTCTTCGTCACCTCCATAAACGAGAAACATTTCCTTAGTCCTTTTCAGGTACTTCAGGATATTCTTGACCGCTGTCCAGTGTTCCTTGCCAGGATTACTTTGGTACCTACCTACCAAACTTACGACAAGGTTTACATCAGGTCTGGTACACAACATGGCATACATATTAGACCCTATGGCTGAGGCATAGGGGATGACACTCATCTCTTCTATATCTTCTGCCGTGGTCGGACATTGAGCTGAGCTCAATTTCACACCTTGCAACACAGGCAAGAACCCCTTCTTAGATTGATCCATATTGAACTTCTTCAATATCTTATCAAGGTATGTGCTTTGTGAAAGACCTATGAGGCGTCTTGATCTATCTCTATAGATCTTGATGCCTAAAATATAAGCACTTCTCCAAGGTCCTTCATTGAAAAACTCTTATTCAAGTAGGCCTTAATGCTGTCCAAAAGCTCTATATCATTTCCCATCAAAAGTATGTCATCTACATATAATATGAGAAATGCTACAGAGCTCCCACTCACTTTCTTGTAAACGCAGGCTTCTCCATAAGTCTGCATAAACCCAAATGCTTTGATCATCTCATCAAAGCGAATGTTCCAACTCCGAGATGCTTGCACCAGCCCATAAATCGAGCGTTGGAGCTTGCACACCTTGTCAGCATTCTTAGGATCCAACAAACCTTCCGGCTGCATCATATACAATTCTTCCTTAAGGAAACCATTAAGGAATGCCGTTTTGACGTCCATTTGCCATATCTCATAATCATAGTATGCGGAAATTGCTAACATAATTCGGACGGACTTCAGCTTCGCTACGGGAGAGAAAGTCTCATCGTAGTCAACTCCTTGAACTTGTCGATAACCCTTAGCGACAAGTCGAGCTTTATAGATGGTGACATTACCATCCGCGCCCGTCTTCTTCTTAAAGATCCATTTGTTTTCTATCGCTCGCCGATCATCGGGAAAGTCTGTCAAAGTCCATACTTTGTTTTCATACATGGATCCTATCTCGGATTGCATGGCTTCAAGCCATTTGTTGGAATCTGGGCCCACCATCGCTTCTTCATAGTTCGAAGGTTCACCGTTGTCTAACAACATGATTTCCAAGACAGGGTTGCCGTACCACTCTGGTGCGGAACGTGTCCTTGTGGACCTACGAAGTTCAGTAGAAACTTCATCTGAAGTTTCATGATCATCATCATTAACTTCCTCTCTATTCGGTACAGGCACCTCAGGAACATTTTCTTGAGTTGTGCCATTTTCCGGTTCAAGAGGTAATACTTCATCAAGTTCTACTTTCCTCCCACTTACTTCTTTCGAGAGAAACTCCTTCTCTAGAAAGGATCCATTCTTGGCAACAAAGATCTTGCCTTCAGATCTGAGGTAGAAGGTATACCCAATAGTTTCTTTAGGGTATCCTATGAAGATGCATTTTTCCGACTTGGGTTCGAGCTTTTCAGGTTGAAGTTTCTTGACATAAGCATCGCATCCCCAAACTTTTAGAAACGACAACTTAGGCTTCTTCCCAAACCATAATTCATACGATGTCGTCTCAACGGATTTCGACGGAGCCCTATTTAAAGTGAATGCGGCAGTCTCTAAAGCATAGCCCCAAAATGATAGCGGTAAATCGGTAAGAGACATCATAGATCGCACCATATCTAATAGAGTGCGATTACAACGTTCGGACACACCATTACGCTGAGGTGTTCCAGGCGGCGTGAGTTGTGAAACTATTCCACATTTTCTTAAGTGTGTGCCAAATTCGTGACTCAAGTATTCTCCCCCACGATCTGATCACAAGAACTTGATTTTCCTATCACGTTGATTCTCAACCTCACTCTGAAATTCCTTGAACCTTTCAAAGGTCTCAGACTTGTGTTTCATTAAGTAGACATACCCATATCTACTCAAGTCATCAGTGAGGGTGAGAACATAACGATAACCACCGCGAGCCTCAACACTCATTGGACCGCACACATCAGTATGTATGATTTCCAATAAGTTGGTTGCTCGCTCCATTGTTCCTGAGAACGGAGTCTTGGTCATTTTACCCATGAGGCATGGTTCGCACGTGTCAAATGATTTGTAATTAAGAGACTCTAAAAGTCCATCTGCATGGAGCTTCTCCATGCGTTTGACACCTATGTGACTAAGGCGGCAGTGCCACAAGTATGTGGGACTATCATTATCAACCTTACATCTTTTGGTACTTACACTATGAATATGTGTAGCATTACGCTCGAGATTCATTAAGAATAAACCATTCACCATCGGAGCATGACCATAAAACATATCTCTCATATAAATAGAACAACCATTATTCTCGGATTCAAATGAGTAGCCATCTCGTATTAAACGAGATCCTGATACAATGTTCATGCTCAAACTTGGCACTAAATAACAATTATTGAGGTTCAAAACTAATCTCGTAGGTAAATGTAGAGGTAGTGTGCCGACGGCGATCACATCGACCTTGGAACCATTCCCGACGCGCATCGTCACCTCGTCCTTCGCCAGTCTCCGCTTATTCCGCAGCTCCTGCTTTGAGTTACAAATGTGAGCAACTGCACCGGTATCAAATACCCAGGAGCTACTACGAGTACTGGTAAGGTACACATCAATTACGTGTATATCACATATACCTTTCGTTTTGCCGGCCTTCTTGTCCGCTAAGTATTTGGGGCAGTTTCGCTTCCAGTGACCACTTCCCTTGCAATAAAAGCACTCAGTCTCGGGCTTGGGTCCATTCTTTGGCTTCTTCCCGGCAGCTTGCTTGCCGGGCGCGGCAACTCCCTTGCCGTCCTTCTTGAAGTTCTTCTTACCCTTGCCTTTCTTGAACTTAGTGGTTTTATTCACCATCAACACTTGATGTTCCTTTTTGACTTCTACCTCTGCTGATTTCAGCATTGCAAATACTTCAGGAATGGTCTTTTCCATCCCCTGCATATTGAAGTTCATCACAAAGCTCTTGTAGCTCGGTGGAAGCGACTGAAGGATTCTGTCAATGACCGCGTCATCCGGGAGATTAACTCCCAACTGAGTCAAGCGGTTATGCAACCCAGACATTTTGAGTATGTGCTCGCTGACAGAACTATTTTCCTCCATCTTACAGTTGAAGAACTTGTCGGAGACTTCATATCTCTCGACCAGGGCATGAGCTTTAAAAACCATTTTCAGTTCTTCGAACATCTCATATGCTCCGTGTCTCTCAAAACGCTTTTGGAGCCCCGATTCTAAGCTGTAAAGCATGCCGCACTGAACGAGGGAGTAATCATCAGCACGTGTCTGCCAAGCATTCATAACGTCTTGGTTCTGTGGGACGGGTGCGTCACCTAGCGGTGCTTCTAGGACATAATCTTTCTTGGCAGCTATGAGGATGATCCTCAGGTTCCGGACCCAGTCCGTATAGTTGCTGCCATCGTCTTTCAGCTTGGTTTTCTCTAGGAACGCGTTGAAGTTGAGGACAACGTGGGCCATTTGATCTACAAGACATATTGTAAAGATTTTAGACTAAGTTCATAATAATTAAGTTCATCTATTTAATGAACTCCCACTCAGATAGACATCCCTCCAGTCATCTAAGTATAACATGATCCGAGTTGACTAGGCCGTGTCCGATCATCACGTGAGACGAACTAGTCAACATCGGTGAACATCTTCATGTTGATCGTATCTTCTATACGACTCATGCTCGACCTTTCGGTCTTCTGTGTTCCGAGGCCATGTCTGTACATGCTAGGCTCGTCAAGTCAACCTAAGTGTTTGCATGTGTAAATCTGTCTTACACCCGTTGTATGTGAACGTTGGAATCTATCACACCCGATCATCACGTGGTGCTTCGAAACAACGAATTGTCGCAACGGCGCACAGTTAGGGGGAACACTTTCTTGAAATTATTATGAGGGATCATCTTATTTACTACCGTCGTTCTAAGTAAACAAGATGCAAAAACATGATAAACATCACATGCAATCAAATAATAATAGTGACATGATATGGCCAATATCACATAGCTCCTTTGATCTCCATCTTGGGGCTCCATGATCATCTTGTCACCGGCTTGACACCATGATCTCCATCATTGTGTCTCCATGAAGTTGCTCGCCAACTATTACTTCTACTACTATGGCTAGCACGTTTAGCAATAAAGTAAAGTAATTTACATGGCGTTTCTCAATGACACGCAGGTCATGCAAAAATAAAGACAACTCCTATGGCTCCTGCCGGTTGTCATACTCATCGACATGCAAATCGTGATTCCTATTACAATAGCATGAACATCTCATACATCACATATATATCATTCATCATTCATCACAACTTTGGCCATATCACATCACAAAACACTTGCTGCAAAAACAAGTTAGACGTCCTCTAATTGTTGTTGCAAGTTTTACGTGGCTGCAATAGGGTTCTAGCAAGAACGTTTCTTACCTACGTGAAAGCCACAACGTGATTTGTGAACTTCTATTTACCCTTCATAAGGATCCTTTTCATCGAATCCGCTCCAACTAAAGTGGGAGAGACAGACACCCGCCAGCCACCTTATGCAACTAGTGCATGTCAGTCGGTGGAACCGGTCTCACGTAAGCGTACGTGTAAGGTTGGTCCGGGCCGCTTCATCCCACAATACCGTTGAAGCAAGATAAGACTAGTAGCGGCAAGAAAGTTGACAACATCAACACCCACAACAAATTGTGTTCTACTCGTGCATAGAGAACTACGCATAGACCTAGCTCTGATACCACTGTTGGGGAACATTGCAGAAAACAAAAAATTTCCTACGGTTTCACCAAGATCCATCTAGGAGTTCATCTAGCAATGAGTGATCGGATTGCATCTACATACCTTTGTAGATCACGCGCGGAAGCGTTCAAAGAACGGGGATGAGGAAGTCGTACTTGACGTGATCCAAATCACCGGAGATCCTAGCGCCGAACGGACGGCACCTCCGCGTTCAACACACATACGGTCAGCGTGACATCTCCTCCTTGATCCAGCAAGGGGAAAGGAGGGGTTGAGGAAGATGGCTCCAGCAGCAGTACTCCGGCAGGGCTTCGCCAAGCTCTATGGAGGAGGAGGAGGTGTTGGAGAGGGAGAGGGAGGCACCAAAGGCGTAGGTGTGAGGCCCTCCCTCCCCCCACTATATATAGGGGGCCTAGGGGGGGGCGCCGGCCCTAGGAGATGCAATCTCCTAGGGGGCGGCGGCCAAGGGGTGGGGGGCTTGCCACCCAAGCAAGGGGGCGCCCCCCCCTTAGGGTTTCCCCACCCTAGGCGCATGGGCCCTAGGGGAAAGTGGCGCCCCAGCCCACTTTGGGCTGGATCCCTTCCCACTTCAGCCCATGGGGCCCTCCGGGATAGGTGGCCCCACCCGGTGGACCCCCGGGACCCTTCCGGTGGTCCCGGTATAATACCGGTGACCCCGAAACTTGTCCCGATGGCCGAAATAGCACTTCCTATATATAATTCTTTACCTCCGGACCATTCCGGAACTCCTCGTGACGTCCGGGATCTCATCCGGAACTCCGAACAACTTTCGGGTTACTGCATATACATATCCCTACAACCCTAGCGTCACCGAACCTTAAGTGTGTAGACCCTACGGGTTCGGGAGACATGTAGACATGACCGAGATGGCTCTCCGGTCAATAACCAACAGCGGGGTCTGGATACCCATGTTGGATCCCACATACTCCTCGATGATCTCATCGGATGAACCACAATGTCGAGGATTCAAGCAACCCCGTATAAAATTCCCTTTGTCAACCGGTACGTTACTTGCCCGAGATTCGATCATCGGTATCCCAATACCTCGTTCAATCTCGTTAGCGGCAAGTCACTTTACTCGTACCGTAATGCATGATCCCGTGACCAGACACTTGGTCACTTTGAGCTCATTGTGATGATGCATTACCGAGTGGGCCCAAGAGATATCTCTCCGTCATACGGAGTGACAAATCCCAGTCTTGATCCGTGTCAACCCAACAGACACTTTCGGAGATACCCGTAGTATACCTTTATAGTCACCCAGTTACGTTGTGACGTTTGGTACACCCAAACTCCTATGGTATCTGGGAGTTACACGATCTCATGGTCTAAGGAAAAGATACTTGATATTGGAAAAACTCTAGCAAATGAACTATACAATCTTGTGCTATGTTTAGGATTGGGTCTTGTCCATCACATCATTCTCCTAATGATGTGATCTCGTTATCAATGACATCCAATGTCCATAGTCAGGAAACCATGACTATCTGTTGATCAACGAGCTAGTCAACTAGAGGCTTACTAGGGACGTGTTGGTGTCTATGTATTCACACATGTATTACGATTTCCGGATAACACAATTATAGCATGAATAAAAGACAATTATCATGAACAAGGAAATATAATAATAATCCTTTTATTATTGCCTCTAGGGCATATTTCCAACATATCAAACGGGGTCCAAACGGAATGAAACCTTCGGGAACATGATTTTCTCACCGAACATGATCCAGGAGACTTGGACCCTACGTCAAGAAACAAAGGAGGAGGCCACGAGGTAGGGGGCGCGCCTACCCCCCCCCCCCAGGCGTGCCCTCCACCCTCGTGGGCCCCCTGTTGCTCCACAAACGTACTCCTTCCTCCTATATATACCTACGTACCCCCAAACGATCAGATACGGAGCCAAAACCCTAATTCCACCACCGTAACTTCCTATATCCACGAGATCCCATCTTGGGGCCTGTTCTGGAGCTCCGCCGGAGGGGGCATCCATCACGGAGGGCTTCTACATCAACACCATAGCCTCTCCGATGAAGTGTGAGTAGTTTACCTTAGACCTTCGGGTCCATAGTTATTAGCTAGATGGCTTCTTCTCTCTTTTTGGATCTCAATACAATGTTCTCCCCCTCTCTTGTGGAGATCTATTCGATGTAATCTTCTTTTTGCGGTGTGTTTGGTGAGACCGATGAATTGTGGGTTTATGATCAAGATTATCTATGAACAATATTTGAATCTTCTCTGAATTCTTTTATGTATAATTGGTTATCTTTGCAAGTCTCTTCGAATTATCAGTTTGGTTTGGCCTACTAGATTGATATTTCTTGCAATGGGAGAAGTGCTTAGCTTTGGGTTCAATCTTGCGGTGTCCTTTCCCAATGACAGTAGGGGAAGCAAGGCACATATTGTATTGTTGCCATCGAGGATAACAAGATGGGGTTTTTATCATATTGCATGAATTTATCCCTCTACATCATGTCATCTTGCTTAAGGCGTTACTCTGTTTTCATGAACTTAATACTCTAGATGCATGCTGGATAGCGGTCGATGAGTGGAGAAATAGTAGTAGATGCAGGCAGGAGTCGGTCAACTTGTCTCAGACGTGATGCCCATATACATGATCATACCTCGATATTCTCATAACTATGCTTAATTCTGTTAATTGCTCAACAGTAATTCATTCACCCACCGTAAAATACTTATGCTCTTGAGAGAAGCTACTAGTGAAACCTATGGCCCCGGGTCTATATTCATCATATTAATCTTCCAATACTTAGTTATTTCCTTTGCTTTTTTACTTTGCTTTTATTTTACTTTGCATCTTTATCATAAAAATACCAAAAATATTATCTTATCATATCTATCAGATCTCACTCTCGTAAATGACCATGAAGGGATTGACAACCCCTTATCGCGTTGGTTGCGAGGAGTTATTTGTTTTGTGCAGGTACTAGGGACTTGCGTGCAGCCTCCTACTGGATTGATACCTTGGTTCTCAAAAACTGAGGGAAATACTTACGCTACTTTGCTGCATCATCCTTTCCTCTTCAAGGAAATCCAACGCAGTGCTGAAGAGGTAGCAGGTGATCCCATGTTTGAGCTCAAACCGTTACCTGATACTCTTAAATATGCTTATCTTGATGAGAAAAAGATATATCCTATTATTATTAGTGCTAACCTTTCAGAGCATGAAGAAGAAAGATTATTGAAAACTCTGAAGAAGCACCATGCTGCTATTGGATATATTCTCGATGATCTTAAGGGCATTAGTCCCACACTATGTCAACACAAAATAAATTTGGAGAAAGATGCCAAACTAGTTCGTGATCAACAATGATGGCTGAATCCTAAGATGAAAGAAGTGGTAAGAAAGGAAATACTAAAGCTCCTTGAGGCAGGTATAATTTATCACGTTGCTGATAGTTAGTGGGTAAGTCATGTCCATTGTGTCCCTAAAAAGGGAGGTATTACTGTCGTTCCTAATGATAAAGATGAATTGATTCCGTAAAGAATTATTACAGGTTATAGGATGGTAATTGATTTCCGCAAATTAAATAAGGCTACTAAAAAGATTATTACCCCTTACCTTTTATCGATCAAATGCTAGAAAGATTATCCAAACATACACATTTTTGCTTTCTAGATGGTTATTCTGGTTTCTCTCAAATACCTGTGTGAGCTGATGATCAATCTAAGACCACCTTTACTTGCCCGTTCGATACTTTTCCTTATAGGCGTATGCCTTTTGGTTTATGTAATGCACCTTCTACCTTCCAAAGATGCATGATGGCTATATTCTCTGACTTTTATGAAAAGATTTGTGAGGTTTTCATGGACGATTTCTCTGTCTATGGATCCTCTTTTGATGATTGCCTAAGAACCTAGATCGAGTTTTGCAGAGATGTGAAGAAACTAACCTTGTCTTGAATTGGGAGAAGTGCCACTTTATGGTTAATGAAGGTATTGTCTTGGGGCATAAAGTTTCTAAAAGAGATATTGAAGTTGATAAAGCTAAGCTTGATGCTATTGAAAAGATGCCATGTCCCAAGGAGATCAAAGGTATAAGAAGTTTCCTTGGTCATGCCGGTTTTTATAGAAGGTTCATTAAGGACTTCTCAAAAATTTCTTGGCCTCTGACTAATTTATTACAAAAAGATATACCATTTGTTTTTGATGATGATTGCGTAGAAGCATTTGAAATACTTAATAAAGCATTGATCTCTGCACCTATTGTTCAGCCACCTGATTGGAATTTACCCTTTGAAATTATGTGTGATGCTAGTGATTATGCTGTAGGTGTTGTTCTTGGGCAAAGAGTTGATAAGAAATTAAATGTTATTCAATATGCTAGTAAAACACTAGACAAATGCTTAGAGAAATTATGCTACTACTGAAAAAAATTCTTAGCAGTTGTATTTGCTTGTGATAAGTTCAGACCTTATATTGTTGATTCTAAAGTAACTATTCACATGGATCATGCTGCTATTAAATATCTTATGGAAAAGAAAGATGCTAAACCTAGACTCATTAGATGGGTTCTCTTGCTACAAGAATTTGATTTGCATATTATTGATAGAAAGGGAGCTGAGAACCCCGTTGCAGACAACTTGTCTAGGCTAGAGAATGTTCTTGATGACCCACTACCTATTGATGATAGCTTTCCTGATGAACAATTAAATGTCGTAAATGCTTCTCATACTGCTCCATGGTATGCTGATTATGCTAATTATATTGTTGCTAAATTTATACCACCTAGTTTCACATACCAGCAAAAGAAAAAGTTCTTCTATGATTTGAGACATTACTTTTGGGATGACCCACATCTTTATAAAGAAGGAGTAGATGGTGTTATTAGACGTTGTGTACCTGAGCATGAACAGGAACATATCCTACGCAAGTGTCACTCCGAAGCTTATGGAGGACACCACGTTGGAGATAGAACTGCACATAAGGTATTGCAATCCGGTTTTTATTGGCCTACTCTCTTCAAGGATGCCCGTAAGTTTGTTGTATCTTGTGATGAATGTCAAAGAATTGGTAATATTAGTAGACGTCAAGAAATGCCTATGAATTATTCACTTGTTATTGAACCATTTGATGTTTGGGGCTTTGATTATATGGGACCGTTTCCTGCCTCCAATGGATATACACATATTTTAGTTGTTGTTGATTACGTTACTAAGTGGGAAGAAGCTATTCCAACTAGTAGTGTTGATCATAACACCTGTATTAATATGCTTAAAGAAGTTATTTTTCCGAGGTTTGGAGTCCCTAGATATTTAATGACTGATGGTGGTTCACATTTTATTCATGGTGCTTTCCGTAAAATGCTTGCTAAATATGATGTTAATCATAGAATTGCATCTCCTTATCACCCACAGTCTAGTGGTCAAGTAGAATTGAGCAATAGAGAACTCAAATTAATTTTGCAAAAGACTGTTAATAGATCTAGAAAGAATTGGTCCAAGAAACTTGATGATGCATTATGGGCCTATAGAACTGCATATAAAAATCCTATGGGTATGTCTCCGTATAAAATGGTCTATGGAAAAGCATGTCACTTACCTCTCGAACTAGAACATAAGGCTTATTGGGCTATTAAGGAGCTCAATTATGATTTCAAACTTGCCGGTGAGAAGAGGTTATTTGACATTAGCTCACTCGATGAATGGAGAACCCAAGCCTATGAGAATGCCAAATTATTTAAAGAAAAAGTTAGAAGATGGCATGACAAAAGAATACAAAAGCGTGAGTTTAATGTATGTGATTATGTATTGCTATACAACTCTCGTTTAAGATTTTTTGCAGGCAAACTTCTCTCTAAATGGGAAGGTCCTTACGTTATCGAGGAGGTCTATCGTTCCGGTGCCATAAAAATCAACAACTTCGAAGGCACAAATCCGAAGGTGGTGAACGGTCAAAGAATTAAACATTATATCTCAGGTAATCCTATAAATGTTGAAACCAATGTTATTGAAACCGTAACCCCGGAGGAATACATAAGGGACACTTTCCGGAACGCTTCAGACTCCGAAAAGGAATAGGTATGTGGTACGGTAAGTAAACCGACTCCAAAACAGTTCTAATGGCAATTTTCTTCCGTTTTGGAATATTTAGAAAAATAGAAAAATAAGAAGCAGTCCGGGAAGGACACGAGGGCTCCACGAGGGTGGAGGGCGCGCCCTACCCCCTGGGCGCGCCCCCTGGCTCGTGGGCACCTCGTGTGCTCTCCGGACTCCGTTTTCTTACACGTTACATATTTTGGTCGGTAAAAATTCGTTATATAATCTCCCGGAGGTTTTGACTCCTGAATCACGCAAATATATCTCGTCTTTGTTTCGAGCTGTTTTTCTGATAGATCTAGGTCGTCATGTCGTCTTCAAGTGCCCCCAAGGACAAGTTTTTCGAGAAGGTCATCAACCCCTACCTCATGGAAGTGCTCCGACACCCTCAAACCATTGAGATGCATGAGGGGGTGCTGCACATCCGCAATGTTGAGGGACCAAGGAGGACCGGAAGCGTGGAGAGAAGGCTCGAGGCAATGGAGCAACAAGTTTTCAGGTGCCAGGAGATGGTGGAGCGTGGAATTGACTCCAATCACATTATGATCACGGAGTTAACCAACAACCACAAGCTGGATGCCAAGGACATTGGGGAGGCCATCTTCAAGCTTCACGAGAAAATCGAGCACCTCCAAGCCCAGATCTATGACCTGCAAAACCAAAACTGTGAGTATGAGTATAGATTCAAGAGGATGAGTTTGGCTGCAGATTTGAGGATTCAGGAGACTCGGTCATCCTTCTATGATGGCGAGCCTATGCCTTGGAAGAAGGACGACAAGCCTACATCATCAACAACACCACCCTCTCCACCAACAAAGAAGAATTGAGCATCTGGTATGGGCACTTGATACGTCTCCAACGTATCATAATTTTTGATTGCTCCATGCTATATTATTTACTGTTTTGAATGTTTATGGGCTTTATTATACACTTTTATATCATTTTTGGGACTAACATATTAACCCAGAGCCCAGTGCCAGTTTATGTTTTTACCCTGTTTTAGGGTTTCGAAGAAAAGGAAAATCAAACGGAGTCCAATTGACCTGAAACTTCACGGAACTCATTTTTGGAAGCAAAGAAGCCTAGAAGACTTGGAGTGCACGTCGGGGGATCTGTGAGGAGGTCACGAGGCAGGGGGCGCACCCACCCCCCTGGGCGCGCCCTCCACCCTCGTGAACCCCTCGTGGCCCCCTGATGTACTTCTTCCGCCTATATATCTCCATATACCCTAAAAACATCAGAGAGCATGATAGATCGGGAGTTCTGCCACCAGAAGCCTCCGTAGCCACCGAAAGCCAATCTAGACCCGTTCCGGCACCCTGCCGGAGGGGGAAATCCTTCTCCGGTTGCCATCTTCATCATCCCGGTGCTCTCCATGACGAGAAGGGAGTAGTTCTCCCTCGGGGCTGAGGGTATGTAATAGTAGCTATGTGTTTGATCTCTCTCTCTCTCTCTCTCGTGTTCTCGAGGTGATACGATCTTGATGTATCGCGAGCTTTGCTATTATATTTGGATCATATAATGTTTCTTCCCGCCTCTACTCTCTTTTAATGAATTGAGTTTCCTCTTTGGAGTAATCTTATCGGATTGAGTCTTTAAAGATTTGAGAACACTTGATGTATGTCTTGCCGTGCGTATCTGTGGTGACAATGGGATGCCACGTGATTCACTTGATGTATATTTTGGTGATCAACTTGCGGGTTTCGCCCATGAACCTATGCATAGGGGTTGGCACACGTTTTCGTCGTGATTCTCCAGTAGAACTTTGGAGCACTCTTTGAGGTCCTTTGTGTTGGTTGAATAGATGAATCTGAGATTGTGTGATGCATATCGTATAATCATACCCACAGATACTTGAGGTGACATTGGAGTATCTAGGTGACATTAGGGTTTTGGTTGATTTGTGTCTTAAGGTGTTATTCTAGTACGAACTCTAGGGCTGTTTGTGACACTTATAGGAATAGCCCAACGGATTGATTGGAAAGAAGAACTTTGAGGTGGTTTCGTACCCTACCATAATCTCTTCGTTCATTCTCCGCTATTAGTGACTTTGGAGTGACTCTTTGTTGCATGTTGAGGGATAGTTATGTGATCCAATTATGTTAGTATTGTTGAGGGAACTTACACTAGTGAAAGTATGAACCCTAGGCCTTGTTTCCACACATTGCAATACCGTTTACGCTCACTTTTATCATTAGTTACCTTGCTGTTTTTATAATTTCAGATTACAAATACCTTTATCTACTATCCATATTTCACTTGTATCACCATCTCTTCGCCGAACTAGTGCACCTATACAATTTACCATTGTATTGGGTGTGTTGGGGACACAAGAGACTCTTTGTTATTTGGTTGCAGGGTTGCTTGAGAGAGACCATCTTCATCCTACGCCTCCTACGGATTGATAAACCTTAGATCATCCACTTGAGGGAAATTTGCTACTGTCCTACAAACCTCTGCACTTGGAGGCCCAACAACGTCTACAAGAAGAAGGTTGTGTAGTAGACATCAAGCTATTTTCTGGCGCCGTTGCCGGGGAGGTTAGCACTTGAAGGTATATCTTTAGATCTTGCAATCGAGTCTTTTAGTTTCTTGTTTTATCACTAGTTTAGTTTATAAAAGAAAATTAAAAAATAGAATTAAGTTTGCCTCATACGCTTCACCTTTTAAATATCTTTCGTGAGTATGATGGAAAGGATAATTGTGCTCAAGTGCTAGCAGAAGAAATCAATAAAATGTTTGGCACTAAATATTTGAATGATGGGCATGATTGCAATGTTGTTAGTATGAATTCCTTGAATATCCATGATGCTAATGATATGCAAAGCCACAAGCTTGGGGAAGCTATGTTTGATGAAGATGATATTTTTTGTCCCCCAAGTTTTGATGAGCAAATTTATTATGATGAAAGCATGCCTCCTATTTATGATGATTATATTGATGAAAGTGGATTTGGAGAGGTCATGACTTTAATTTGTGATGAATCCACTATTCCGGAAGAGGTTCCAATTGATTATGAGAACAAAGTTGCTATCTATGATGATTATTGTGATGACTTGTATGCTATAAAGAATAATGATAACCATGAAACTTGTCATCATGATTTTAGTTTTCAATTGGATTATGCCTCACATGATAATTAGTTTGCTCCCACTACTATTCATGAGAAGAAATTTGCTTATGTGGAGAGTAATAAAATTTCTATGCTTGTAGATCATGAAAAGAATGCTTTAGGTGCTGGTTATATTGGTAAATTCATTCATGATGCTACTGAAAATTATTATTAGGGAGGAATATATGCTTGTAGGAATTGCAATAATATCAAGTTTCCTCTCTATGTGCTTAAAATTTTGAAGTTATGCTTGTTCTACCTTCCTATGCAAGTTGATTCTTGTTCCCACAAGTTGTTTGCTCACAAAATCCCTATGCATAGGAAGTGGGTTAGACTTAAGTGTGCTAGTTATATTCTTCATGATGCTCTCTTTATGTTGCAATTCTTATCTTTTATGTGAGCATCGTTGAAATCATCATGCCTAGCTAGGGGCGTTAAACGATAGCGCTTGTTGGGAGGCAACCCAATTTTATTATTGTTCCTTGCTTTTTGCTCCTGTTTAGTAATAAATAATTTATCTAGCCTCTTTTATTATTTAGTTTTTATGTTTTAATTAGTTTTTGTGCCAAGTAGAACCGTTGGGAAGACTTGGGGAAAGTCTTGTTGATCATGCTGTAAAAAACAGAAACTTTAGTGCTCACGAGAATTGCTGCCATTTTTATTTGGAGAGTGATATTTAGTTAATTATTTTTTACAATGATTAATAGATAAATTCCTCAGGTCCAGCAATTTATTTGAGAATTTTATGAGCTCCAGAAGTATACGTTTGATCCAGATTACTACATACTGTTCTGTTTTTGACAGATTCTGTTTTTCATGTGTTGTTTACTTATTTTGATGAATCTATGGCTAGTAAAATAGTTTATAAACCATAGAGAAGTTGGAATACAGTAGGTTTAACACAAATATAAATAAAGAATTAGTCCATTACAGTACCTTGAAGTGGTGATTTATTTTCTTATAATAACAGAGCTTACGAGGTTTCTGTTAAGTTTTGTGTTGTGAAGTTTTCAAGTTTTGGGTAAGGATTTGATGGACTATGGGATAAGGAGTGGCAAGAGCCTAAGTTTGGGGATTCCCAAGGCACCCCAAGATAATATTCAAGGACAACCAAGAGCCTAAGCTTGGGGATGCCCCGGAAGGCATCCCCTCTTTCGTCTTCGTTCATCCGTAACTTTACTTAGAGCTATATTTTTATTCACCACATGATATGTGTTTTGCTTGGAGCGTCAATTTTTTTTTAATATTTGCTTGCTGTTATTTATAACAATGTTTTGCATCTTTTATTCAATAAAAGTGGCATTGATAGCCTTTACTATGCCTATGTTACAAGTCCTACATGTTCCTGTTTGAAAACAGAAAGTTCATCGCTGTTGCAATAATTCCCTAGAAAAGTCAGAATGTGATAAAATGTTGAAACCTTTTGAATATTAAGCTCTGATAAATTTAATACAGTGGGAATTTTATTTCATAATTTTTGGAGCTAGGGAAGTATGGATGTTGCTGCATTCTTTACAGACTGTCCTGTTTAGGCAGATTGCTGTTATGTTTGCATTGTTTGCATATGTTTGCTTCTTTAATGATTCTATTTGAGGATAGGACTATTAAATATGCAGAGTCATTTAGTATTCAATGTTGAATAATATTTTTTAGTGATTTGCTACAGTAGAGTATGATAAGGTTTTTGCAATGGTTTATACTAACTTATCTCACGAGTCCTTGTTGAGTTTTGTGTGGATGAAGCTTTTGAGATTTAGGGAGACCGTGATATGAGAGGAATTAAGGAGACACAAAAGCTCAAGCTTGGGGATGCCCAAGGCATCCCAAGATAATATTTCAAGAAGTCTCAAGCATCTAAGCTTGGGGATGCCCCGGTTGGCATCCCACCTTTCTTCTTCAACAACTATCAGTTAGTCTTGGTTGATCCTAAGTTTTTGCTTCTTCACATGATGTTTGCTATTCTTAGAATGTAATTTTATTTTGCTTTGCTTGCTGTTTGAATAAAATACCAAGATCTGAAATTATTAAATGTTAGAGAGTCTTCACATAGTTGCATAATTATTCGACTACTCATTGATCTTCACTTATATCTTTCGGAGTAGTTTTTCATTTGCTCTAGTGCTTCACTTATACCTTTTAGAGCATGGTGGTAGTTTTATTTTGAAGAAATAGATGAACTCTCATGCTTCGCTTATATTATTTTGAGAGCCTTAAATAGCATGGTAATTTGCTTTAAATCCTAATATGCTAGGTATACAAGATTAATAATAAAACTTTCTTATGAGTGTGTTGAATACTAAGAAAAGTTTGATGCTTGATGATTGTTTTGAGATATGGAGGTAATAATATCAAAGTCGTGCTAGTTGAGTAGTTGTGAAATTGAGAAATACTTGTGTTGAAGTTTGCAAGTCCCGTAGCATGCACGTATGGTAAACGTTATGTAACAAATTTGAAACATGAGGTGTTATTTGATTGTCCTCCTTATGAGTGGCGGTCGGGGACGAGCGATGGTCTTTTCCTACCAATCTATCCCCCTAGGAGCATGCGCGTAATGCCAAGGTTTTTGATGACTTGTAGACTTTTGCAATAAGTATGTGAGTTCTTTATGACTAATGTTGAGTCCATGGATTATACGCACTCTCACCCTTCCATCCTTGCTAGCCTCTTCGGTACCGTGCATTGCCCTTTCTCACATTGAGAGTTGGCGCAAGCTTCGCCGGTGCATCCAAACCTCGTGATATGATACGCTCTTTCACACATAAACCTCCTTATATCCTCCTCAAAACAGCCACCATACCTACCTATTATGGCATTTCCATAGCCATTCCAAGATATATTGCCATGCAACTTTCCATCATTCCGTTCATCATGACACATTCATCATTGTCATATTGCTTAGCATGATCATGTAGTTGACATAGTATTTGTGGCAAAGCCACCATTCATAATTCTTTCATACATGTCACTCTTGGTTCATTGCACATCCCGGTACACCGCCCGAGGCATTCATATAGAGTCATACTTTGTTCTAGTATCGAGTTGTAATCATTGAGTTGTAAATAAATAGAAGTGTGATGATCATCATTATTAGAGCATTGTCCCAAGTGAGGAATAAAAAAATAGAGAAAGGCCATAAAAAAAGAGAAGGCCCCAAAAAAAGAAAGGCCATAAAAAAAGAAAAGGCCCAAAAAAATGAGAGAAAAAGAGAGAAGGGACAATGTTACTATCCTTTTACCACACTTGTGCTTCAAAGTAGCACCATGATCTTCATAGTAGAGAGTCTCTCATGTTATCACTTTCATATACTAGTGGGAATTTTCATTATAGAACTTGGCTTGTATATTCCAACAATGGGCCTCCTCAAGTGCCCTAGGTCTTCGTGAGCAAGCAAGTTGGATGCACACCCACTAGTTTCTTTTGTTGAGCTTGCATACATTTATAGCTCTAGTGCATCCGTTGCATGGCAATCCCTACTCCTTGCATTAACATCAATTGGTGGGCATCGCCATAGCCCATTGATTAGCCTCGTCGATGTGAGACTTTCTCCTTTTTGTCTTCTCCACATAACCCCCCTCATTATATTCTATTCCACCCATAGTGCTATATCCATGGCTCGCGCTCATGTATTGCGTGAAAGTTTATGAGTTTGAGATTACTAAAGTATGAAACAATTGCTTGGCTTGTCATCGGGGTTGTGCATGATGAGAGCATTCTTGTGTGACGAAAATGGAGCATGACTAAACTATATGATTTTGTAGGGATGAACTTTCTTTGGCCATGTTATTTTGAGAACACATGATTGCTTAGTTAGTATGCTTGAAGTATTATCATTTTTATGTCAATATGAACTTTTATCTTGAATCTTTCAGAGCTGAATATTCATGCCACAATTAAGAAGAATCATTGAAATTATGCCAACTAGCATTCCACATCAAAAATTCTTTTTTTATCATTTACCTACTCGAGGACGAGCAGGAATTAAGCTTGGGGATGTTGATACGTCTCCAACGTATCTATAATTTTTGATTGCTCCATGCTATATTATTTACTGTTTTGAATATTTATGGGCTTTATTATACACTTTTATATCATTTTTGGGACTAACCTATTAACCCAGAGCCTAGTGCCAGTTTCTATTTTTACCCTGTTTTAGGGTTTCGAAGAAAAGGAAAATCAAACAGAGTCCAATTGACCTGAAACTTCACGGAACTCATTTTTGGAAGGAAAGAAGCCCAGAAGACTTGGAGTGCACGTCGGGGGATCTGCGAGGAGGTCACGAGGCAGGGGGGCGCGCCCACCCCCTAGGTGCGCCCTCCACCCTCGTGAGCCCCTCGTGGCCCCCCTGACGTACTTCTTCCGCCTATATATCTCCATATACCCTAAAAACATCAGAGAGCACGATAGATCGGGAGTTCCGCCGCTAGAAGACCCCGTAGCCACCGAAAGCCAATCTAGACCCGTTCCGGCACCCTGTCGGAGGGGGAAATCCTTCTCCGGTGGCCATCTTCATCATCCCGGTGCTCTCCATGATGAGGAGGGAGTAGTTCTCCCTCGGGGCTGAGGGTATGTACCAGTAGCTATGTGTTTGATCTCTCTCTCTCTCTCTCATGTTCTTGAGGTGATACGACCTTGATGTATCGCGAGCTTTGCTATTATATTTGGATCCTATGATGTTTCTTCCCCCCTCTACTCTCTTTTAATGAATTGAGTTTCCCCTTTGGAGTAATCTTATCGGATTGAGTCTTTAAAGATTTGAGAACACTTGATGTATGTCTTGCCGTGGATATCTGTGGTGACAATGGGATACCACGTGATTCACTTGATGTATGTTTTGGTGATCAACTTGCGGGTTCCGCCCATGAACCTATGCATAGGGGTTGGCACACGTTTTCGTCGTGATTCTCCGGTAGAACTTTGGGGCACTCTTTGAGGTCCTTTGTGTTGGTTGAATAGATGAATATGAGATTGTGTGATGCATATCGTATAATCATACCCACGGATACTTGAGGTGACATTGGAGTATCTAGGTGACATTAGAGTTTTGGTTGATTTGTGTCTTAAGGTGTTATTCTAGTACAAACTCTAGGGCTGTTTGTGACACTTGTAGGAATAGCCCAACAGATTGATTGGAAAGAATAACTTTGAGGTGGTTTCGTACCCTACCATAATCTCTTCGTTCGTTCTCCGCTATTAGTGACTTTTGAGTGACTCTTTGTTGCATGTTGAGGGATAGTTATGTGATCCAATTATGTTAGTATTGTTGAGGGAACTTACACTAGTGAAAGTATGAACCCTAGGCCTTGTTTCCACACATTGCAATACCGTTTACGCTCACTTTTATCATTAGTTACCTTGCTGTTTTTATAATTTCAGATTACAAATACCTTTATCTACCATCTATATTGCACTTGTATCACCATCTCTTCGCCGAACTAGTGCACCTATACAATTTACCATTGTATTGGGTGTTGGGGACACAAGAGACTCTTTGTTATTTGGTTGCAGGGTTGCTTGAGAGAGACCATCTTCATCCTACGCCTCCTACGGATTGATAAACCTTAGGTCATCCACTTGAGGGAAATTTGCTACTGTCCTACAAACCCCTGCACTTGTAGGCCCAACAACGTCTACAAGAAGAAGGTTGTGTAGTAGACATCAGCATTCCCCTTGGCAACTGCCAAGCTTGGGGGAGTGCCCCGATATCGTATCACCATCACTCTTATCTTTACCGTTTTTCTTAATTCGATCCTGTTGGTAATATCTTGATCTAGTAGCATAAAGTTTTAGTATGATCTAGTTGTGAGTTTTGCTTTATGATCCTCCTATGTAATCGAGTCCGTGGGCTATATAATAAAGATTAGTGTTGAGTCAAGGGCTTGATTATTTTGCCATGATCTTGAGGGAATAAAACAAAAGAGAAAGAATAAAAAGGAAATAAAAGAGATCATATGGATCTTATGGAGAGTAATGAGCTCACATATAAAAAGTATGATGAATAAAAGTTGTTGAGAGTTGACAAACATAGTTTTGGTCATCGTTGCAATTAATAGGAAGTAATAAAGAAATAGAGGTCTTCACATATAAATATACTATCTTGGACATCTTTCATGATTGTGAGCACTCATTAAAATATGACATGCTAAAGAGTTGACGTTGGACAAGGAAGACAATGTAATGGGTTATGTTTTCTTACATCTGAGATAAATTATATTGTCATGGATCATCCAACATGATTGAGCTTGCCTTTCCCCCTCATGCTAGCCAAATTATTTGCACCAAGTAGAGATACTACTTGTGCTTCCAAACACGCTTAAACCAGTTTTGCCATGAGAGTCCACCATATCTACCTATGGATTGAGTAAGATCCCTCAAGTAAGTTTTCATCGGTGCAAGCAATAAAAATTGCTCTCTAAATATGTATGACTTATTAGTGTGGGAGAAAATAAGCTTTATACGATCGTGTGATATGGAAGAAATAAAAGCGACGGACTGCATAATAAAGGTCCATATCACAAGTGGCAATATAAAGTGACGTTCTTTCGCATTAAGTGTGACGCCCTTGATTTGACCGTACACTAATCATGCACGCAAATGTGTATGATCAAGATCAAGGACTCACGGGAAGATATCACAACACAACTCTAGACACAAATTAAAATAATACAAGCTTTATATTACAAGCCACGGGCCTAGAGGGCTCGAATACATAAGCTCGAATACACAAGAGTCAGCGGAAGCAATAATATCTGAGTACAGACATAAGTTAAACAAGTTTCCATAAGATGGCTAGCACAAACTGGGATACATATCGAAAGAGGCGCGGGCCTCTTGCTTGGGATCCTCCTAAACTACTCCTGGTCGTCGTCAGCGGCCTGCATGTAGTAGTAGGCACCTCCAGAGTAGTAGGAGTTGTCGTCAACGGTGGCGTCTGGCTCCTGGGCTCCATCGTCTGGGCGCAACAATCAGGTGCATAAAGGGGAAAAAGAGGGAGCAAAGCAACCGTGAGTACTCATCCAAAGTACTCGCAAGCAAGGAGCTACACTACATATGTATGTATTGGTATCAAAAGGAAAAGGGGTATCATATGTGGACTGAACTGCAGAATGCCGGAATAAGAGGGGGATAGCTAGTCATGTCGAAGACTACGCTTCTGGCAGAGGCCACCTCCATCTTGCAGCATGTAGAAGAGAGTAGAAGGTAAGTTCACCAAGTAGCATCGTGTAGCATAATCCTAACTGGCGATCCTCCCCTCGTCGCCCTGTGAGAGAGCGATCACCGGTTGTATCTAGCACTTGGAAGGGTGTATTTTATTAAGTATCCGGTTATAGTTGTCATCAGGTCAAGGTACAACTCCAAGTCGTCTTGTTACCGAAGATCATGGCTATTCGAATAATTAACTTCCCTGCAGGGGTGCACCACATTTCCCAACACGCTCGATCCCCTTTGTCTGGACACACTTTCCTGGGTCATGCCCGGCCTCGGAAGATCAACACGTCGCAGCCCTACCTAGGCACAATAGAGAGGTCAGCACGCCGGTCTAAATCCTATGGCGCAGGGGTCTGGGCCCATCGCCCATTGCACACCTGCACGTTGCGAACGTGGCCGGCGAGCAGACCTAGCCTCCCTTATACAAGAGCAGGCGTTCCAGTCCAACCTGGCGCGCGCCGCTCAGTCGCTGACGTCACGAAGGCTTCGGCTGATACCACGACGTCGAGTGCCCATAACTGTTCCCGTGTAGTTGGTTAGTGCGTATAGGCCAGTGGCCAGACTCAGGTCAAATACCAAGATCTCGTTAAGCGTGTTATGTTGAAATAACCGCGGACGCCGACCAGGGCCAGACCCACCTCTCTCCTAGGTGGTCTCAACCTGCCCTGTCGCTCCGCCATAGTGTAACAGTCAGGGACCTTCAGGAACTCAGGCCCACCTCTACCGGGATGGAGCCACCTGCCCCTTCAGCCCCCAACACCGGAATCACTCGCGGGTACTCAACGAGCCGACCCGACTTTAGTCACCACCTGTATAGCATGTATATATGTATAAGTATATACCCGTGATCACCTCCCGAGTGATCACGGCCCGATAGTATAGCATGGCAGACGGACAAGAATGTAGGGTCACTGATGATAAACTAGCATCCTATACTAAGCATTAGGATTGCAGGTAAAGGTAACAACAGTAATAGCAAGGACAGGCTATGCATCATAATAGGATTGACGGAAAGCAGTAACATGCTACACTACTCTAATGCAAGCAGTAGAGAGAAGAGTAGGCAATATCTGGTGATCAAGGGGGGGGGGCTTGCCTGGTTGCTCTGGCAAGAGAAGGGTTCGTCCTCGATGTAGTCGATCATAGGGGTACCGACAGTCTCGGGTTCTACCGGAAAGAAGTAAGGGAGGGGGAACACAATAAATAATGGAGCAACAAAGCATCACAAAGCGTAACATGGAAATACGCGGTGCTAGAGGTGACCTAACGCAGTACTAGGTGATACCGGCAAAGGGAGGAACATCCCGGAAAATATCCCCGGTGTTTCGCGTTTTCGGAGAGATGAATCGGAAGGGAAAAGTTGCGTGTCCGCTATGCTAGGGATGTGTGGCGGATGAACGGGCTGCGTATTCGGATTCGTCTCGTTGTTCTGAGCAACTTTCATGTACAAAGTTTTTCCATCCAAGCTACGAATCATTTTATATTAATTTCCAAAGTTAGTAATGGTTTTCTAGAATTTCTGTAATTATTTAATTTCAATTTAAGCTATGCGTACCAAGTTGCCATCTACCCCGCAGAGGATGACATGTGGGCCTAAGTCAAAGTCGACACAATCAAATTGACTGGTCGACAGGGTCAGTGGGACCTGACTGTCAGTGTCACATGTGTTAACAGATTGTTTAATTCAATTTAATTAGCTGTGGGACCCCACTGTTAGAGACTCTAGTTAAATAAACTTTAATTAAATTATTTTACTTATCAGTAGGACCCGCATGTAATAGGCACTTGTCATAATAATGGTGATTTAACCGGGGAGGCCCCACATGCCATTTGCATATTAGACTACTTAGGAATTATTCTAACCTACCTAATCTGATGCTAACCAGAGATGGCCATAGGCAAAACCATGCCCCATGGCTGGGCACGAACAGGGGCTCAAGCGGCCATGGCATACAGCGGCAATAATAACTATAGCAAGCAGCGACCGCGGCTAGCAAAAAAAAGGCACCAGCAGTGTAGTAGCAACCAGCGGCATTAGCAAAGAGCAGCCACAACGGGAAAAGCAGAAGTAGTCGGCAGCAGCAGCGTGCACGGGGGGTGTGGTCAAGGCCCGGCCAGGACGCAAGCGGGAGCGACCCACGAGCGGCAACACCGCGCGCGGGCTAGGCATGGCCCAGGCGCGCCGGCTGTGGGTGAGGCGTGGTAGAGCGCAGCGCGGCCAGCAGGGGGAACAGCGCAGGCGCGCGGTTGGCCGCGGCGATGCGAGCGACGCAGTGGGCGGCTGCGGGCGCGCAGCGACGGGCATGGCGTCGACGGGTGACGATAGCGGACGGGCGTGGTGCGGCGAACGACAGAGAGAGGGGGAAAACGGGGATCGAAGGCGCGCTCACCTAGGAGGCACATGGAGGCCCGACGACAGCTTTGAAGTGCAGGAGGTGCCCGGATTTGGCGACGAACGCCGACGACAGTAAAAAGTAGAAGTCATTCGATCCCGACGATGAAGTGGCGCCCAGCTCGAGCCTGTGGTCGCGAACGATGTAGTGGAGGCGGGCAGAGCTCCTGGACTAGCTCCTAGCCCGCGGGGACGATGGTGGCCGTGTGGACGGGGGTGGCCATAGCGACGGCAGGTGCGGGGTGTGTGCTGCGGGAACGAAAACGGCGCGAGGAGGGAAAGTGGCGAGGTCTAGGGTTGACGGGGCATCGAGGGGCACTTTTAGGACGTCGGGGATGCGGCGGATGGCCGGCACATGGCCGATCCACGGCGCGAACGGCGGCACGGCGGCCACCGAGCCTCCTGTGAACAGGAGCTTGAAGACATCTGATTGTTGGGCTGGGCCTTTACTGTGGACTTAAGGTCCAGTCCAACCATGGGCTATAGCCCCTTTTATTTCCTTTTTCAGTTTCTTTATTCCTTTCATTGTGTTTCATTTTATCTTACTAAATGATTTTCTTGTTGTACATTAAATATAGCACAGAAATACTAAGGCGCATATTTAGTAAGCTAAACAGTTTCAATTTATTTTGAGATGTTTAACTATTTGTTTATTTTGAAATGTCCCAAATTAATTACTGCTCGCCTGTTCAAATGAGGTTAGTGGCATTTTGCTAATTCAAAACATGGTGGATTCTTCATCACAATTACTTAGTGAGTATTGGCAAAATTGTGAACACTTTTATTTTAATATCTGAAGAAATATTTTTGCACTTCTATTAAGAATTTAAATTTGAGTTGAATTAATTATTTAATTGCATTTTAACTATAAAAAAATATGATGACATGGCATACTGGGGAAGATCGTTGTAGCTTGATTATTCGGGCATTACATTAAGATTTTGTGCATCCAACCATAAAAGCGCATGACAACCTCTGCCTCCCTCTGCGAAGGGTCTATCTTTTACTTTTATCTCCTATCTTACATAAGAGTCATGGTGATCTTCACCCTTCCTTTTTAAATTTTATCTTTTGGCAAGCACAACATGTTGGAAAGATCCTGGTATATATGGCTAATTGGATGTGAGTTTTCATGAACTATTATTGTTGACATTACCCTTGAGGTAAAACGTTGGGAGGCATAACTATAAGCCCCTATCTTTTTCTGTGTCCGATTAAAACTCCATACCCATAAGTAGTGCGTGAGTGTTAGCAATTATGAAAGACTATATGATAGTTGAGTATGTGGACTTGCTGAAAAGCTCTTATATTGACTCTTTCCTATGTTATGATAAATTGCAATTGCTCCAATGACTAAGATTATAGTTTGTTAGTTTTCAATGAAGTTTATGATTCATACTTGAAATTGTGATTGAATTGTTACTCTAGCATAAGAGATCATATGACAAGAATTATATAAGTTGTTGTTCTAAGAATGATGACGATGCCTTCATGTCCATATTTTATTTTTATCGACACCTCTATCTCTAAACATGTGGACATATTTTTCGATTTCGGCTTCCGCTTGAGGACAAGCGATGTCTAAGCTTGGGGGAGTTGATACGTCCATTTTGCATCATGCTTTATATAGATATTTATTGCATTATGGGCTGTTATTACACATTATGTCACAATACTTATGCCTATTTTCTCTTATTTTACAAGGTTTACATAAAGAGGGAGAATGCCGGCAGCTGGGATTCTGGGCTGGAAAAGGAGCAAATATTAGAGACATATTCTGCACAGCTCCAAAAGTCCTGAAACTTCACGGAAGTCATTTTCAGAATATATAAAAAATACTGAGCGCAAGAAGTTCCGGAGGGGGGCCACACCCTGCCCACGAGGGTGGGGGCGCGCCTACCCCCCTGGGCGTGCCCCCCTGCCTCGTGGGCCCCCTAGTGGTCCTCCGATGCCCATCTTCTTCTATATGGAGTCTTTTGATGAGAAAAAAATCATAAGCCAGCTTTCGGGACGAGACTCCGCCGCCACGAGGCGGAACCTTGGCGGAACCAATCTAGGGCTCCAGCGGAGCTGTTCTGCCGGGGAAACTTCCCTCCGGGAGGGGGAAATCATCGCCATCGTCATCACAAATGCTCCTCTCATCGGGAGAGGGCAATCTCCATCAACATCTTCACCAGCACCATCTCCTCTCAAACCCTAGTTCATCTCTTGTATCCAATTCTTGTCTCTAAGTCTGGGATTGGTACATGTGGGTTGCTAGTAGTGTTAATTACTCCTTGTAGTTGATGCTAGTTGGTTTATTTGGTGCAAGATCCTATGTTCAGATCCTATATGCATATTAATACCCCTCTGATTATGAACATGAATATGCTTTGTGAGTAGTTACGTTAGTTCCTGAGGACATGGGAGAAGTCTTGCTATTAGTAGTCATGTGAATTTGGTATTCGTTTGATATTTTGATGAGATGTATGTTGTCTCTCCTCTAGTGGTGTTATGTGAACGTCGACTACATGACACTTCACCATTATTTGGGCCTAGAGGAAGGCATTGGGGAGTAATAAGTAGATGATGGGTTGCTAGAGTGACAGAAGCTTAAACCCTAGTTTATGTGTTGCTTCGTAAGGGGCTGATTTGGATCCATATGTTTCATGCTATGGTTAGGTTTACCTTAATACTTTTGTTGTAGTTGCAGATGCTTGCAATAGAGGTTAATCATAAGTGGGATGCTTGTCGAAGTAAGGACAGTACCCAAGCACCGGTCCACCCACATACCAAATTATCAAAGTACCGAACGTGAATCATGTAAACGTGATGAAAACTAGCTTGACGATAATTCCCATGTGTTCTCGGGAACGCTTTTCTCTATATAAGAATTTGTCCAGGCTTGTCCTTTGCTACAAAAGGATTGGGCCACCTTGCTGCACTTTATTTTCTTTTGTTACTTGTTGCTCGTTACAAATTATCTTATCACAAAACTATCTATTACCTATAATTTCAGTGCTTGCAGAGAATACCTTGCTGAAAACCGCTTATCATTTCCTTCTGCTCCTTGTTGGGTTTGACACTCTTACTTATCGAAAGGACTACGACAGATCCCCTATACTTGTGGGTCATCCGATTCCCATCTTTGGCCATATGGAGCCTTTCGTCCGAGAAAAAAATTATAAGCATGCTTACGGAACCAAACTCCGCCGCCACGAGGCGGAACCTTGGTGGAACCAATCTAGGGCTCCGGTAGAGCTGTTCTGCCGGGGGAACTTCCCTCCGGGAGGGGGAAATCATCACCATCGTCATCACCAATGATCCTCTCATTGGGAGGGGGTCAATCACCATCAACATCTTCACCAGCACCATCTCATCTCAAACCCTAGTTCATCTCTTATATCAATCTTTGTATCCAAACCTCTGATTGGTACGTGTGGGTTGCTAGTAGTGTTGATTACTCCTTATAGTTGATGCTAGTTGGTTTACTTGGTGGAAGATCATATGTTTAGATCCATTATGCATATTAATACCCCTCTGATTATGAACATGAATATGCTTTGTGAGTAGTTATGTTAGTTCCTGAGGACATGGGAGAAGTCTTGCTATTAGTAGTCATGTGAATTTGGTACTCGTTCAATATTTTGATGAGATGTATGTTGTCATCCCTCTAATGGTGTCATGTGAACGTCGACTACATGACACTCACCATTGTTTGGGCCTAGAGGGAGGCATTGGGAAGTAATAAGTAGATGATGGGTTGCTAGAGTGACATAAGCTTAAACCCTAGTTTATGCATTGCTTCGTAAGGAGCTGATTTGGATCCATATGTTTCATGTTATGGTTAGGTTTACCTTAATACTTCTGTTGTAGTTGCAGATGCTTGCAATGGGGGTTAATCATAAGTGGGATGCTTGTCCAAGTAAGGGCAGTACCCAAGCACCGGTCCACTCACATATCAAATTATCAAAGTACCGAACGTGAATCATATGAACGTGATGAAACCTAGCTTGACGATAATTCCCATGTGTCCTCGGGAGCGCTTTCCTTCATATAAGAGTTTGTACAGGCTTGTCCTTTGCTACAAAAAGGATTGGGCCATCTTGCTTCACCTTATTTACTTTTATTACTTGCTACTCGTTACCAATTACCTTATCACAAAACTATCTGTTATCAATAATTTCAGTGCTTCCAGAGAATACCTTGCTGAAAACCGCTTATCATTTCCTTCTGCTCCTTGTTGGGTTCGACACTCTTACTTATCGAAAGGACTATGATAGATCCCCTATAATTGTGGGTCATCAAGACTCTTTTCTGGCACCGTTGTCGAGGAGTGAAGCGCCTTTGGTAGGTGGAATTTGGTAAGGAAAAATTTATATATTGTGCTAAAATTTACTGTCACTTGTTACTATGGAACATAATCCTTTGAGGGGTTTCTTCGGGGTATCTTCACCTCGTCCGGAACCACAATTAGTTACCCATCAACCTACTGAACCTACTGAAAATGTTTACTTTGAAATTCCTTCGGCTATGATAGAGAAACTGCTAGCTAATCCTTTTGCAGGAGATGGAACATTGCATCCCGATTTGCACTTAATCTATGTGGATGAAGTTTGTGGATTATTTAAGCTTGCAGGTATGCTTGATGATGTTATCGAGAAGAAGGTCTTCCCTTTATCTTTGAAGGGAGATGCATTGACATGGTATAGGCTGTGTGATGATATGGGATCATGGGACTATAAGTGACTGAAATTGGAATTTCACCCGAAATTTTATCCTATGCATCTTGTTCATCGTGATCATAATTATATATATAATTTTTGGCCTCACGAAGGAGAAAGCATCGCTCAAGCTTGGGGAGGCTTAAGTCAATGTTATATTCATGCCCCAATCTTGAGCTCTCAAGATAAATGATTATTCAAAAAAATTATGCTCGGCTTTCTGACAACAATCGCTCCATGCTCGATACTTCTTGTACTGGTTCTTTTATGATGAACACTATTGAATTCAGATGGGATTTATTGGAGAGGATTAAACGCAACTCTGAAGATTGGGATCTCAACGAAGGTAAGGAGTCAAGTATGACACCTAAGTTTGATTGTGTTAAATCTTTTATGGATACTGATGTTTTCTGTAAGTTTAGCACTAAATATAGACTTGACTCTGAGATAGTAGCTTCTTTCTGTGAATCTTTTGCTACTCATGTTCATATCCCTAAGGAGAAGTGGTTTAAATATAATCCTCCCATTGAATCAAAAGTAGTTGCACCTATTAAAGTTGAAGAAAAAACTATCACTTATGATGATCCTGTTGTTCCCACTGCTTATGTTGAGAAACCACCTTTCCCTGTTAGAATTAAGGATCATGCTAAAGCTTCAACTGTAGTCGACAAGAGTAATATTAGGACACACAAACTCCCTGAGCAAATTAAAGTTGAACATAATATTGCTATGGTTGAAGATCTCCTGGCCGATAATATTGATGGGCATGTTATTTATTTCTGTGAAGAAACTGCTAGAATTGCTAAGCCTGGTGCTAAGGATAAACATAGACCTGTTATAGGCATGCCTGTTATTTCTGTTAAAATAGGAGATCATTGGTATCATGGCTTATGTGATATGTGTGCTAGTGCTAGTGCAATACCTCATACCTTATACAAAGAAATTATGCATGATATTGCACCTGCTGAGATAGAAGATATCGATGTTACAATTAAGCTTGCCAATAGAGATACTATTTCATCGATTGGGATTGTTAGAGATGTTGAAGTCTTGTGTGGGAAGGTTAAATATCCTGCTGATTTTCTTGTTCTTGGTTCCCCACAAGATAGCTTTTGTCCCATTATATTTGGTAAACCCTTCTTAAATACTGTTAATGCTAGGATAGACTGCGATAAGGATGTTGTTACTATTGGTTTGGGTGATATGTCTCATGAGTTTAACTTTTCTAAATTTCGTAGACAACCCCGTGATGAGGAATTACCTAGTAAGGATGAAATTATTGGTCTTGCTTCTATTGGTGTGCCTCCTAATGATCCTTTAGAACAATATTTGCTCGACCATGAAAATGATATGTTCATGAATGAAAGAAGGGAAATAGATGAAGTATTCTTTAAACAAGGACCTATTCTGAAACACAACTTGCCTATTGAAATCCTAGGTGATCCTCCTCCACCTAAGGGTGATCCCGTGTTTGAGCTTAAACCATTACCTGATACTGTTAAATATGCTTATCTTGATGAAAAGAAGATATATCCTGCTATTATTAGTGCTAACCTTTCAGAGCATGATGAAAAGAAATTATTGAAAACTCTGAAGAAGCACCGTGCTGCTATTGGATATACTCTTGATGATCTTAAGGGCATTAGTCCCACTCTATGTCAACACAAAATAAATTTGGAGGACGATGCCAAACCAGTTATTGATCACCAACGACGGCTAAATCCTAAGATGAAAGAAGTGGTAAGAAAGGAAATATTAAAGCTCCTTGAGGCAGGTATAATTTATCCCGTTGCTGATAGTCAGTGGGTAAGTCCTCTCCATTGTGTCCCTAAGGAGGGAGGTATTACCGTTGTTCCTAATGATAAAGATGAATTGACCCTACAAAGAATTATTACAGGTTATAGGATGGTAATTGATTTCCGCAAATTAAATAAAGCTACTAAAAAAGATCATTACCCTTTGCCTTTTATTGATCAGATGCTAGAAAGATTATCTAAACATACACATTTTTGCTTTCTAGATGGTTACTCTGGTTTCTCTCAAATACATGTGTCAGCCGATGATCAAGCAAAGACCACTTTTACTTGCCCTTTCGGTACCTTTGCTTATAGATGTATGCCTTTTGGTTTATGTAATGCACCTACTACCTTTCAAAGATGCATGATGGCTATATTCTCTGACTTTTGTGAAAAGATTTGTGAGGTTTTCATGGACGATTTCTCCGTTTATGGATCCTCTTTTGATGATTGCTTGAGCAACCTTGATCGAGTTTTGCAAAGATGTGAAGAAACTAATCTTGTCTTGAATTGGGAGAAGTGCCACTTTATGGTTAATGAAGGTATTTTCTTGGGGCATAAAATTTCTGAAAGTGGTATTGAAGTTGACAAAGCTAAAGTTGATGCTATTGAAAAGATGGTGTGTCCCAAGGACATCAAAGGTATAAGAAGTTTTCTGGGTCATGCCGGTTTTTATAGAAGGTTCATTAAGGACTTCTCAAAAATTTCTCGGCCTCTGACTAACCTATTACAAAAAGATATTCCTTTTGTCTTTGAGGATGATTGTGTAGAAGCATTTGAAATACTTAAGAAAGCATTGATTTCTGCACCTATTGTTCAGCCACCTGATTGGAATTTACCCTTTGAAATTATGTGTGATGCTAGTGATTATGCTGTAGGGGTTGTTCTAGGACAAAGAGTTGACAAGAAATTGAATGTTATACAGTATGCTAGTAAAACTCTAGACAATGCCCAGAGAAATTATGCTACTACCGAAAAGGAATTCTTAGCGGTTGTATTTGCTTGTGATAAGTTCAGACCTTATATTGTTGATTCTAAAGTAACTATTCACACTGATCATGCTGCTATTAAATATCTTATGGAAAATAAAGATGCTAAACCTAGACTTATTAGATGGGTTCTCTTGCTACAAGAATTTGATTTGCATATTATTGATAGGAAGGGAGCTGAGAACCCCGTTGCAGACAACTTGTCTAGGTTACAAAATGTTCTTGATGACCCACTACCTATTGATGATAGTTTTCCTGATGAACGACTAATTGTCATAAATGCTTCTTGTACTGCTCCGTGGTATGCTGATTATGCTAATTACATTGTTGCTAAATTTATACCAACTAGTTTCACATACCAGCAAAAGAAAAAGGTTCTTCTATGATTTAAGACATTACTTTTGGGATGACCCACATCTTTATAAAGAAGGAGTAGATTGAAGGAAATATGCCCTAGAGGCAATAATAAAGTTATTATTTATTTCCTTATATCATGATAAATGTTTATTATTCATGCTAGAATTGTATTAACCGGAAACATAATACATGTGTGAATACATAGACAAACAGAGTGTCACTAGTATGCCTCTACTTGACTAGCTCGTTGATCGAAGATGGTTATGTTTCCTAACCATAGACATGAGTTGTCATTTGATTAACGGGATCACATCATTAGGAAAATGATGTGATTGACTTGACCCATTCCGTTAGCGTAGCACTTGATCGTTTAGTTTGTTTCTATTGCTTTCTTCATAACTTATACATGTTCCCATGACTATGAGATTATGCAACTCCCGTTTACCAGAGGAACACTTTGTGTGCTACCAAACGTCACAACGTAACTGGGTGATTATAAAGGTGCTCTACAGGTGTCTCCGAAGGTACTTGTTGGGTTGGCGTATTTCGAGATTAGGATTTGTCACTCCGATTGTCGGAGAGGTATCTCTGGGTCCTCTCGGTAATGCACATCACTCAAGCCTTGCAAGCATTACAACTAATAAGTTAGTTGTGGGATGATGTATTATGGAACGAGTAAAGAGACTTACCGGTGACGAGATTGAACTAGGTATTAAGATACCAACGATCGAATCTCGAGCAAGTAACATACCGATGACAAAGGGAACAACGTATGTTGTTATGTGGTCTGACCGATAAAGATCTTCGTAGAATATGTAGAAGCCAATATGAGCATCCAGGTTCCGCTATTGGTTATTGACCGGAGACGTGTCTCGGTCATGTCTACATAGTTCTCGAACCCGTAGGGTCCGCACGCTTAAAGTTTGGTGACGATCATAATTACGGTTCTTGTGTTTTGATGTACCTAAGGTTGTTCGGAGTCCCGGATGTGATCACGGACATGACGAGGAGTCTCGAAATGGTCGAGACATAAAGATTGATATATTGGAAGCCTATATTTGGATATCGGAAATGTTCCGGGTGAAATCGGGATTTTACCGGAGTACCGGGGGGTTACCGGAACCCCCCTGGGGGTTATTGGGCCTACATGGGCCATAAGGGAGAAGAGGAGGGCCGGCCAGGGCAGGCCGCGCGCCCCCTCCCCCCCTAGTCCGAATAGGACAAGGAAGGGGGGGTGGCGCCCCCCTTTCCTCTTTCTCCCTTCCCCCTTCCTTTTCCAACAAGGCAAGACGGGGGAGTCCTACTCCCGGTGGGAGTAGGACTCCTCCAGGCGCACCCCTAGGGCCGGCCGCACCTCCCCCTCTCCCTCCTTTATATACGGGTGCAAGGGGGCACCCATGACACACAAGTTGATCTTCGTGATCATTCCTTAGCCGTATGCGGTGCCCCCTTCCACCATATTACACCTCGGTCATATCGTAGCGGTGCTTAGGCGAAGCCCTGCGTCGGTAGAACATCATCACCGTCATCACGTTGTCGTGCTGACGAAACTCTCCCTCAATGTTTTGCTGGATCGGAGCTCGAGGGACGTCACCGAGTTGAACGTGTGCAGAACTCGGAGGTGTCGTACGTTCGGTACTTGGACCGGTCGGATCGGGAAGACGTACGACTACTTCATCTATGTTGTGTCAACGCTTCCGTTGCCGGTCTACGAGGGTACGTAAACAACACTCTCCCCTGTCGTTGCTATGCATCACCGTGATCTTGCGTGTGCGTAGGAATTTTTTTGAAATTACTACATTCCCCAACAGTGGCATCTGAGCCTAGGTTTTATGCGTTGATGTTATTTGCATGAGTAGAACACAAGTGAGTTGTTGGCGATATAAGTCATACTGCTTACCAGCATGTCATACTTTGGTTCGGCGGTATTGTTGGATGAAGCGGCCCGGACCGATATTACGCGTACGCTTACGCGAGACTAGTTCTACCGACGTGCTTTGCACACAGGTGGCTGGCGGGTGTCAGTTTCTCCAACTTTAGTTGAACCGAGTGTGGCTACGCCCAGTCCTTGCGAAGGTTAAAACAGCACCAACTTGACAAACTATCGTTGTGGTTTTGATGCGTAGGTAAGAACGGTTCTTGCTAAGCCCATAGCAGCCACGTAAAACTTGCAACAACAAAGTAGAGGACGTCTAACTTGTTTTTGCAGGGCATGTTATGATGTGATATGGTCAAGATATGATGCTAAATTTTATTGTATGAGATGATCATGTTTTGTAACCGAGTTATCGGCAACTGGCAGGAGCCATATGGTTGTCGCTTTATTGTAAGCAATGCAATTGCGTTGTAATGCTTTACTTTATCACTAAGCGGTAGCGATAGTCGTGGAAGCATAATATTGGCGAGACGACAACGATGCTACGATGGTGATCAAGGTGTCACGCCGGTGACGATGGTGATCATGACGGTGCTTCAGAGATGGAGATCACAAGCACAAGATGATGATGGCCATATCATATCACTTATATTGATTGCATGTGATGTTTATCTTTTATGCATCTTATCTTGCTTTGATTGACGGTAGCATTATAAGATGATCTCTCACTAAATTTCGAGATAAAAGTGTTCTCCCTGAGTATGCACTGTTGCCAAAGTTCGTCGTGCCCAGACACCACGTGATGATCGGGTGTGATAAGCTCTACGTCCATCTACAACGGGTGCAAGCCAGTTTTGCACACGCAGAATACTCAGGTTAAACTTGACGAGCCTAGCATATGTAGATATGGCCTCGGAACACTGAGACCGAAAGGTCGAGCGTGAATCATATAGTAGATATGATCAACATATTGATGTTCACCATTGAAAGCTACTCCATTTCATGTGACGATCGGTTATGGTTTAGTTGATTTGGATCACGTGATCACTTAGAAGATTAGAGGGATGTCTTTCTAAGTGGGAGTTCTTAAGTAATATGATTAATTGAACTTAAATTTATCATGAACTTAGTACCTGATAGAGTATCTTGCTTGTCTATGTTTATTTGTAGATAGATGGCCCGTGTTGTTGTTCCGTTGAATTTTAATGTGTTCCTTGAGAAAGCAAAGTTGAAAGATGATGGTAGCAATTACACGGACTGGGTCCGTAACTTGAGGATTATGCTCATTGCTGCACAGAAGAATTACGTCCTGGAAGCACCGCTAGGTGCCAGGCCTGCTGCTGGAGCAACACCAGATGTTATGAACGTCTGGCAGAGCAAAGTTGATGACTACTCGATAGTTCAGTGTGCCATGCTTTACGGCTTAGAATCGGGACTTCAACGATGTTTTGAACATCATGGAGCATATGAGATGCTCCAGGAGTTGAAGTTAATATTTCAAGCAAATGCCCGGATTGAGAGATATGAAGTCTCTAATAAATTCTATAGCTGCAAGATGGAGGAGAATAGTTCTGTCAGTGAACATATACTCAAAATGTCTGGGTATCATAATCACTTGACTCAACTGGGGGTTAATCTTCCTGTTGATAGTGTCATTGACAGAGTTCTTCAATCACTGCCACCAAGCTACAAGAGCTTCGTGATGAACTATGACATGCAAGGGATGGATAAGACAATTCCCGAGCTCTTCGCAATGCTAAAGGCTGCGGAGGTAGAAATCAAGAAGGAGCATCAAGTGTTGATGGTCAACAAGACCGTCAGTTTCAAGACAAAGGGCAAAGGGAAGAAGAAGGGGAACTTCAAGAAGAACAGTAAGCAAGTTGCTGCTCAGGAGAAGAAACCCAAATCTAGACCTAAGCCTGAAACTGAGTGCTTCTACTGCAAGCAGACTGGACACTGGAAGCGGAACTGCCCCAAGTATTTGGCGGATAAGAAGGATGGCAAAGTGAACAAAGGTATATGTGATATACATGTTATTGATGTGTACCTTACTAGAGCTCGCAGTAGCACCTGGGTATTTGATACTGGTTCTGTTGCTAACATTTGCAACTCGAAACAGGGACTACGGATTAAGCGAACACTGGTAAAGGACGAGGTGACGATGCGCGTGGGAAATGGTTCCAAAGTCGATGTGATTGCAGTTGGCACGCTACCTCTACATCTACCTTCGGGATTAGTTTTAGACCTAAATAATTGTTATTTGGTGCCAGCGTTGAGCATGAACATTATATCTGGATCTTGTTTGATGCGAGACGGCTATTCATTTAAATCAGAGAATAATGGTTGTTCTATTTATATGAGTAATATCTTTTATGGTCATGCACCCTTGAAGAGTGGTCTATTTTTGATGAATCTCGATAATAGTGATACACATATTCATAATGTTGAAGCCAAAAGATGCAGAGTTGATAATGATAGTGCAACTTATTTGTGGCACTGCCGTTTATGTCATATCGGTGTAAAGCGCATGAAGAAACTCCATACTGATGGACTTTTGGAATCACTTGATTATGAATCACTTGGTACTTGCGAACCGTGCCTCATGGGCAAGATGACTAAAACACCGTTCTCCGGTACTATGGAGACAGCAACGGATTTGTTGGAAATCATACATACAGATGTATGTGGTTCGATGAATATTGAGGCTCGTGGCGGACATCGTTATTTTCTCACCTTCACAGATGATTTAAGTAGATATGGATAAATCTACTTAATGAAACATAAGTCTGAAACATTTGAAAAGTTCAAAGAATTCCAGAGTGAAGTTGAAAATCATCGTAACAAGAAAATAAAGTTTCTACGATCTGATCGTGGAGGAGAATATTTGAGTTACGAGTTTGGTCTACATTTGAAACAATGCGGAATAGTTTCGCAACTCACGCCACCCGGAACACCACAGCATAATGGTGTGTCCGAACGTTGAAATCGTACTTTACTAGATATGGTGCGATCTATGATGTCTCTTACAGATTTACCGCTATCGTTTTGTGGTTATGGTTTAGAGACGGCTGCATTCACGTTAAATAGGGAACCATCGAAATCCGTTGAGACGACGCCTTATGAACTGTGGTTTGGCAAGAAACCAAAGTTGTCATTTCTGAAAGTTTGGGGTTGCGATGCTTATGTGAAAAAGCTTCAACCTGATAAGCTCGAACCCAAATCGGAGAAATGTGTCTTCATAGGATACCCAAAGGAAACTGTTGGGTACGCCTTCTATCACAGATCCGAAGGCAAGACTTTCGTTGCTAAGAATGGATCCTTTATAGAGAAGGAGTTTCTCTCGAAAGAAGTGAGTGGGAGAAAAGTAGAACTTGATGAGGTAACTGTACCTGCTCCCTTATTGGAAAGTAGTACATCACAGAAACCGGTTTCTGTGACACCTACACCAATTAGTGAGGAAGCTAATGATAATGATCATGAAACTTCAGATCAAGTTACTACCGAACCTCGTAGATCAACCAGAGTAAGATCCGCACCAGAGTGGTACGGTAATCCTGTTCTGGAAGTCATGCTACTAGATCATGATGAACCTACGAACTATGAAGAAGCGATGGTGAGCCCAGATTCCGCAAAGTGGCTAGACGCCATGAAATCTGAGATGGGATCCATGTATGAGAACAAAGTGTGGACTTTGGTTGACTTGCCCGTTGATCGGCAAGCAATTGAGAATAAATGGATCTTCAAGAAGAAGACTGACACTGACGGTAATGTTACTATCTACAAAGCTCGACTTGTTGTGAAAAGTTTTCAACAAGTTCAAGGGATTGACTACGATGAGACCTTCTCACCCGTAGCGATGCTTAAGTCTGTCCGAATCATGTTAGAAATTGCCGCATTTTATGATTATGAAATTTGGCAAATGGATGTTAAAACTGCATTCCTGAATGGATTTCTGGAAGAAGAGTTGTATATGATGCAGCCAGAAGGTTTTATCAATCCAAAGGGAGCTAACAAAGTGTGCAAGCTCCAGCGATCCATTTATGGACTGGTGCAAGCCTCTCGGAGTTGGAATAAACGCTTTGATAGTGTGATCAAAGCATTTGGTTTTGTACAGACTTTTGGAGAAGCCTGTATTTACAAGAAAGTGAGTGGGAGCTTTGTAGCATTTCTGATATTATATGTGGATGACATATTATTGATTGGAAATGATATAGAATTTTTGGATAGCATAAAGGGATACTTGAATAAGAGTTTTTCAATGAAAGACCTCGGTGAAGCTGCTTACATATTGGGCATTAAGATCTATAGAGATAGATCAAGACGCTTAATTGGACTTTCACAAAGCACATACCTTGACAAAGTTTTGAAGAAGTTCAAAATAGATCAAGCAAAGAAAGGGTTCTTGCCTATGTTACAAGGTGTGAAGTTGAGTAAGACTCAATGTCCGACCACCGCAGAAGATAGAGAGAAAATGAAAGATTTTCCCTATGCTTCAGCCATAGGCTCTATCATGTATGAAATGCTGTGTACCAGACCTGATGTGTGCCTTACTATAAGTCTAGCAGGGAGGTACCAAAGTAATCCAGGAGTGGATCACTGGACAGCGGTCAAGAACATCCTGAAATACCTAAAAAAGACTAAGGATATGTTTCTCGTATATGGAGGTGACAAAGAGCTCATCATAAATGGTTAGTTGATGCAAGCTTTGACACTGATCCGGACGATTCTAAATCGCAAACCGGATACGTGTTTATACTGAACAGTGGAGCTGTCAGTTGGTGCAGTTCTAAACAAAGCGTCGTGGAGGGATCTACATGTGAAGCGGAGTACATAGTTGCTTCGGAAGCAGCAAATGAAGGAGTCTGTATGAAAGAGTTCATATCCGATCTAGGTGTCATACCTAGTGCATCGGGTCCAATGAAAATCTTTTGTGACAATACTGGTGCAATTGCCTTGGCGAAGGAATCCAGATTTCACAAGAGAACCAAGCACATCAGGAGACGCTTCAATTCCATTCGGGATTTAGTCCAAGTGGGAGACATAGAAATTTGCAAGATACATACGGATCTGAATGTTGCAGACCCGCTGACTAAGCCTCTTCCACGAGCAAAACATGATCAGCACCAAGGCTCCATGGGTGTTAGAATCATTACTATGTAATCTAGATTATTGACTCTAGTGCAAGTGGGAGACTGAAGGAAATATGCCCTAGAGGCAATAATAAAGTTTTCCTGATGAACAACTTGTCTAGGTTAGAGAATGTTCTTGATGACCCACTACCTATTGATGATAGTTTTCCTGATGAACGACTAAATGTCATGAATGCTTCTCGTACTGCTCCGTGGTATGCTGATTATGCTAATTACATTGTTGCTAAATTTATACCAACTAGTTTCACATACCAACAAAACAAAAAGGTTCTTCTATGATTTAAGACATTACTTTTGGGATGACCCACATCTTTATAAAGAAGGAGTAGATTGAAGGAAATATGCCCTAGAGGCAATAATAAAGTTATTATTTATTTCCTTATATCATGATAAATGTTTATTATTCATGCTAGAATTGTATTAACCGGAAACATAATACATGTGTGAATGCATAGACAAACAGAGTGTCACTAGTATGCATCTACTTGACTAGCTCGTTGATCGAAGATGGTTATGTTTCCTAACCATAGACATGAGTTGTCATTTGATTAACGGGATCACATCATTAGGAAAATGATGTGATTGACTTGACCCATTCCGTTAGCGTAGCACTTGATCGTTTAGTTTGTTGCTATTGCTTTCTTCATAACTTATACATGTTCCTATGACTATGAAATTATGCAACTCCCGTTTACCAGAGGAACACTTTGTGTACTACCAAACGTCACAACGTAACTGGGTGATTATAAAGGTGCTCTACAGGTGTCTCCGAAGGTACTTGTTGGGTTGGCGTATTTCGAGATTAGGATTTGTCACTCTAATTGTCGGAGAGGTATCTCTGGGCCCTCTCGGTAATGCACATCACTCAAGCCTTGCAAGCATTGCAACTAATAAGTTAGTTGCGGGATGATGTATTACAGAACGAGTAAAGAGACTTGCCGGTAACGAGATTGAACTAGGTATTAAGATACCAATGATTGAATCTCGAGCAAGTAACATACCGATGACAAAGGGAACAACGTATGTTGTTATGCGGTCTGACTGATAAAGATCTTCGTAGAATATGTAGGAGCCAATATGAGCATCCAGGTTCCGCTATTGGTTATTGACCGGAGACGTGTCTCGGTCATGTCTACATAGTTCTCGAACCCGTAGGGTCCACACGCTTAAAGTTCGGTGACGATCGTAATTAGGGTTTTTATGTTTTGATGTACCGAAGGTTGTTCGGAGTCCCGGATGTGATAACGGACATGATGAGGAGTCTCGAAATGGTCGAGACATAAAGATTGATATATTGGAAGCCTATATTTGGATATCAGAAACGTTCTGGGTGAAATCGGGATTTTACCGGAGTATCGGGGGGTTACCGGAACCCCCCCGGGGGTTATTGGGCCTACATGGGCCATAACGGAGAAGAGGAGGGCCGGCCAGGGCAGGCCGCGTGCCCCCTCCCCCCTAGTCCGAATAGGACAAGGAAGGGGGGGCGGCGCCCCCCTTTCCTCTTTCTCCCTTCCCCCTTCCTTTTCCAATAAGGCAAGAGGGGGGAGTCCTACTCCCGGTGGGAGTAGGACTCCTCCAGGCGCACCCCTAGGGCCGGCCGCACCTCCCTCTCTCCCTCCTTTATATACGGGTGCAAGGGGGCACCCCATGACACACAAGTTGATCTTCGTGATCATTCCTTAGCCGTGTGCGGTGCCCCCTTCCACCATATTCCACCTCGGTCATATCGTAGCGGTGCTTAGGCGAAGCCGTGCGTCGGTAGAACATCATCACCATCATCACGCCGTCGTGCTTACGAAACTCTCCCTCAATGTTTTGCTAGATCGGAGCTCGAGGGACGTCACCGACTTGAACGTGTGCAGAACTCGGAGGTGTCGTACATTCGGTACTTGGATCGGTCGGATTGGGAAGACGTACGACTACTTCCTCTATGTTGTGTCAACGCTTCCGTTGCCGGTCTACGAGGGTACGTAGACAACACTCTCCCCTCTCGTTGCTATGCATCACCATGATCTTCCATGTGCGTAGGATTTTTTTTGAAATTACTACGGTCCCCAACATAGATGGTGTTATTAGACGTTGTGTACCTGAGCATGAACAGGAACAGATCCTACGCAACTGTCACTCCGAAGCCTATGGAGGACACCATGTTGGAGATAGAACTGCACACAAGGTATTGCAATCCGGTTTTTATTGGCCTACTCTCTTCAAGGATGCCCGTAAGTTTATCTTGTCTTGTGATTGAGGGAGTCCTGGATTAGGGGGTCTCCGGACAGCCGGACTATTTCCTTTGGCCGGACTGTTGCACTATGAAGATACGAGATTGAAGACTTCGTCCCGTGTCCGGATGGGACTCTACTTGGCGTGGAAGGCAAGCTAGGCAATACGGATATGTATATATCCTCCTTTGTAACCGACCTTGTGTAACCCTAGCCCCCTCCGGTGTCTATATAAACCGGAGGGTTTTAGTCCGTAGGACAAGATACAATCATACCATAGGCTAGCTTCTAGGGTTTAGCCTCTTCGATCTCGTGGTAGATCAACTCTTGTAATACTCATATCATCAAGAACAATCAAGTAGGACGTAGGGTATTACCTCCATGAAGAGGGCCCGAACCTGGGTAAACATCGTGTCCCCTGCCTCCTGCTACCATCCACCTTAGACGCACAGTTCGGGACCCCCTACCCGAGATCCACCGGTTTTGACACCGACATTGGAGCTTTCATTAAGAGTTCCACTGTGTCATCACCATAAGGCTCGATGGCTCTGTCGATCATCGCTAGCGATGCGGTCCAGGGTGAGACTTTCCTCCCCGGACAGATCTTCATATTCGGTGGCTTTGCACTGCGGGCCAATTCGCTTGGCCATCTGGAGCAGATTGAGAGCTACGCCCCTGGCCATCAGGTCAGATTCAGAAACTTGAACTACACGGCTGATATCCGCGGAGACTTGTGTTGGGGAACATAGTAATTTCAAAAAAAATCCTACGCACACGCAAGATCATGGTGATGCATAGCAACGAGAGGGGAGAGTGTAGTTTACGTACACTCGTAGACCGAAAGCGGAAGTGTTAGCAAAACGCGGTTGATGTAGTCGTACGTCTTCACGATCCAACTGATCCAAGTACCGAACGCACGGCACCTCCGAGTTCAGCACACGTTTAGCTCGATGACGTCCCGTGAACTCCAATCCAGTAGAGCTTCACGGGAGAGTTCCGTCAGCACGACGGCGTGGTGACGATGATGATGTTCTACCGTTGCAGGGCTTCGCCTAAGCACCGCTACGATATGATCGAGGTGGATTATGGTGGAAGGGGGCACCGCACACGGCTAAGAGATCAAGAGATCAATTGTTGTGTCTTTGGGGTGCCCTCTGCCCCCGTATATAAAGGAGTGGAGGAGGGGGAGGGCCGGCCCTCTCTATGGCGCACCCTAGGGGAGTCCTACTCCCACCGGGAGTAGGATTCCCCCTTTCCTAGAAGAACTAGGAGCCCTTCCAAGTAGTAGGAGTAGGAGGGAAGGAAAGGGAAGGGAAAAGGAGAAGGAAGGAAGGGGGCGCCCCCTCCCTAGTCCAATTCGGACCAGCCCATGGGGAGGGGTGCGGCTACCCTTTGAGGTCTTTCTCTTCTTTCCCGTATGGCCCATTAATGCCCAATACGAATTCCCGTAACTCCCCGGTACTCCCGAAGATACCCGAATCACTCGGAACCTTTCCGATGTCCGAATATAGTCGTCCAATATATTGATCTTTACGTCTCGACCATTTCGAGACTCCTCGTCATATCCCCGATCTCATCCGGGACTCCGAACTCCTTCGGTACATCAAAACACATAAACTCATAATATAACCGTCATCGAACTTTAAGCGTGCAGACCCTACGGGTTCGAGAACTATGTAGACATGACCGAGACACGTCTCCGGTCAATAACCAATAGCGGAACCTGGATGCTCATATTGGCTCCTACATATTCTACAAAGATCTTTATCGGTCAAACCGCATAACAACATACGTTGTTCCCTTTGTCATCGGTATGTTACTTGCCCGAGATTCGATCGTCGGTATCTCAATACCTAGTTCAATCTCATTACCGACAAGTCTCTTTACTCGTTCCGTAATACATCATCCTGTAACTAACTCATTAGTTGCAATGCTTGCAAGGCTTTAAGTGACGTGCATTACCGAGAGGGCCCAGAGATACCTCTCCGACAATCGGAGTGACAAATCCTAATCTCGAAATACGCCAACCCAACAAGTACCTTTGGAGACACCTGTAGAGCACCTTTATAATCACCCAGTTACGTTGTGACGTTTGGTAGCACACAAAGTGTTCCTCCGGTAAACGGGAGTTGCATAATCTCATAGTCATAGGAACATGTATAAGTCATGAAGAAAGCAATAGCAACAAACTAAACGATCAAGTGCTATTCTAACGGAATGGGTCAAGTCAATCACATCATTCTCTAATGATGTGACCCCATTAATCAAATGACAACTCATGTCTATGGCTAGGAAACTTAACCATCTTTGATTCAACGAGCTAGTCAAGTAGAGGCATACTAGTGACACTTTGTTTGTCTATGTATTCACACATGTATTATGTTTCCGGTTAATACAATTCTAGCATGAATAATAAACATTTATCATGAAATAAGGAAATAAATAATAACTTTATTATTGCCTCTAGGGCATATTTCCTTCAGTCTCCCACTTGCATTAGAGTCAATAATCTAGTTCACATCGCCATGTGATTTAATAGTTCACATCACCATGTGATTAACACCCATAGTTCACATTGTCATGTGACCAACACCCAAAGGGTTTACTAGATTCAATAATCTAGTTCACATCTCTATGTGATTAACGCCCAAAGAGTACTAAGGTGTGATCATGTTTTGCTTGTGAGAGAAGTTTAGTCAACGGGTCTGCCACATTCAGATCCGTAAGTATTTTGCAAATTTCTATGTCAACAATGCTCTGCACTAAGCTACTCTAGCTAATTGCTCCCACTTTCAATATGTATCCAGATTGAGACTTTGAGTCATCTAGATCAGTGTCAAAACTTACATTGACGTAACCTTTTACGACGAACCTTTTGTCACCTCCATAATCGAGAAACATATCCTTATTCCACTAAGGATAATTTTGACCAATGTCCAGTGATCTACTCCTAGATCGCTATTGTACTCCCTTGCCAAACTTAGGGCAGGGTATACAATAGGTCTGGTACACAGCATGGCATACTTTATAGAACCTATGGCTGAGGCATAGGGAATGACTTTCATTCTCTCTCTATCTTCTGTCGTGGTTGGGTTTTGAGTCTTACTCAACTTCACACCTTTGTAACACAGGCAAGAACTCCTTCTTTGACTGTTCCATTTTGAACTACTTCAAAATCTTGTCAAGGTATGTACTCATTGAAAAACTTATCAAGCGTCTTGATCTATCTCTATAGATCTTGATGCTCAATATGTAAGCAGCTTCACCGAGGTCTTTCTTTGAAAAACTCCTTTCAAACATTCCTTTATGCTTTGCAGAATAATCTACATTATCTCCGATCAACAATATGTCATACACATATACTTATCAGAAATGTTGTAGTGCTCCCACTCACTTTCTTGTAAATACAGGCTTCACCGCAAGTCTGTATAAAACTATATGCTTTGATCAACTTATCAAAGCGTATATTCCAACTCCGAGATGCTTGCACCAGTCCATAGATGGATCGCTGGAGCTTGCATATTTTGTTAGCACCTTTAGGATTGACAAAACCTTCTGGTTGCATCATATACAACTCTTCTTTAATAAATCCATTAAGGAATGCAGTTTTGTTTATCCATTTGCCAGATTTCATAAAATGCGGCAATTGCTAACATGATTCGGACAGACTTAAGCATAGATACGAGTGAGAAACTCTCATCGTAGTCAACACCTTGAACTTGTCGAAAACCTTTTTGCGACAATTCTAGCTTTGTAGATGGTAACACTACTATCAGCGTCCGTCTTCCTCTTGAAGATCCATTTAATCTCAATGGCTCGCCGATCATTGGGCAAGTCAATCAAAGTCCATACTTTGCTCTCATACATGGATCTCATCTCAGATTTCATGGCCTCAAGCCATTTCGCGGAATCTGGGCTCATCATCGCTTCCTCATAGTTCGTAGGTTCGTCATGGTCAAGTAACATGACCTCCAGAACAGGATTACCGTACCACTCTGGTGCGGATCTCACTCTGGTTTACCTACGAGGTTCGGTAGTAACTTGATCTGAAGTTACATGATCATCATCATTAGCTTCTTCACTAATTGGTGTAGTAGTCACAGGAACAGATTTCTGTGATGAACTACTTTCCAATAAGGGAGCAGGTACAGTTACCTCATCAAGTTCTACTTTCCTCCCACTCACTTCTTTCGAGAGAAACTCCTTCTCTAGAAAGGATCCATTCTCAGCAATGAATATCTTGCCTTCGGATCTGTGATAGAAGGTGTACCCAACATTTTCTTTGGGTATCCTATGAAGATTTACTTCTCCGATTTGGGTTCGAGCTTATTATGTTGAAACTTTTTCACATAAGCATCGCAGTCCCAAACTTTAAGAAATGACAGCTTAGGTTTCTCGCCAAACCACAGTTCATACGGTGTCGTCTCAACGGATTTAGATGGTGCCCTTTTTAACGTGAATGTAGCTGTCTCTAATGCATAACCCCAAAACGATAGTGGTAATCGGTAAGAGACATCATAGATCGCACCATATCTAATAAAGCACGGTTACGACGTTCGGATACACCATTACACTGTGGTGTTCCAGGTGGCGTGAGTAGTGAAACTATTTCACATTGTTTTAACTGAAGGCCAAACTCGTAACTCAAATATTTTACTTCTACGATCATATCATAGAAACTTTTATTTTTGTTACGATGATTCTCCACTTCACTCTGAAATTCTTTGAACTTTTCAAATATTTCAGACTTGTGTTTCATCAAGTAGATATACTCATATCTGCTCAAATCATCTGTGAAGATCAGAAAATAATGATACCTGCCGTGAGCCTCAATATTCATCGGACCACATACATCAGTATGTATGATTTCCAACAAATCTGTTGCTCGCTCCATTGTTCCGGAGAACGGAGTCTTAGTCATCTTGCCCATGAGGCATGGTTCGCAAGCATCAACTGATTCATAATCAAGTGATTCCAAAAGCCCATCAGCATGGATTTTCTTCATGCGCTTTACACCAATATGACCTAAACGGCAGTGCCACAAATAAGTTGCACTATCATTATTAACTTTGCATCTTTTGGCTTCAATATTATGAAAATGTGTATCACCATGATCGAGATCCAACAAACCATTTTCATTGGGTGTATGACCATAGAAGGTTTTATTCATGTAAACAGAACAACAATTATTCTCTAACTTACATGAATAACTGTATTGCAATAAACATGATCCAATCATATTTATGCTCAACGCAAACACCAAATAACATTTATTTAGGTTCAACACTAATCCCGAAAGTATAGGGAGTGTGCGATGATGATCATATCAATCTTGGAACCACTTCCAACACACATCGTCACTTCACCCTTAACTAGTCTCTGTTTATTTTGCAACTCCCATTTCGAGTTACTACTCTTAGCAACTGAACCAGTATCAAATACCGAGGGGTTGCTATAAACACTAGTAAAGTACATATCAATAACATGTATATCAAATATAGCTTTGTTCACTTTGCCATCCTTCTTATCCACCAAATACTTGGGGTAGTTCCGCTTCTAGTGACCAGTCCCTTTGCAGTAGAAGCACTTAGTCTCAGGCTTAGGTCCAGACTTGGGTTTCTTCACTTGAGTAGCAACTTGTTTGCCGTTCTTCTTCAAGTTCCCCTTCTTCCCTTTGCCCTTTCTCTTGAAACTAGTGGTCTTGTCAACCATCAAAACTTGATGTTTTTTCTTGATTTCTACCTTCGCCGATTTTTGCATCATGAAGAGCTTGGGAATTGTTTTCGTCATCCCTTGCATATTATAGTTCATCAGTAAGTTCTACTAACTTGGTGATGGTGACTAGAGAATTCTATCAATCACTATTTTATCTGGAAGATTAAATCCCACTTGATTCAAGTGATTGTAGTACCCAGACAATCTGAGCACATGCTTACTGCTTGAGCTATTCTCCTCCATCTTTTAGCTATAGAACTTGTTGGAGACTTCATATCTCTCAACTCGGGTATTTGCTTGGAATATTAATTTCAACTCCTAGAACATCTCATATGGTCCATGACGTTCAAAACATCTTTGAAATCCCGATTCTAAGCTGTTAAGCATGGTGCACTAAACTATCAAGTAGTCATCATATTGAGCTAGCCAAATGTTCATAACATCTGAATCTGCTCCTGCAATAGGTCAGTCACCTAGCGGTACATCAAGGACATAATTCTTCTATGTAGCAATGAGGATAAACCTCAGATCATGGACTCAGTCCGCATCATTGCTACTATCATCTTTCAACTTAGTTTTCTCTAGGAACACATATAAAACATACGGAAGCAATAACGCGAGCTATTGATCTACAACATATATATGCAAACACTATCAGGACTAAGTTCATGATAAATTAAAGTTCAATTATTCATATTACTTAAGAACTCCCACTTAGAAAGACATCCCTCTAATCTTCTAAGTGATCACATGATCCAAATAAACTAAACCATAACCGATCATCACGTGAAATGGAGTAGTTTTCAATGGTGAACATCACTATGTTGATCATATCTACTATATGGTTCACGCTCGACCTTTCGGTCTCAGTGTTCCGAGGCCATGTCTGCATATGCTAGGCTCGTCAAGTTTAACCTGAGTATTCTGCGTGTGCAAAACTGGCTTGCACCGTTGTAGATGGACGTAGAGCTTATCACACCCGATCATCATGTGGTGTCTGGGCACGACGAACTTTGGAAATGGTGCATACTCAGGCAGAACACTTTTGTCTTGAAATTTAGTGAGAAATCATCTTATAATGCTATCGTCATAACTAAGCAAAGTAAGATGTATAAAAGATAAACATCTCATGCAATCAAAATATGTGATATGATATGGCCATCATCATCTTGTGCCTTTGATCTCTATATCCAAAGCATCGTCATGATCTCCATCGTCACCGGCATGACACCATGATCTCCATAATCTTGATCTATATCAATGTGTCATCACATGGTCGTCTCGCCAACTATTGCTCTTGCAACTATTGCTATCACATAGCGATAAAGTAAAGCAATTATTTGGCGCTTGCATCTTATGCAATAGAGAGACAACGATAAGGATTTTGCCAATTGCCGATAACTTCAACAAAACATGATCATCTCATACAACAACTTATATCTCATCACGTCTTGACCATATCACATCATAACATGCCCTGCAAAAACAAGTTAGACGTCCTCTACTTTGTTGTTGCAAGTTTTACGTGGCTGCTACGGGCTTAGCAAGAACCGTTCTTACCTACGGATCAAAACCACAATGATAGTTTGTCAAGTTGCTGTTGTTTTAACCTTCTCAAGGACCGGTCATAGCCACACTCGGTTCAACTAAAGTTGGAGAAACTGACACCCGCTAGTCATCTGTGTGCATAGCACGGCGGTAAGACCAGTCTCGCGTAAGCGTACGCGTAATGTCGGTCCGGGCCGCTTCATCCAACAATACCGCCGAACCAATGTGTGACATGCTGGTAAGCAGTATGACTTATATCGCCCACAACTCACTTGTGTTCTACTCGTGCATATTACATCAACGCATAAAACCTGGCTCGGATGCCACTGTTGGGGAACGTAGTAATTTAAAAAAATTCCTACGCACACGCAAGATCATGGTGATGCATAGCAACGAGAAGGGAGAGTGTAGTCTACGTACCCTCGTAGACCGAAAGCGGAAGCGTTAGCACAATGCGGTTGATGTAGTCGTACGTCTTCAAGATCCGACCGATCCAAGTACCGAACGCACGGCACCTCCGAGTTCAGCACACGTTCAGCTCGATGACGTCCCGTGAACTCCAATCTAGTAGAGCTTCACGGGAGAGTTCCGTCAGCACGACGGCGTGGTGACGATGATGATGTTCTACCATCGCAGGGCTTCGCCTAAGCACCGCTACGATATGATCGAGGTGGATTATGGTGGAAGGGGGCACCGCACACGGCTAAGAGATCAAGAGATCAATTGTTGTGTCTTTGGGGTGCCCCCCGCCTCCGTATATAAAGGAGTGGAAGAGGGGGAGGGCCGGCCCTCTCTATGGCGCGCCCTAGGGGAATCCTACTCCCACCGGGAGTAGGATTCCCCCTTTCCTAGTAGAACTAGGAGCCCTTCCAAGTAGTAGGCGTAGGAGGGAAGGAAAGGGAAGGGAAAATGAGAAGGAAGGAAGGGGGCGCCCCCCCCCCTCCCTAGTCCAATTCGGACCATCCCATGGGGAGGGGTGCGGCCACCCTTTGAGGCCTTTCTCTTCTTTCCCGTATGGCCCATTAAGGCCCAATACGAATTCCCGTAACTCCCCGGTACTCCCGAAAATACCCGAATCACTCGGAACCTTTCTGATGTCCGAATATAGTCGTCCAATATATCAATCTTTACGTCTCGACCATTTCGAGACTCCTCGTCATATCCCCGATCTCATCCGGGACTCCGAACTCCTTCGGTACATCAAAACACATAAACTCATAATATAACCGTCATCGAACTTTAAGTGTGCGGACCCTACGGGTTCGAGAACTATGTAGACATGACCGAGACACGTCTCCGGTCAATAAACAATAGCGGAACTTGGATGCTCATAATGGCTCCTACATATTCTACGAAGATCTTTATCGGTCAAACTGCATAACAACATACGTTGTTCCCTTTTTTTCATCGGTATGTTACTTGCCCGAGATTCGATCGTCGGTATCTCAATACCTAGTTCAATCTCGTTACCGGCAAGTCTCTTTACTCGTTCCGTAATACATCATCCCGTAACTAACTCATTAGTTGCAATGCTTGCAAGGCTTTAAGTGATGTGCGTTACCGAGAGGGCCCAGAGATACCTCTCCGATAATCGGAGTGACAAATCCTAATCTCGAAATACGCCAACCCAATAAGTACCTTTGGAGACACCTGTAGGGCACCTTTATAATCACTCAGTTACGTTGTGACGTTTGGTAGCACACAAAGTGTTCCTCCGGTAAATGGGAGTTGCATAATCTCATAGTCATAGGAACATGTATAAGTCATGAAGGAAGCAATAGCAACAAACTAAACGATCAAGTGTTATGCTAACGGAATGGGTCAAGTCAATCACATCATTCTCTAATGATGTGACCCCGTTAATCAAATGACAACTCATGTCTATGGCTAGGAAACTTAACCATCTTTGATTCAACGAGCTAGTCAAGTAGAGGCATACTAGTGACACTTTGTTTGTCTATTTATTCACCCATGTATTATGTTTCCGGTTAATACAATTCTAGCATGAATAATAAACATTTATCATGAAATAAGGAAATAAATAATAACTTTATTATTGCCTCTAGGGCATATTTCCTTCAACTTGATCTTCAACGGATTCGAGCCCATGCCGGACGCGCCGCGCAGTCACGACGAGCAAGACGTAACTCTATCATCGGACAGTGTTCGGGAGATCGCATCCGCAGCTACTCCGGCCTTAAATCCGGAGCAACTCGTGCCATCCGAGAGCGGAGGGATGGACCCCGCCACGGAGGCCGCACTGTCAGTGGCGATAGAGCCGGATACTTACTTCACCCCTTACGAGAGCCATGTCGCCGAACCACTGATTTCATCTCCGGCCACGGACTCCAAACCGCTCATATTTGTGCCCGTCGAGTCCGACTGGGTGCCGATCATGGAGTTCACCTCCACGGATATCTTTCAGCACTCACCTTTCGGAGATGTGCTGAATTCATTAAGGTCTCTCTCCCTGTTAGGAGAACCCTGGCCGAACTATGTCCGGCTAGAATGGGATGCGGACAACGAAGAAATTCGCTGCCCACCCACCACCCACTTAGTAGCCACTGTCGACGACTTAACCGACATTCTCGACTTCGACTCCGAAGACATCAACGGTATGGACGACGATGCAGGAGACGAACCGGAACCATCGCCCACAGGGCGCTGGCCCGCTACTTCATCACATGACGTATACATGGTGGACACCCCAAATGAAGCCAATGGCGACGAGAAAGCGGAGGATGACCCCTCCAAGAAGCAACCCAAGCGCCAATGTCAGCGGCGCCGCTCTAAGTCCCGCCATAGCAAAAACAGCGATAATAATAGTCCACGCGACTCTGGAAGAGACGACAACTGCACCACCCCGGTGGCAGAAAATGATCAAGATGCAAACTGCAAACATAGTACAAATCCAACGTCCGAACATGATGACGCCAAGGATAAGCCTCATCAATCCCCGTCTAGGGAAGAAAATAGTCCGGACGAAGATGCACCCATCATCCCGGAAACACATTTGGAGCAAGAGAACCTCCGTAGAACGCTTACTGCCATAGCGAGAAGCCTGAAGAAACAGAAGCAAAGGCTCAAGGTCGCACAAGATACGCTCAACAGCAAGTGGAACAAAGTAACAAAGTATGGTAGAAGCTACCACCCAAATAGCTATCCAAAGCGCAAGCTATTACCGGAATTCGACGATGAGGTCTTAGAGCCCATACAGCCGATAAGTAATACGGCCAACCGGCCGGATCCACCACCCTGTGAATGTGATAGAACGGCTAACAAAGTCATGCACAAGTCAACACACGCTCTACGTGAGAACTTGCGTCAAAAATCCGGCGCGACCAGATCTATCTATGGATCTAGTAAGCGCGCTATGGTACACAACCAACACTGAATACTACAACCGTCCAAACACTATGGCGCATCCTAATTCAGGGGTGCCGCACACCCATTATGTTTCACTGATGAGGTGCTGGATCACGAATTCCCAGAGGGATTCAAACCGGTGAACATAGAGGCGTACGACGGAACCACAGACCTGGGAGTCTGGATAGAGGACTTCATCCTCCATATTCATATGGCTCATGGAGACGATCCCCATGCCATTAAATACTTGCCCCTCAAGCTTAAAGGGCCAGGTAGGCACCGGCTGAAAAGCCTCCCCGAAAACTCAATTGGAAGTTGGGAGGAGCTCGAGGACGCTTTCTGGGCCAATTTTCAAGGGACTTATGTCCGACGTCTGGATGCAGACGATTTAAGTCACATAATCCAACAGTCCGGGGAGTTCGCCCGAAAGCTTTGGAACAGGTTCCTCACCAAGAAAAACCAAATAGTCGACTGTCCGGATGTCGAAGCCTTAGCAACTTTTAAACACAGCGTCCGAGACGAATGGCTCGCCAGACACCTCGGTCAAGAAAAACCGAGAACAATGGCAGCCCTAACAAGCCTCATGACCCGCTTTTGTGCGGGCGAGGACAGCTGGTTGGCCCATAGCAGCACCAGCGACCCAAGCACATTCGAAGTAAGGGATGGTAATGGTAAACCACGACGCAACAAAAACAAGCGTCGAAGTAAAGAAGGTAGCCCAGATAACACGGCGGTAAACGCCGGATTCAGGGGCTCCCGACCAGGTCAGCGGAAAAGCCTTTCAAAGGCAGCAGAGAAGTACAATCTGGCCTAAACAAAATTCTTGACAAACTCTGTCAGATTCACGGCACCCCAAACAAACCTGCAAATCATACTCACAAAGAATGTTGGGTCTTCAAGCAGGCCGGTAAGCTAAACGTTGAACACAAAGGGGAAGAGACACCAAGCGAAGACGAGGATGAACCTCGCCAGCAAAGCGCCGGAGGACAGAAAAAGTTCCCACCGGAGGTTAAAACAGTAAACGTGATCCATGTAACAAGGAGGAGAAGCAATCACGTACTCCGATGCACACACGCCATAGAGCCTGTCACCCCTAGGTCCAACCCCTGGTTGGCCTGCCCGATCACTTTTGATCGTAGGGATCACTGACGGCCTTGGTGTTAGACCCAATAATAAATGGGTACCATTTCACAAAGGTCCTCATGGACGGCGGCAGTGATCTCAATCTGATATATCAGGACACAGTCCGCAAAATGGGGATAGACCCGACACAAATAAGCCACAGTAATACTACCTTCAAGGGAGTAATACCAGGCCAAGAGGCCCACTGCACGGGCTCTCTACGACTAGAGGTGGTATTCGGTTCTCCCGATAACTTCCGAAGTGAAACGTTAACTTTTCACATCGCTCCATTCCGAAGTGATTTTCAAGCACTACTTGGAAGGGCGGCTTTCGCTCGTTTTAACGCAATACCGCATTATGCTTTTCTCAAGCTCAAGATGCCCGGTCCACGAGGCGTCATTACAGTTAGCGGAAATACCAACCGTTCTTCAAGTACGGAAGAGGACGCGGCGGCTCTAACAGCCGCACACTAGACGGCCTCACCAACCAGAAAAAAATGGCAGGTCGTCAAGACCACGGACACGGTTAGACAAGTCCGGCGTTCCATCATACATGCATGAGATTGGTTTTCGAACCCTCATAAAACGATACCAGGGGCTTCCCGCGTGTAATCAGGGCCAGCCCGGCTCAACTAGGCTTCTCTGGAATTCTGATAACCCATTCTTCTTTTCGGCACGGCAATTTTCACCTAAGTTCTTTCCTTTTGTAGGTTATAATCGTGCTACACCCATCCAGGACACGGCACAACGGAGACACAGGCGCAGACATGCAGCAGAGACACGTCCAAAGGTTTCTTTTTAGATTAAGGCCCTGCGTAAACCTGTTTTACTGTCTCTTATTGCTCACATCCTCCGGATATTCCACACAACCGAAAAGGATGTCGGCGTTATTGGCATGTGGCCACGCCAGGATTTTGCACGTACTTGGACACATGGGGTTTCTTATAAAGGGCATTGTTTAGCCCGGTATCTATATCTATCTATATCTATACCTATTATTAAAGGGAGTAGGTATTTTTGGTTTGGTTTCACTTTGTTTCGTCCTATTAAAGGGAGTAGGTATTCTTGGTTTGGTTTCGCTTTGTTTTGTCCCGTTTAGGTATTTTTTTTCTTTTTGGTTTCATCCGATTTACATGATTTATATTATCCGAGGTGGTACTAAAATTCTGTCTGTCCTGGAACCTTAAAAACGAGTGCTCCTAGCTGACCGCTCGCGTGCGTCAAAACGAGTAGCTTTCGCTGGTTTGCGCAAAACGGGCCGGCCCATTCCTACGAGCGAACGTAAAAGCTTTCGCTGGTACGCGCAAAACGGCCCGGCCCATTCCCACGAGCGCACGTAAAAAGGAAATGCGACGAAAAATGCAGCGTTCGCTAGAGTCGAACCCGCGATCCATCAATATATAGCCGGCCTGCTCATCATTACACTAGCGTCTGACTATGTGTTAGATTGCAGCCCTCAATGGTAGGTATTATGTACAGCGTCTTTTAATCATTCCTTCAAGAAATGAATAACGTTTTCTCGAAAAAAAATAAAACCTGATTTTTTACAAAAAACGTGAATAATTATTGACCATGATTTTTTTTGAAAATCCAAAGATTTGTTGAATTTTATAAGTTTCAAATATACATTGAATTTTTTTGTGAAAATACGCTGAACAATTTTAAATTACACAGATTACATTTTTGTCATATATGATGCACAAATTTTAAATATACATTGAACATTTTTGTAATATAAGTTGAACTATTTTTAACTACATGTTGAAAGTTTTTGTTATATACACTAAACAAATATTAAATACATATTGAAAATTTTCTGATAAACGCTGTTTTGAATCCATGAACAATTTTTGAAATCATGAACAAAATTTGGGATTTCAAACCATTTTCTTGAAAACAAAGTATAAAAGTAAAACGAAAAAAGATAAAATGAAGAAAAGAAGCAGAAACAGAAAAAAGAAACAAAAGGTAAAAAAACAGGAAAAACGGAAAAACTAGCAATAGAAAAAAAAACGGTTCAGGGAACCTACTAGAAGGTTCTCAAAACCAGGTCTCGCTCGAATTGGGCTGGCCCGTGCGCCTCGTTCCCTTGCTTCGCTTCATCAAAGCTGCGACGAACGGACGCACACGGGCGTCATATAGGAATCTTCCCTTAAAAACGTTTTGCTGTGCTGTTGAGCTTTTCTATCTCGGCTATAGCTCCTTTTCCCGTCATGGGCCGAGCTGGGCTGCTGCAGCGAGAAGTGAAAATATAGTTGCGCTCTTATGGGACATGCTATGCAGTTTCTTTTATCGCATCGGAGGATGCAAGCAGCCACAAAATTCACCGCGTTCTACGGTGTTCGAACACAGGACTTCCTCTCCTGTAGGCAAAGCAGCTAACCAACTCAGCGAGCATTCAACTGTGCTATAAAACAGGGTACATTACTTAATTGTCCCACCGCAATTCTTTACTCCTAATGCACAATTTCTTTTTCTCCATGCTTGGCAAAAAAAACAAGTTGTCCCGTTCCGCCTCCCCCCTCTATGCACGACTCCACCTTATGCCTCGGGCTTTACATATTATCATTAGCTTAAAAATAGATGATGTGTATTCTTTTGTCTTTTTTGCGGCTAATGCGCCTTCTTTTGTCAATAGTCCCACCTCACTCAGTTAAACCGATTATCAACTCAATTGCCACCAGCCGCCTTGGGAGAAAACAATGAGATGATAAAAAAAGATTAGCGTATGTTGGATGATGTGTCAAATACATAATGACTCGAGGGCTCTAGCCTCTAGATGCAAGCCTCTCTGCATGATGCCGGGCTCCACATGTCCGGGGTCCAGGGCTACTCGCGACTCAAGACCAACGGCGCTACCTGTAGTCCATTAATTTAATACAACATGAAACAAAGGAACACCACATGATGTGCCAAATATGTTTTTAGACAAATGTGTTAAATACGTAACTAGAGCATGCATGGTCGTGTGTTCGACGGCTCTGGACATGATGCATGTGTCAAAGACAAAACGAGACAAAGGGGTCCACAGTCCAGACTGGATGTATTCTTCGATAACTCAAATATTTTTTGAGAGTCCCTGGTTTGGCTCATGGAGGTGCAGGAAAGAGGATAAGCACACATATGTCTTGAAATAGATGATGATGTAGACATTTGAGAGTTTTGATCCAGACAGAGAAGAGGATAAGCAGCAATACGAGTTCCACTTCGTGTTCAAATAGATGATGTGGACCTTTGTGAGTTTGAGCCATACTTACTGGATTGGGAGCATGATATATTTTTTTCCGTTGCAACGCACGGGCATGTGTGCTAGTATGTTATAAAGACCAAACACCTTAGGGAGTGTTCGGCATCGCGAGTTTGGCCCTATAAGCATCGGCTCCGAATCATGTCTTTGGTCAAATGTTGGGTTTGCCCGGCTCCCACGTTTTGGTACCTTACGTTCCGTTATATCGGCTAAGGTAGCACTGGGAGAACTACTGTGATTGTGTCTTGGTTCATCCAGATGAGCACCTCAGTAGAGAAAGCCAAAAGCTGACTGTCATGATATAGCGAGAGACTGGTCAACCACTCAACGACTAATCGGAATCTTTGGGATTCCTCCGCATTAATGAAGGACCGTTTCCCGGTCATGTACGTACGCGCATTGTATTCGGATGAGCACAGAAGTACCAGGGGCTATATAGTAGCCCCACTGTCAAACTCCTATGGCTAAGTGAAAGTGTTAAAGCAATATAGTCCGATTGCCTCGTTCGCTACGTTATCACCTCCTTAACGGATTAAGACGTTCGATCAAGTGTGGATATGCATCTTTTGCGAACACCCCCGCATTATATGCGTGGGGGTGGAAGCCGACGACTGCAAACTTTCAGATTATATACATATATACATAAACGGCCGCACGGGAGGCATCATAGTACTTTCGGGCAAAAGTATAAATACAACCTTGATTAATTCAGAAAAACATTGTTTGTACAATGGGACTACATGTCACTGGAAAATAATATTCTTCGAGCACTGAGCCTCTATCGAACGAGCGCCTTCAAGGACTTCTTCAAAGTAGTGCTCGGCAGCCACTCGGCCTATGGTCGAACCCTGTGCCGAAACAGTGGTGGCCTCCATCTCCGTCCAGTATGTTTTGACACGGGCAAGGGCCATCCGCGCACCTTCTATGCACGCTGATCTCTTTACAGCATCGATGTGTGGCACAACTTCAAGGAATTGTTGCACTAAGCTAAAATAGCTACTTGGCCTTGGCCCTCCCGGCCACAGGTGATCTACAACGGACCTCATGGCAAGTCCGGACAACCTATGGAGCTCGGCCCAACCGGTCAATCGCTCATTCAGCAGCAGCGGACGGACTGGAGCGTGAAACTGTGACCAGAACAACTTTTCCACTTCGGGACCTTTCTGATCCTTGAAGTACTCGGCTGCATCAGCAGCACTTGCAGCCAAATCCATGTACGCGTCCGCAGAACTCCATAGCCGGTCCATAGGAGCATACTTTGGATCTCCGAACTTAGTCCGCAACAAGAAGGGCTTCCCAGACACGATATATGCAGCTTGGTTCAGCTCCTCCTTCGTCGCCCTAATTTTGGAGCGGGCTTCCTTGGCAGCCACCCGGGCCTTCTCCAGGTCCGTCGCCTTCGCCCGGTTTTCTTCTTCAAGAAGTCGGTAACGGTCAGCAACATCTTTTAACTCTACAACCATCTTGGCTATTTTTCCTTGCTCTCGCAATGCGCGGCATGTTCGGCCCTTAACTCTTCGGCCGCCTGTAAAGCGGCCGCATTGCTAATCCTTGCTTGCTCCTTGGCTCGGGCAAGCTCCGCCCGAAGGGTCTCCACGGTGGCAGCTCCATCTGCAGTCATGACATATTAAAGATACTGGCATCATGCTGCTCTTATTATGTGACGATCACATGAAAAATCACTCACCCTATGCCTCATCAAACCGCTTGTTGACAAGCATGATGTCAGCATCTGCCGCATCCAGTTGTCGCTTTAGTTCGGCAAACCCATCAGTCCGACTAGCCACCGGAGCTTCAACCACCTGCACATAAAGGCGGTCTGGTTATTACCTGGGACTATGATCCTCTGTTTGCCGCCGTTCTCAACGACAACCAGAGTCTCAGCGGCTACTATCTACATGGACATACCTAACGTATGGGTACTGTTAAAGGCATACATTATTTCACGTACCTGGAAGCCTTTCAGCAGACTCATAAAAGCTTCATGCAAACCGCTTTCGGCGGATGAAATCCTTTCAATTACCGTGCCCATTAGCGTATGATGCGCTTTCGAGATGACAGCTTGCCCTAGAAGATCCTTCAGCGTGTCCGACCGCACACAGTACGGACCCTTGCTATCGCTCTCCTCAGGAGCCAGATACTGGGGATGCCGGGCAGCCAAAGGGTTATCCTCTGGCAATATTGGATCCAGAGATACCCTTCGCGATGACACTTCAAGGTCGCCCGCTTCTTGAGCTGGGGAGTCCGGGGGAGGCGTTTCGCTCTCCATCATCTCCGGAAGAAGATCCCCCGAAGATGAACTCTGTCGAGAAGGGCTGTGATCCGGACTACAATTTACAAGCATCGGTTATTGTCTTCAGAAGTAAGGTAGGATATCTTCACTATTAAGTACTTTTTGATTACTTACAGCTCGGTAGAGGGCTGATCCCCGCGCGGACATTGTGCGGCAAGAATACCCTCTAAGGCAGGACCCTCTGGCGGATATTTCTTCTCCCGTTTGGAAACCTTAGTTTCCGGATCTTCAGAGGTAGTCCTCTTCCTTCTCCGGGGAAAGAGAATGTAAGATTCTTCCCCTTGGTTATCCTCCCTCGCGGAGGCGCTCATTCCCTCGATTGGAATAGGTAGCGATGGAGGCCCGCTTCGGCCCTCTTTATTCCCCCCTTCATCTTCCTCTGAGGGCACTAGACAAGATGCTGGCTCGAGCATCTTTTCCAGCACCGGATTGTCCAAGCCTTCACGAAGGGGGCCAAACACCTGATCATCTTCTCCTTTGTTATTCAGTCCTGGTCAAAGAGCGATTCTTCAGAATGATGTCGTGATAAATAAAAGGACAATGTGTTCGGCCATGGGATTACTTACTTGGGCAGTGGGGCGGTTGCAGCTCAGGCCCACGTCCTCGGTAGTGTCCGAACACTCTATTTGGGGTCCGAAGAACGATTTGTACATCTCTGATGACCCACAAGTATAGGGGATCTATCGTAGTCCTTTCGATAAGTAAGAGTGTCGAACCCAACGAGGAGCAGAAGGAAATGATAAGCGGTTTTCAGCAAGGTATTCTCTACAAGTACTGAAATAAGTAGTAACAGATAGTTTTGTGATAGGATGAATTGTAACGAGCAACGAGTAACAAAAGTAAATAAAGTGCAACAAGGTGGCCCAATCCTTTTGTAGCAAAGGACAAGCCAGAACAAACTCTTATAATAGGAAAAGCGCTCCCAAGGACACATGGGAATATCGTCAAGCTAGTTTTCATCACGTTCATATGATCCGCGTTCGATACTTTGATAATTTGATATGTGGGTGGACCGGTGCTTGGGTGATGTTCTTACTTGAACAAACATCACACTTATGATTAACCTCTATTGCAAGCATCCGCAACTACAACAAAAGTATTAAGGTAAACCTAACCATAGCATGAAACATGTGGATCCAAATCAGCCCCTTACGAAGCAACGCATAAACTAGGGTTTAAGCTTTTGTCGCTCTAGCAACCCATCATCTACTTATTACTTCCCAATGCCTCCCTCTAGGCCCAAATAATGGTGAAGTGTTATGTAGTCGACGTTCACATAACACCACCAGAGGCTAGACAACATACATCTTATCAAAATATCAAATGAATACCAAATTCACATGACTACTCATAGCAAGACTTCTCCCTTGTCCTCAGGAACGAACGTAATTACTCACAAAGCATATTCATGTTCATAATCAGAGGGTTATAATATGCATATAGGATCTGAACATATGATCTTTTTCCACCAAATAAACCAACTAGCATCAACTACAAGGAGTAATCAACACTACTAGCAACCTACTAGCACCAATCCCGGACTTTGAGACAAGAATTGGATACAAGAGATGAACTAGGTTTGGAGATGAGATGATGCTGGTGAAGATGTTGATGGAGATTGCCTCTCCCGATGAGAGGAGCGTTGGTGATGACGATGGTGATGATTTCCCCCTCCCGGAGGGAAGTTTCCCCGGCAGAACAACTCTACCGGAGCTCTAGATTGGATCCGCCAAGGTTCCGCCTCGTGGCGGCGGAGTCTCGTCCCGAAAAGTTCCTTTTTCTTTTTTTATCATCGAAAGACTTCATATAGGAGAAGATGGACGTCGGAGAGCTACCAGGGGGCCCACGAGGTAGGGGCGCGCCCCCACCCTCGTGAGAAGGGTGTGGGCCCCCTGGACTTCATCTTTGGCGAGGATTTTTCTTTATTTATTTTAAGATGTTCCGTGAAGTTTCATGACTTTTGGAGTTGCACAGAATAGGTCTCTAATATTTGCTCCTTTTTCAGCCCAGAATTCCAGCTGCCGGCATTCTCCCTCCTTATGTAAACCTTATAAAATAAGAGAGAATAGCCATAAGTATTGTGACATAAAGTGAAATAACAGTCCATAATGCAATAAATATCGATATAAAAGCATGATGCAAAATGGACGTATCAACTCCCCCAAGCTTAGACCTCGCTTGTCCTCAAGCGAAAAGCCGACAACAATAAATATGTCCTCATGTTTTGAGGTAGAGGCGTCGATAAAAATAAAATACGGACATGAAGGCATCATGATTATTCTCATAATAGCAACATATATAGATTTTGTCATATGATTACTTATATTCAAGTGATGATCCATTCACAATGCAAAAGTATAAATCATAAACCTTATTGGGCTCCGACAAACTATAATCTCAGTCATTGAAGCAGTTGCAATTTATCATAACATCGGAAAGAGTCTATGTCAGAGCTAAAAAGCAAGTCCACATACTCAACTATCATTTAGTTCTCCATAATTGCTAACACTCACGCGACACTTGTGGTTACGGAGTTTTAATCGGACACAGAGAAATATAGGGGCTTATAGTTTTGCCCCACAACCTTTTACCTCAAGGGTAATGTCAACAATAATGGTTCATGCTCCCCTACATCTAATTAGATATATATATCATGTTCTTTCCAACATGTTGAGCTTGCCAAAGGATAAAAAGAAAAAGAAAAGGTGAAGATCACCATGACTCTTGCAGAAGGTAGAAGATAATAATAAAGGATAGGCCCTTCGCAGAGGGAAGCAGAGGTTGCCATGCGCTTTTATGGTTGGATATATAAAATCTCAATGCGAAAGAACGTCACTTTATATTGCCCCTTGTGATATGAACCTTTATTATGCAGTCCGTCGCTTTTATTACTTCCACATCACAAGATCGTATAAAGCTTATTTCTCCCACACCAATCAATCATACATATTTAGAGCAATTTTTATTGCTTTGCACGATGACAACTTACTTGAAGGATCTTACTCAATCCATAGGTAGATATATGGTGGACTCTCATGGCAAAACTAGTTTAAGGGTATTTGGAAGCACAAGTAGTATTTCTACTTGGTGCTGAGAATTTGGCTAGCACGAGGGGGAAAGGCAAGCTCAACAAGTTAGAGGATCCATGGCAACATACTTTATCTCAGATATAAGAAAGACATAACTCATTACGTTGTCTTCCTTGTCCAACATCAACTCTTTAGCATGTCATATTTTAATGAGTGCTCCCAATCATAAAAGATGTCAATGATAATATATCTATATGTGAAAACCTCTCTTTCCTTATTACTTCCTATTAATTGCAACAATGACCAAAGTTATGTCTGCCAACTCCCAACAACTTTTAATCATCATACTCTTTCTATGTGAAGTCATTACTCTCAATAAGATCAATATGAACTTTTTGTTTCTTTTTATTCTTTTTCTCTTTTCTTTTATTCACCCAAGATCATGGCAAAATAATAAAGCCCTTGACTCAACACTGATCTTTATTATATATAGCTCACGGACTCGATTACATAGAGAGATCATAAAGCAAACTCAAAACTAGATCATGCCATAAACTTTATTCTACTAGATCAAGATACTACTAATAGGATCGAACTAAGAAAAACGGTAAAGATAGGAGTTCTGATTGTGATACGATACCGGGGCACCTCCCCTGTCGTGGAATTGTCACGGCAGATGTCCTCGTGAAAGGACTTAGTCGCGGAGCCATCGCTACGGGTTAGCTTCAAGGGGTTAAACCGGACAAGGGGACACGGGAGTTTATACTAGTTCGGCCCCTTCAATGAAGGTAAAAGCCTACGTCTAGTTGTGATTGGTATTTCTAGGGTTTCGAAGGCCAGGGAGCGAATCCGCTTTGTCTGGCTCTCGAGTTGTTGTCCCTTGAACCGCCGCCGGGTCACCCCTTTATATACTCAGGAGGACCCCGGCCGGTCTACAGAGTCCCAAGGCTGGCTCATACAAGTGTCCACCTCGGTCTCCTCTTTCCTATCTGACAATATTAGTTTATACAATCATGGCGGTTTACTACCATGGGCCCTAAATCGCCTGCGGGTTCTGGGCCTCTAAGCCTTATCTGTGAAGCGCCATCTTCTGGGTTTCCTTGGGCTTCAGCATAGGTGAGGGTGAACCGGCCCCTCCTGGGCGGTTTTACCCTTAATGGTTATATCCTAAACATTAGGCCCCAGATTGATTTGAACATGTTCATGTCAATCTTCAATCTTTAGAAAAAACTACTTGACTTTCTGACAATTCTCGTAAACCGCCATATTGTCTTCTCCCTGTGAACTTTGGTGAACCGCCATGATGTCATCTTCTGACACCGCAGTAAATCATTGTGACGTCATCCCTGTAAAAAAAGATTTATGAAGATTCCTTTCTCTTTAATTAATTCCCGAAGATTGAGGCGACAACTACATCCTTTTTTGCCGCTCCCGACTCCTTGATTTTCGTGCCTGCTATTTTATTCCACTTCCCTTATAAATAATACCGGGGCACCTTCCATTTCCCCCCTTTCTTATTCACATCATCTTCCTCCTCGCGACCCGAAGACCTCAAGCATCGCCGCCGCCGCCGTCGTCGATCTTCCAGTCTGCACCAACAAGGGCGCTACATCACCCTGTTCGTACCAGATCTCTTAAGATACTCCGCCGCTGCGTGTCTCTGGTAAATACTCCTTCCCTTTACTTGTTAAATCTGCATTAGGGTTTCGAAGTTTCTTCGGTGTTCGTCAGTGTTCATCAGCACTTCCTCTGCTTTTCCTTTAGCATCGTACTGAATCTAGCTAGGCCTGGTAGTTTCCCCTTGCGGCTGGATCTGTAGCTTTAATCTGCTGTACTACAGCATCTTACTGTTCCTGTATAAATCCTTATCTGAACCTTCTCTGTTCTGTTTAACACCATTGTAAAGCTCAGAAAAATTTGTCTTTTGAACAACGATAGATCCAAAATTATATCACCATCTTATGAAACTTGTTTCCGCAACACTTAACAAATTTTCAGATTGGGTTCTGCCTCCAATGGGCGGTTTATCCTTTAGTATTGATAATCCGTCGTGTCATTAGCCCTCTCTTAAACCGCCATCTAGACTTTGAATAGCAATGCCTGGTTCACTTCAGACGTATACCTTGAATTGCCGGTTTAACATTTGACAAACACATATGAACCGCCAATCGTAAACCATGCATTTTCCTTTTACAGACTTTGTAAGATGACGAAGCAATTTGCTGCTTGCAACTGGGTTCCATCTCGGATCACAGAAACGCAAATCAATGAATATGTCACCACAGGCGCTTTAGCTTCAAAAAATGTCCTCCATTGGCGAGTTCCTGGCCCTGAGTGCCCTCCTCAGCCTCAAGATGGAGAAGTGATTGTGTTCATGCAACATTTAGCTCGAGGTTTCAGTCCTCCCAGATCAAAAAAATTCCGGGATGTTCTTGCCAGGTTCTAACTTCATCCTCAAGATATTGGACCAAATTCTTTGTCCAACATATGCGATTTCCAAGTATTCTGCGAGGTTTACCTGCAAGAAGAACCAACTGTCGACCTCTTTCAAGATCTCTTTCACTTAAACCGCCCGACTGAATTTTCTGACGGACCCAATACTGAACTTGGCGGTGTGTCGATCCAAAAGAGGAAAGAGGTTGAATTTCCTCACGCCAAACTTCACAGCCATCCAAAAGACTGGAACCAAACCGGGTTCTACTGTCAGAATACTGCCCCTGCTGAAGAGAATCCTTTACCGAGCTACCGTCCGCACCGGCTCAGCAATAATCACCCTTTACCTCAGAGATTGTCTGCCAAAGACCGACAAGCCTATGCACCTCAACTCGCCAAGCTCCGGGCTTTCCTTGCCAACGGTTTAACTGGTGTTGATCTCGTCCGCTGTTGGATTTCATGGTGCATTCTACCTTTAAGCCGCCGGCCTGGATTGATGTTTGAATATACCGGCAATACCAATGATCCACAATGGTTTAATGAAATAGAACTGACTGATGATGAAGTCACTGAAGGTGTAAAGAAAATACTTGACGAACCGCTCACTGTATGTACTCAAATTGGTCTGCGTCCTTTTTATGCCTCCAACAAACCGCCAGCGGTAAAGACTTTAACCTTGTACTTTTCCTGATCCTTCTCCGCTTTGACACTGCTATAATAACCCTTTGTGCAATCTCATAGGCCAGTAGCTCCTACTGGAAAAGGAAATGTCAAGACAAAGCGGCTAAGGCTCCTCGTGTTAAGACCAAGGTCATCAAGAGAGCTGCCAAAAAGAAAACTGCCGAGTCTTCGGAACCGCCAGAGGATGTCGGTGACTCGGCTGAAGAGGTAAAGTTTGACTCCCTTGACTTCTATTCATATATTTTACTGATAATGATTACTCCCAGGATGATGCGGAGGCCAGCCATGCAGATCATGTTGAGGTAATTTGTCTTTCTGACTCAGAACTTGTGCCGGTTCAACGATTTCGTCATGCAGTTCAGAAAGTGAAATGCTCTCACCGTGTTGCTCATTTGGATCAAAAACTTTCTTTGAAGACACAGCAAACCGAAGGGCGTCACACAACCCGGCACAGTGGTCAACAGGTCACTTCTTCCGGTTTACCTCATACACCAAACCGGAAACGTCGTCCAGAGGTTGCTTGTTCTCCTGAAAAACGTTATCTTTTGAAAGGTTTCTTCCGATGCCCTCTCAATCCATCTGATTCAAACTATCAGGCATCTTCTAATTCGTCTGGCGGTTCATCAACCACTCAGCTGCCTCCACTGAAAACTGTCCCTGGGTAAGCGTGCAGTCCTCCCTTCTCCTTCATAATTTAGTTAATCATGCTAATCCTTGTTTTAATATTAGTGCTAAAGCTCGTTTGAGTAAGAAGGCCAAGACCAGTGCCCCTACCGGCGAAGTTGAACCGGAGAAAGCTCCTGAAAATCCTGATAAAAATCTTGATAATCTCATGGATGATTATGTCCCGCCAGAGCCAACTAACAACGCTGATCCGCCGGAAGCTGATCCGGCCACACATGAGGACACCTCAAGTCCACACGCTATAACTGCAAGTCCGGTTGCTGATCCACTGAGGTCAACTGCTAATCCGCCAAGCCCAGCCAAAGATGATGACGTTATTGTTACTGGCACTGCTTATACCGCTCCGGGCGATCCAGTTATCTTGGCAAAACATATCGCCAAGGATGAGTTTACTTCTATGGGCAAGAGGAAGATGGAAGCTGACTTGTCAAAATATGCTAATCTTTCTGCCCAGGATCTTCATTCCGGATTCTTGAACCGGCTTTATACAAGCCGAGATAATGAGGCTGACTTGGTAAATCTGATGAAGAAACGCTATGAGGTAAACATTTTCATCCTTATCTTTGTATTTTCACTGCCTTGTATCCTGTAGCCCCCAAGGGCCGGTTTAGCTTGTAAAGACAAACCGGGACTTTTGAATTTCCAAACTGCACATTGTTGACTTTTAAGTTTTTTGAACAAATACACATTAGCCCCCAAGTGCCAGGATTGAAACTTGTATGAATCCTCGGGACTTTGAATAAGCAGTAAGAAAGAAGCAATCCGCATTAGCCCCCAAATGCCAGGATTGAAACTTGTATGAATCCTCGGGACTTTGAATAAGCAGTAAGAAAGAAACAATCCGCATTAGCCCCCAAGTGCCAAGTGTAGAACCAGTTGTATGCTTGGGACTTTTGATAAAATATTGATATGCTCCTCTGATTGTGGCAGGCTGACATAAACCATCAACAGACGCAGATTGTTGATCTTCAAGAGAGTATCAAATCTCATCAAGAAGAATCTTCTAAAGCCAAAGATGAACTTCGAGCCGCTTTAACTTCCATAGAATGACTGAAGGAAGAATTCAAGACTGAACATGCCAATTGGGACACTGAGAAGGGTACATTGCTGAAATGGGCTGAAGATGCCGAATCTGCTCTTAAACCAGTGGCAGAAGAGCTTTCTGGGTTGAAGCGTCAAGTGAACGCCATGATCTCCGCAGTATTTGGTAAGTACTCCTAGAAAGGCATCTGAAATATCCATCTTGTAAGGTGCCGGTTGAAATATGAAATTCTTAAACCGTTGCAGGTAACCGCATTACTCATCTGGGCTCAGATGTACGGATGAAGCTGAAAGCATCATATACTCTGCTTGAACAACTATACACCGGTGCTCAACGGGTTATCTGCGCAGCATCCTATGACAATCCGGCCCCAACACTGATCAAGGACACTCTGGCAAGGCTATCCATGGCACCAGCACAGATAGAAGAGGTAAATCGATCTGCTGCCAGGGCTGGCTCTTTGTTGGCACTTACCCGAGCCAAAGCGTGGATAGCTGACTTGGATCCGGTGGACCTTGCCAAAGGCTTTCCAAGCACACAAGAAAATAGAGTAGATTTTGATGATGAAGCCCTTAAAAGACTGACAAGGGAAATGCGTCCTCTGGCGAGTTAGCTGGCAGAAGATGCTAACTTGACTGTTCACCGGTCTTATTATGATGCCAACAACAAACGGGTTAACACTGTCATCCCGGAGGCGCAAAATCTTATTCCGGGAATCCGTAAGCACACTTATGCCCCTGACATTGATCCGTCAGAACTTATCAGTGAAGAAGCTATCTTTCAGGCCTTAACCCGGATTAACTGGACCACCACACACTTCCAGCTGCTAGGTGGGGAGGAGGAGGCTGATCCGACGCCAGATGACCCATCAACTTCGCATCAACATGGTAATGAGACTTGATCCGGCAATCAGAGTGATGCTCCATAAACCTTGTTCTGCTGGAAACACCATACTTTGGGCCTTCAAGCGCCTTGTAATAGGCTAGTGAAAATACTTTAATCCATTGCCATCGTGCAATGGGATACACTTTGCGTTGATTCGTCATGATAATTTCGGTATTGGCTTATGTATTTTTACAATATTATGCAATCCCTGTGTCTGCATAAGGAAAATCTGTCCAGGCGGTTTACCACCGGACGGGTCAAAATACCCAACACAACTTGGTAAGAAACTATGGTTGCAGCAATAATAAATCATACCTGTGATACAAAACATTGATGTTGGTTTACCAATTGTGATTTGAAGAAGGGTGAAAACCCAACTTCCACCATGCCATGCTGGTATATATATGATATAGAACCGGGTTGTGATGAACACCGGCCGATTGCTGGAGACAAGGTGTCAAAGCCAGACCGGTTTTGAAGGATGTTGGGTTACCTTTAATTGTATGCTTTAACAGAAGATACGTAAGCCATACCGGGTTAAAAAACACCGGTTTAACATAAACCTTACGAAAAACAAAACTTGGCAAGAAGCAAACAAAAACTATGGTCAAGGCTTTTCAAGGGCTGCCAGGCCCAAATCGAGGCTTTTCATGGGCTGCCAGGCCACTGAGTTAAACCATTTTGACGAAGCCTTTTAAGATGGCCCTCCAACTAACCAATCATCGTTTTAACTTTGACAAGTTCAGGGTCTCAATGAGAGTAACTGTCAAACGTTCGACGGGTCATGCCAGGATTACCTGGATAGGAGTGGCTTACTTGATGAAGGCAGGTTAACCCGGGGTTTTAGGTGAATACACCAGGCTTCCAAGCCGTGGTTCGATACCCAGCTACAAGGGTCCTTTCAAACTCTTTGGTATTTGACACAAAGAGCCCCCAAGTAACTTTGTGAGCTGTGCTCAATGAGTGCCTATGTTTGAGTCGTGCTTTACGCAATCAAACTCTCTTTGGCCCCTTGGGTGTGAAGCTCCCAAGCTAGATGGTGGCATGGTAGCCAGGCTAACAGGTAGTACTTCGCTTTATTAGCTGAAGCCCCCAAGTTAACAGATATTTAAAGAAAAAACGGCGGAGACCCTGCTTGATAGCAAGGATGCCGGTTTATTATATTGATCATAATATATACATTGTTGAAATACGTACATACGAAAAGCCTGTGGCTTCAAGTGTAATAAGGCCGTAGGAGAGCTATGTTCCATGGCCGCTAGGTCTCCTCCTCAGAGCTACGTGAGTCTTCTCGAACGTCAATGAGGTAGTATGATCCGTTGTGCAGATTTTTGCTGACCACAAAGGGCCCTTCCCAAGGTGGGGATAATTTGTGCATATCAGTCTGGTCTTGAATGAGCCGAAGTACCAAATCGCCTTCTTGAAAGGTTCTTGTCTTAACCCAGCGGATGTGATAACGCCGCAGGTCTTGTTGATAAACCGCCGACCGCGCCAAAGCCATGTCTCGTTTCTCATCTAACAGGTCCAGCACCTCTTGGCGTGCTTGCTCGTTGTCCGCTTCAACATAATTCACAACCTGGGGCGAGTCGTGACGAATATCACTTGGGAGGACAACCTCAGCCCCATAGACCAGGAAAAAAGGCGTATATCCCGTAGATCGGTTTGGGGTGGTATTTATACTCCATAACACAGATGGTAATTCTTCCACCCAACAACCCGGCGTCCGCTTCAAAGGGACCATAAGCCGAGGCTTGATACCCTTCAGGATTTCTTGATTCGCCCTCTCAGCTTGACCATTAGACTGGGGGTGAGCCACGGACGCTACATCAAGCCGGATGTGCTCTGGTTGGCAAAACTCCTCCATCTCACCTTTAGAAAGGTTCGTACCATTATCTGTGATGATGCTATGTGGAAAGCCAAAACGGAAAATAATCTTTTTGAGAAATTGAACCGCCGTGGCTGCATCACATTTACTGATGGGCTCCGCTTCAACCCATTTGGTGAACTTGTTAACCGCCACCAACAGGTGGGTCTTCTTGTCCTTGGAGCGCTTAAAGGGTCCAACCATATCAAGCCCCCAAGTAGCAAACGTCCAAGTGATGGGAATCATGCGTAACTCTTGAGCCAGAACATGAGCTCATCGTGAAAATTTCTGACAAGCGTCACACCGCTTTACCAAGTCTCCCGCATCAGAATGAGCTGTCAACCAGTAGAACCCGTGTCGGAAAGCTTTAGCAACCAAGGACTTTGAACCAGCATGGTGACCGCAATCCCCTTCATGGATTTCACGTAGAATCTCTTGTCCTTCTTCAGGAGAAACACAACGTTGGAATACGCCTGAAACGCTAGAACGGTGCAACTCGCCATTGTGAACAACCATAGACTTGGACCGCCGGACTATCTGTCTGGCGAAAAGTTCGTCTTCTGGTAATTCGCCCCGGTTCAGATACGCCAAATATGGAACCGTCCAATCTGGAGTGGCATGTAAAACGGCTACCAACTGGGCCTCCGGATCAGGAACAGCTAAATCCTCCTCTATAGGCAACTTTACAAATGGGTTATGCAAGATATCTAGAAAGGTATTGGGTGGTACTGGCTTACGCTGAGATCCTAGCCGGCTTAGAGCATCTGCTGCCTCATTCTTGCGCCGGTCGATGTGTTCCACCTGATAACCCTTAAAGTGACCTGCTACAATATCCACCTCGCGCCTATAAGCCACCATGAGTGGGTCCTTAGAATCCCAAGTACCAGAAACTTGCTGAGCCACCAGATCAGAATCTCCAAAGCATCTAACCCGGCTTAAGTTCATTTCCTTGGCTACACGAAGGCCGTGGAGTAAGGCCTCGTACCCCGCTGCATTGTTAGTACAAGGAAATATTAAGCGGAGAACATAACAAATCTTATCTCCTCGAGGGGAAGTGAGGACAACCCCAGCCCCCGAGCCTTCCAACTGCCTGGATCCATCAAAGTGAATGGTCCAGTATGTATTATCCGGTTTGTCCTCTGGTGCCTGTAACTCGGTCCAATCATTGATGAAGTCAACAAGCGCCTGAGATTTGATGGTTGTTCGGGGCGTATACTTCAAACCATGGGGACCAAGCTCAATCGCCCACTACGCAACCCGGGCAGTTGCTTCTCTATTCTGGATTATATCGCCCAAGGGAGCAGAACTAACCACTGTGATAGGATGGCCTTGAAAGTATTGCTTGAGTTTCCTACTTGCCATAAAAACTCCATACACTAGCTTCTGCCAATGCAGATATCTTTGCTTTGATTCGATCAGTACCTCACTGATATAATAAACTGATCGTTGAACTGGATATTCTTTTCCAGCCTCCTTACGCTCAACCACAATCGCCACACTGACCGCTGGGGCATTGGCAGCCACGTACAACAATAGAGGCTCATTATCAACTGGAGCAGCGAGGACTGGCGGTTCAGCTAGCTGCCGCTTCAATTCCTCAAATGCCGCATTGGCGGCGTCACTCCAGATGAATTTATCTATCTTCTTCAACATCTGATACAGGGGAATTGCCTTCTCTCCCAAACGGCTGATAAACCGGCTGAGGGCTACAATCCGGCCCGCCAGACGCTAAACATCATTGATACACGCCGGTTTAGCCAAGGATGTGATTGCTTTGATTTTTTTCCGGATTTGCCTCAATACCTCTGTTGGACACAAGAAAGCCCAAGAGTTTGCCTGCCGGAACACCAAAAACGCATTTGTCCGGGTTGAGCATCATTTTGTAAACCCGAAGATTGTCGAACGTCTCCTTGAGATCATTTATCAAGGTTTCCTGCTTCCTGGATTTCACCACAATATCATTTATCAAGAACATTACGCCCGATCTGCTTGTAAAGACAATTTTGCACACAATGCTGGTAGGTTGCTTGGGCACTCTTGAGCCCAAAGGGCATAGAAACATAGCAGAAGGCTCCAAAGGGAGTGATGAAGGCTGTCTTCTCCTGGTCCTTAACTGCCATTTTAATCTGATGATAACCTGAATAAGCATCCAGGAAACTCAGGCGCTCACAACCCGCCGTTGCATCAATGATTTGATCAATACGCGGGAGAGCAAAAGGATCTGCCGGGCAAGCTTTATTCAAATCAGTGTAGTCCACACACATACGCCAAGTGCCATTTTTCTTAAGAACAAGCACCGGATTAGCCAACCATTCGGGATGAAACACTTCGACAATAAACCCAGCTGCCAGTAGCCGGGCTACCTCTTCGCCGATGGCCTTGCGTATTTCTTTATTAAAACGGCAAAGGTACTGCTTGACCGGTTTAAACTTAGGATCAATATTGAGAGTGTGCTCAGTGAGTTCCCTCGGTACACCTGGCATGTCAGAAGGTTTCCATGCAAAGATGTCCCGGTTCTCACGGATGAACTCGATGAGCGTGCTTCCCTATTTCGGATCCAGATTGGCACTGATACTAAACTGCTTGGATGAATCACCAGGGACGAAGTCAATGAGTTTAGTCTCATTAGCCGGTTTGAATGTCAGGGCCGGGTCATGCTCAGTCGTAGGTTTCTTCAGAGGGGTCATGTCCGCCGGATCAACATTGTCCTTATAGAATTTCAGCTCCTCTATAGCACAAACCGATTCAGCATAGGCCGCTTCACCTTCCTCGCAATCCAAAGCAATCTTTCGACTCCCATGTACTGTGATCGTCCCCTTATAACCCAGCATTTTGAGCTGTAAATAGACATAACAGGGTCTCGCCGTGAATTTTGCGTAAGCCGGCCGTCCAAATAGTGCGTGATATGGACTCTAGATTTTCACCACCTCAAAGGTCAAAGTCTTAGACCTGGAATCATGCTCATCTCCAAACACGACTTCCAAAGCAATCTTTCCAACAGGGTATGCCGATTTACCTGGTACTACACCATGAAAAATAGTGTTTGACGGTTTAAGATTCTTATCTGTCAACCCCATGCGACGGAAAGTCTCATAGTATAGGATGTTGATACTGCTCCCTCCATCCATCAGAACCTTGGTAAACTTATAGCCCCCCACTTGAGGTGCTACCACCAAGGCTAGTTGACCCAGATTGTCAACCCGGGGCGGGTGATCCTCTCTGCTCCACACAATGGGCTGCTCTCACCATCGTAGATAACGTGGTACGGTCGGTTCAACAGTATTGACTGCCCTCTTGTGAAGTTTCTGATCCCGCTTGCACAGGCTAGTAGTGAACACATGATATTGTCCGCTGTTCAACTGCTTGGGTGACTCTGGTAACCTGACTGTTGCTGATTCCCTTGGTTATTCTGCTGGTTATTACCATGGTTGTTCTGATGGCCCTGATTGTTCTGAAATCTAGAGCTTGAACCGCCGCCCCCATGGAAACCTGGGCCCGAACCGCCCGGCGGATCCTGATCATACCGGTATAGATCAGAATTTTTGAACTCCCTCATTATATGACAATTCTTCCAAAGATGTGTGGAAGGGGCCTCCTTGGTTCCATGCTTCGGGCAAGGTTGTTTAACAAACGCTCCAGATTCATCCCTCCACCGCGCTGGGGCGGTTTACCTTTGCGACGCTGCATATTTGTGTTAGCCACCAAATCTGAACTATCTGCTTTACGCTTACCATTATTCCCATGGCCTCCTTGGTTGTGGTGCTGCCCTTTTGCACCGCTGTTCTTCTTTCCCTTCTCCGGTTTGTCCTCCTCTGAATCCGGATCCTTGGTATTATCTGAATCGGCATACTTAACCAAAGCGGCCATGAGTGTTGACATGTCGTTGCAGTGATGTTTGAGCCTCCCCAACTTCTGTTTCAACGGCTTGAAATGGCAATTGCCCTCTAACGTTAACACTGCGGTGTCTGCATTGATACGATCTGATGAATGCAAAATCGCCGAGACCCGTTTGACCCAATGGGTCGTGGACTCTTCTTCCTCTTGGACACAAGCGGCCAGATCTACAATTGACATTGGCTGCTTACACGTATCCTTGAAGTTCTGGATAAACCGGCACTTTAATTCGGCCCATGAACCAATAGAGTTGGTCGGCAAGCTCTTCAACCAAGTGCGAGTTGTTCCTTCCAACATCATGGTGAAATATTTAGCACACACCGCCTCATCCACATCTAACATCTCCATTGCCATCTCATAGCTCTCCACCCACGCCTCTAGCTGCAAATCGGCGGTGTAATTTGGTACCTTACGAGGTCCCTTGAAATCCTTGGGCAATCGCACATTACGCAATGCGGGAGTTAAACATGGTACCCCTAGGGAACTGAACATCACCCCTGGCTCCACGGAGGCAGTGGGGTGAATTGGAGTATGTTGTCGTGCTTCATGTCGAGCTGTCAACTCGGCCTCTCGTCGTGCGCGGCCGTGGTCCACAACATCTAGCGCATTAGCACCTCCCCCGGCCGGGTTGTTCCCCCGTGACGAATTTCGGTGGTGTGCGCTACTGGACACGGCCGGTTCGTCTTCCACACGTCTGCTATAACTCTGGCTTGGACAGGGAGTGGAATGAATCCTCTCACGGCTGTGTGAATACGCTTGCTATTGATTTAGTGATGTCTAAAGGAGATCCCTGGCCCGACGCGCTTCCACTACAACTGGTGACTCGCCGTCGGTTGGGAGGGCTGCCAGACGCGAAGCGGCGGCCACAATATTATCCAATGGGTTGGAATAATGCCTGGGCGGTGTTCATGGTACAATGTTGTTCTAGCGAGGCAGGTCTGTTACGCACGGCTGAACCGGCACTCCTGCTCCCAGCGCCCCCGCCCGGTTTAGCGTGGGTTGGTTACCAGCTCCTGCACCTGGCGTGTTGAAAAGATTCTGCGGCTCATAAACCGACGGGAGACGTGATTGGTACCTTCTTCTCACGACCTCTTCCGAAGCATTCTGATCCAGTCTAATCCGATAGGCCTATGCTTCCAACTCGGCCCGCTCTGTAGCCATCCTGGCGTTCTCTGCTGCCAGGTCCGCTTTAGCCTGGGCTATCTGATCTTTCACCTTTAGAATCTCCACATCGTGTTGATTCCTGGCTGCTGCATCTACCTCCGCGGATATCAGTGCTGCTAGAGCGTCGAACAAATCAGACAAGACTTGGGCCGGAGGCGGCGCTGAGCTTCCTGCCCCTGCTGGTGTGGCCGTCGTTGAACCGGAGAGCACTGCTGCGGCGGTAGATGAATGAGGCGTCGATCATGTACCGGCCATGAAGATGGCGGCCCGGTTTGGCAGACCAGGGGAATCCAGAATACTGTTGCCCTCGGATCCTCCCTCAATCTGGCCATCCTGCAACTGGTAAAGTGATTCGGTTTCTCCACAAGACTCGTCACCACTGCAGACTACGGTTTCTCCATCGGAGACCGGTCCCTCCTCGTACCCCGATCCATGGACGACACCTACGAAAACATGCCTTGCCTCAGGCTGAACCGGTGAAGAACTTGCACGTCGAGCCGTTTCGATGATGTCGGTGCAGATGTCCGGCTCGAGGGCCAGTTCGCCGATCATGCCGATGAAGACGTGAATCCCACCAAAGGGGACCCGGTACCCGTATTCGATTGAATCGGCCTCGGGACCCCATCCTACATTGTCGATGTAGAGCTTTCCATGGCGACTCTTCGTCATCCGGCCCACGGCATATCCCTTGAGTCCATCGAAGCTGCCCTTCAAGAACTCAAAACCACCGTGTGATAGCCCCACGGTGGGCGCCAACTATCGTGGAATTGTCACGGCAGATGTCCTCGTGAAAGGACTTAGTCGCGGAGCCATCGCTACGGGTTAGCTTGAAGGGGTTAGACCGGACAAGGGGACACGGGAGTTTATACTAGTTCGGCCCCTTCGATGAAGGTAAAAGCCTACGTCTAGTTGTGATTGGTATTGCTAGGGTTTTGAAGGCCAGGGAGCGAATCCGCTTTGTCTGGCTCTCGAGTTGTTGTCCCTTGAACCGCCACCAGGTCACCCCTTTATATACTCAGGAGGACCCCGGCCGGTCTACAGAGTCCCGAGGCTGGCTCATACAAGTGTCCGCCTCGGTCTCCTCCTTCCTATCTGACAATATTAGTTTATACAATCATGGCGGTTTACTACCATGGGCCCTAAATCGCCTGCGGGTTCTGGGCCTCTAAGCCTTATCCGTAAAGCGCCATCTTCTGGGTTTCCTTGGGCTTCAGTATAGGTGAGGGTGAACCGGCCCCTCCTGGGCGGTTTTATCCTCAACATCCCCCAAGCTTGGCAGTTGCCAAGGGGAGTGCCCATACCCATGTGATTATATCTCCTTGGTTGTCGGTGAAGAAGGTGGAGGTGACGGATAATCGCACATCGAGCGTAAGAGGTCCTCCAGCTTGCGAATAATGCCCTTGAGTGCAACAATATGCTCCTTCAACAAAATATTTTCTTGTGTGAGATACTTGTTTTGTATACGAGCTAACTCAATCATCTTGAAAGCTTCGATCTCAGTTGGGGTAAGAAGGTTATGATCAAGTTGGAGGGTGTCTTTTGCTGCTGGAGCTTGATCCTCCATGGCCTTCTTGATCCTTTCATCCTTGTTGACCCTCGTGGGTTCTTCCCTCTTCAGATCTATCTCCATTAGCCAAGCATCGTTGTCACCATTGTTGGAGGAGGGAGACGACATGATGCCTAGCCTGGAAAACCCTGACAAAACACAGCTCGAAACAAGAACAGAGGAGGTTTGCGTGAGACGGGAGTCAAAACCTTTGGGAGGTTATATAATGAATTTTTACCGACCAAAATATGTATCGTGCAAGAAAACGGAGTCCGGAAGGAACATGAGGTGCTCACAAGGTAGGGGGCACGCCCACCGTGGGGCCCTCGTGTCCTTCCCGGACTGCTACTTATTTTTCTATTTTTCTAAATATCCCAAAACGGAGAAATATTGCCTTAAAAATTGTTTTGGAGTAGGTTTACTTACCGTACCACATACCTATTCCTTTTTAGAGTCTGGAACATTCCGAAAGTGTCCCTTATGTATTCCTCTGGGGTTACAGTTTCAATAATATTGGTTTCAACATTTATGGGATTACCTCAGATATAATGTTTGATTCTTTGACGTTTACCACTTTCGGATTTGTGCCCTCGAAGTTGTTGATTTTTATGGCACCGGAATGATAGACCTCTTCGATAACATAGGGGCCTTCCCATTTAGAGAGAAGTTTTCCTGCAAAAAATCTTAAACGAGAGTTGTATAGCAATACATAATCACCTACATTAAACTCACGCTTTTGTATCCTTTTGTCATGCCATCTTTTAACTTTTTCTTTAAACAACTTGGCATTTTCATAAGCTTGGGTTCTCCATTCATCAAGTGAGCTAATATCAAATAACGTCTTCTCACTGGCAAGTTTAAAATCATAGTTAAGCTCTTTAATAGCCCAATATGCCTTATGTTCTAGTTCGAGAGGTAAGTGACATGCTTTTCCATAAACCATTTTATACGGAGACATACCCATAGGATTTTTGTATGCAGTTCTATAAGCCCATAATGCATCATCAAGTTTCTTGGACCAATTCTTTCTAGACATATTAACAGTCTTTTGCAAAATTAATTTGAGCTCTCTATTGCTCAACTCTACTTGACCACTAGACTTTGGGTGATAAGGAGATGCAATTCTATGATTAACATCATACTTAGCAAGCATTTTACGGAAAGCACCATGAATAAAGTGTGAACCACCATCAGTCATTAAATATCCAGGGACTCCAAACCTCGGGAAAATAACTTCTTTAAGCATTTTAATAGAAGTGTTGTGATCATCACTACTAGTTGGAATAGCTTCTACCCACTTAGTAACGTAATCAACATCAACTAAAATATGTGTATATCCATTAGAGGCAGGAAAAGGTCCCATATAATCAAAGCCCCAAACATCAAATGGTTCAATAACAAGAGAATAATTCATAGGCATTTCTTGACGTCTACTAATATTACCAATTCTTTGACATTCATCACAAGACATGACAAACTTACGGGCATCCTTGAAGAGAGTAGGCCAATAAAAACCAGATTGCAATACCTTATGTGCAGTTCTATCTCCAGCGTGGTGTCCTCCATAAGTCTCGGAATGACACTTGTGTAGGATCTGTTCCTGTTCATGCTCAGGTACACAACGTCTAATAACACCATCTACTCCTTCCTTATAAAGATGTGGGTCATCCCAAAAGTAATGTCTTAAATCATAGAAAAACTTTTTCTTTTGCTGGTATGTGAAGCTACGTGGTATAAACTTAGCAACAATATAATTAGCATAATCAGCATACCATGGAGTACTACGAGAAGTACTTATAACATTTAATTGTTCATCAGGAAAGCTATCATTAATAGGTAGTGGGTCATCAAGAATATTTTCTAACCTAGACAAGTTGTCTGCAACGGGGTTCTCAGCTCCCTTTCTATCAACAATATGCAAATCAAATTCTTGTAGCAAGAGAACCCATCTAATAAGTCTAGGTTTAGCATCTTTCTTTTCCATAAGATATTTAATAGCAGCATGATCAGTTTGAATAGTTACTTTAGAATCAACAATATAAGATCTGAACTTATCACAAGCAAATACAACTGCTAAAAGCTCCTTTTCAGTAGTAGCATAATTTCTTTGAGCATTGTCTAGAGTCTTACTAGCATAATGAATAACATTTAATTTCTTATCAACTCTTTGCCCTAGAACAACACCTACAGCATAATCACTAGCATCACACATAATTTCAAAGGTTAGGTTCCAATCAGGTGGATGAACAACAGGTGCAGTGACTAATGCTTTCTTAAGTATTTCAAATGCTTCTACACAATCATCATCAAAGACAAATGGTATATCTTTTTGCAATAAATTAGTCAGAGGCCGAGAAATTTTTGAGAATTCCTTAATGAACCTCCTATAAAATCCAGCATGACCAAGGAAACTTCTTATACCTTTGGTGTCCTTGGGGCATGGCATCTTTTCAATAGCATCAACCTTGGCTTTATCAACTTCAATACCTCTTTCAGAAACTTTGTGCCCCAAGACAATACCTTCATTAACCATAAAGTTGCACTTTTCCCAATTCAAGACAAGATTAGTTTCTTCACATCTCTGCAAAACTCAATCAAGATTGCTCAAGCAATCATCAAAAGAGGAACCATAGACGGAAAAGTCATCCATGAAAACCTCACAAATCTTTTCACAAAAGTCAGAGAATATAGCCATCATGCATCTTTGAAAGGTAGCAGGTGCATTACATAAACCAAAAGGCATATGTCTATAAGCAAAAGTACCAAAAGGGCATGTAAAAGTAGTCTTTGATTGATCTCTAGCCAACACAGGTATTTGAGAGAAACCAGAATAACTGTCTAGAAAGCAATAGTGTGTATGTTTGCATAATCTTTCTAGCATTTGATCAATAAAAGGTAAGGGGTAATGATCTTTCTTAGTAGCTTTATTTAATTTGCGGAAATCAGTTACCATCCTATAACCTGTGATAATTCTTTGTGGAATCAATTCATCTTTATCATTAGGAACAACAGTAATACCTCCCTTCTTAGGGACACAATGGACAGGACTTACCCACTCACTATCAGCAATGGGATAGATTATACGTGCCTCCAGAAGCTTTAGTATTTCTTTTCTTACCACTTCTTTCATTTTAGGATTCAGACGTCGTTGAGGATCACGAACTGGTTTGGCATCTGCTTCCAAATTTGTTTTATGTTGACATAGAGTGGGACTAATGCCCTTAAGATCATCAAGAGTACATCCAATAGCAGCATGGTGCTTCTTCAGAGTTTTCAATAATCTTTCTTCTTCATGATCTGAAAGGTTAGCACTAATAATAATAGGATATATCTTCTTTTCATCAAGATAAGCATATTTAAGATTATCAGACAACGGTTTAAGCTCAAACACGGGATCACCTTTGGGTGGAGGAGGATCCCCTAAAATTTCAACAGGCAAATTATGTTGCAGAATAGGTTCCTGTTTAAAGAATACTTCATCTATTTCCCTTCTTTCATTCATGAACATATCATTTTCATGGTCTAGCAAATAGTGTTCTAAAGGATCACTAGGAGGTACGGCAATAGAAGCAAGACCAATAATTTCATCCTTACTAGATAATTCTTCCTCACGATGTTGATTACTAAATTTAGAGAAATTAAACTCATGAACCATATCATCCAAGCCAACAGTAACAACATTCTTTATGCAATCTATGGTAGCATTGACAGTATTTAAGAAGGGTCTACCAAATATAATGGGACAAAAACTATCTTGTGGGGAACCAAGAACAAGAAAATCAGCAGGATATTTAGTTTTCCCACACAAGACTTCAACATCTCTAACAATTCCAATTGGTGCAATAGTATCTCTATTAGCAAGTTTAATAGTAACATCAATATCTTCTAACTCAACAGGTGCAATTTCATTCTTAATTTCTTCGTATAACTCAATAGGTATTACACTAGCACTAGCACCCATATCACATAAGCCATGATAACAATGATCTCCTATTTTAACAGAAATAACAGGCACGCCCACCATAGGTCTATGTTTATCTTTATCACAAGGTTTAGCAATTCTAGCAGTTTCACCTTCGAACTGAATAACATGGCCATCAATATTATCAGACAAGAGATCTTTAACAATAGCAATATTAGGTTCTACTTTAAATTTCTCAGGAGGTGTATAAGTTCTAATATTGCTTTTAAAAACAACAGTTGAAGCTTTAGCATGATCCTTTATTCTAACAGGGAAAGGTGGTTTCTTAATATAAGAAGTAGAAACAATAGGATCATTATAAGTGACAGTCTTTTCTTCAACTTTAATAGGTGCAACTACTTTTACTTCTATGGGAGGATGATATTTAAACCACTTCTCCTTAGGGAGATCAACATAAGTAGCAAAAGATTCACAGAAAGAAGCTAGTATCTCAGAGTCAAGTCCATATTTAGTGCTAAACTTACGGAAAATATCAGTGTCCATAAAAGATTTAACACAATCAAACTTAGGTGTCATACCTGACTCCTTACCTTCGTCGAGGTCCCAATCTTCAGAGTTGCGTTTAATTCTATCTAATAAATTCCATCCGAATTCAATAGTCTTCATCATAAAAGAGACAGCACAAGAAGTATTGAGCATGGTGCGATTGTTTTCAGAAAGCCGAGCATATAAATTTTGAATAATCATTTCTCTTGAGAGATCATGATTGGGGCATGAATATAACATTGATTTAAGCCTCCCCCAATCTTGAGCGTTGCTTTCTCCTTCGCGAGGCCAGAAATTATATATATAATTGTGATCACGATGAACAAGATGCATAGGGTAATACTTTCGATGAAATTCCAGCTTCAATCTTTTATAGTCCCAGAATCTCATGTCATCACATAGCCTATACCATATCAATGTGTCTCCCTTCAAAGATAAAGGGAAGACCTTATTCTTAGCAACATCATCGGGTATACCTGCAAGCTTAAATAATCCACAAACTTCATCCACATATATTAAATGCTCATCAGGATGCTTTGTTCCATCTCCTGTAAAAGGGTTAGCTAGCAGTTTTTCCATCATACCCGAAGGAAATTCAAAAGGAGTTTCATTTTCAATAGGTTCAGTAGGTTGAGGAGCAACTCTTTGCTCTACTGGACGGGGTTAAGATACCTCGAACAAGCCCCTCAGAGAATTACTTTCCATAGTAACAAGTGACAGTAAATTTCAGCACATTATATAATTTTTTCCTTACAAAAGGCGCTACACTCCCCGGCAACGGCGCCAGAAAAGAGTCTTGATGACCCACAAGTATAGGGGATCTATCGTGGTCCTTTCGATAAGTAAGAGTGTCGAACCCAACGAGGAGCAGAAGGAAATGATAAGCGGTTTTCAGCAAGGTATTCTTTGCAAGTACTGAAATAAGTAGTAACAGATAGTTTTGTGATAGGATGAATTGTAACGAGCAACGAGTAACAAAAGTAAATAAAGTGCAGCAAGGTGGCCCAATCCTTTTGTAGCAAAGGACAAGCCGGAACAAACTCTTATAATAGGAAAAGCGCTCCCGAGGACACATGGGAATATCGTCAAGCTAGTTTTCATCATGTTCATATGATTCGCGTTTGATACTTTGATAATTTGATATGTGGTTGGACCGGTGCTTGGGTGCTGTTCTTACTTGAACAAACATCCCACTTATGATTAACCTCTATTGCAAGCATCCGCAACTACAACAAAAGTATTAAGGTAAACCTAACCATAGCATGAAACATGTGGATCCAAATCAGCCCCTTACGAAGCAACGCATAAACTAGGGTTTAAGCTTCTATCACTCTAGCAACCCATCATCTACTTATTACTTCCCAATGCCTTCCTCTAGGCCCAAATAATGGTGAAGTGTTATGTAGTCGATGTTCACATAACACCATTAGAGGCTAGACAACATACATCTTATCAAAATATCAAACGAATACCAAATTCACATGACTACTCATAGCAAGACTTCTCCCTTGTCCTCAGGAACGAACGTAATTACTCACAAAGCATATTCATGTTCATAATCAGAGGGGTAATAATATGCATATAGGTCTGAACATATGATCTTCCACCAAATAAACCAACTAGCATCAACTACAAGGAGTAATCAACACTACTAGCAACCTACTAGCACCAATCCCGGAATTTGAGACAAGAATTGGATACAAGAGATGAACTAGGGTTTGGAGATGACATGGTGCTGGTGAAGATGTTGATGGAGATTGCCCTCTCCCGATGAGAGGAGCGTTGGTGATGACGATGGTGATGATTTCCCCCTCCCGGAGGGAAGTTTCCCCGACAGAACAGCTCTGTCGGAGCTCTAGATTGGATCCGCCAAGGTTCCGCCTCGTGGCGGCGGAGTCTTGTCCCGAAAAGTTCTTTTTTTCTTTTTTTCTCATCGAAAGACTTTATGTAGGAGAAGATGGACGTCGGAGAGCCACCAGGGGGCCCACGAGGTAGGGGCGCGCCCCCCACCCTCGTGAGAAGGGTGTGGGCCCCTGGCCTTCATCTTTGGCGAGGATTTTTATTTATTTATTTTAAGATGTTCCGTGAAGTTTCAGGACTTTTGGAGTTGCGCAGAATAGGTCTCTAATATTTGCTCCTTTTCCAGCCCAGAATTCCAGGTGCCGGCATTCTCCCTCCTTATGTAAACCTTGTAAAATAAGAGAGAATAGCCATAAGTATTGTGACATAAAGTGAAATAACAGTCCATATTGCAATAAATATCGATATAAAAGCATGATGCAAAATGGACGTATCAATCTCCTCATGCATCATGCCGAGGAAATGCTGAATAGTGCGTGGTCCTTCCAGGTTGAATTCCCACATGTGGAGGGGCCGGCATTTGCAAGTCTAGACTCGATGAACCAGCATAACTTGCGTTACCATAAACAGACTGAAATCTCCCTCGAAGAGATCTTGGATACAGCTCTGCGGTATTGGCACGTCCTTGGCTGGACCCCAGCTCAGCCCCCTGCTGATCCATGACATCAGTTGTGGTGGGGGGGCCCGAGCGAAAGGTGGGGGCAGCTACCCATTTGGCACTTCGGGGAGCTGTGACGTAAAACCACTCCCGTTGCCACAATCCGGACACCTCTGGAAAGGAACCCTTTGGCCATGGAGTGTCAGCAATTTTGCTTATTATAGCACCTCCGCACGCTGCGTACTGCCCCTCAACCATCTTCTGCTTCATATCGAAGGTCTTGAGCCACAGGCCGAAGTGAGGGGTAATGCGGAGGAAGGCCTCACATACGACAATAAACAACGAGATGTGAAGAAGGGAATCCGGGGCCAGATCGTGAAAATCCAGCCTGTAATAGAACATAAGACCCCTAACAAAGGGATCCAGAGCGAGGCCTAGTCCTCGGAGGAAGTGGGAGATGAACACAACACTCTGTTTGGGTTCGGGAGTAGGGACGACCTGCCCTCGGGCGGGCAGCCTATGCGAAATTTTGGCGGTCAGATATCTGGCCTCCCTCAACTTCTTGATGTCCTCCTCCGTGATGGAGGAAGGCATCCACCAGCCTTAAAGGCTGGATCCGGACATGATTGAAGGTCTGAAGCACCTCACCTGAGCTTTGGGTGTTAGAACTCGAGGCGGGTGTAACATCCCAAAATTCTAAATTTTGGAATGTTATAATAAATAGATAGATTTGACTTATTGTTTGATTGATTGACTGAAAGTGAGTGAATTCGAAACTCTTGAAAGTTAAATGAGAGGGAATAAAATGACTTTCCCAAACTTTCACATTTGCATTTTTATGATCTCTTGAATTCAAATTCTTTTCAACAACAAAACCCTAGAGTGAAGATGACATGACTTCTTCCATTTAATTAAATGAAAAGGGTGTTTGAAAATATTTGAATTCCATTTGGAAAAATATTTCCAAATTCAGAAACTTCAAGCAACTCAATGATTTTCACGAGAGAAGATAATATGACTTCTTCAAATTATATGAAATATGAGTTGGGAGTTTAAAAGGATCAAATTCAAAGTCCTTTTGAAATTATTTTCAATTCGAAGTTATTTGAGTTTTATTCAAATTATTTTTCTCCAAAAATAAAATACATGGAAATTAGGGTAACATGATTCCCTACAACAGAAAATTGGAGAGAAATCAATTTGAATTAATTTTGGTATTTTTAAAAAGATTTTTATTGGATTTTATTAGACCAGTAGCACTCTTTGAATTATTTGAATTTTTCTAGATTTTATTTGACTTTACAAAAATGTTCACGTCGTAGAAAATCTTTTTATGAAAATTTTGATATATTATATGCCTATGTAACATTTTTAGTTATTTTCGTTTTTGTTATTTTCTTAGTCTGAAAAAAAATCTTTATTTAAAAAAAAGGGAACTCTCTGCCGACTGGGCCGAAGCCCACCCAGCCAGCCGAATCGGCCCATGGCCTCTCTCCCCTCGCGCGAACCGCCTTCGCCCCGGTCGCCCGATCCCCTCCCGCTCGCCCTGTCTCGCTGACAGCGGGGCCCGCGTCTTCTTCTTCCCCACGACAGGCAGGACTCCTGCCCGAGCAGGACGCTGAGCACCACCGCTCAAATCCTCCCGGGGCGCTATCTCCATGGCCCCTCGCGCAATCCCAACCCCCTATAAATACTTCCCACCTCATCCTCGTCCGATTTTCGCGAAAACCTCGATCTACCATGCCCTAGGGAGTCCTCCCGATCTCGTCGGAGAAGTTTTCTGCCGCCGCGCGCCATTGCTCGCCGCCGTCACCGCCGCGCCTCGTCCCGACGTCCCCGAGTCCCGCCGAGACCACCCCCAGACTCGCCTTTCTCCGCCGCGTCCGCCTGACCCCTCCGTCACCGCCGGCGATCGCCGGAGACGTCGCCACCGTCGACCACAGGAGCTGACCTCTCCGTCATCTTCGTCTCACCATTGCGGTAAGCCTCGACCGTCCGATCTAGTTTCGACGCTATAGATTAGATCTGCTAGTTTTTTTCTTTCTCTTGCAAACTGTTTTTCTTTAAGTAGTGAACGTTCGTTGTTTTAGTCTTTACAGCGAACGATTTCGTTACATAAGCTTATGTAGCGAACGTTCATTCGATAGCATTTTTCTTTTTATTTTAGATTTCGGCCAGGGACCTATTCATGATAATTTTCTTCACAGATTAGTCCCTGTACTTCAAACGATCATAACTTTTTATTCGTTAGTCCAAATCCAACGAAACCAACGCCCACGTCTTCGGTACGATCTCCTCTATCCAGTAAAACAACTTAAACATGTTTTTGAAAAGTTTAAAATTTGAATTAGACCAGATTTGAATTCAAACTTCGTTTGATCATAACTTGAGTTTCGTAGCTCCGTTTGAGTTGATTCTTTTTGCAAATCGAAGCTCTTGATCTAAACCTTCTGATAAGGCCAAATTCACATAATTTTGGTACTGTTAGAAATTGTTTTATGTTGCAAGAGCTATTTGCTTGGTTTTGATGTTTTCCGAATTGTCTTCTTCGATTTTTCTGATCTTTTGAGTGATTGCTTATGTGTGGTTACTATTGCTTGATTACGATAGATTGACCGGAGTGTGACGAGTAGAACTATCAAGAGTTTTGAGTGCGAATCATCTTCATCAACATTGCAGGCAAGTTCACACTTTGATCATATCCCTTTTCATACCCAGTTTTTGTGCATTAGTTTCACCCTCAAAGATTGCATGATTAGGATCTAATTAAATTGTGGGACGGGAAGTAGTGAGGTAGTACCTATTACCTGTTTATTATCAAACCCTTGGGAGTTACTATTACGTTATGCTTATAGTGCCATGCTATGCTCGTAGACGTGGATTGGGTTTGAGAGTATTCATGATAGATGTGAGACTGTTAATTAATGGTTTACTTAAGGTGGCAACTTAAACACACATCTGGGTGGATTGAGGCACCTGGTTATTCTCGGATTGCCTGTCTAGGCACCGGGGTAGACTAGGATTGCCTGTTTTTTTATGGACCGCCACCCAGGCTCAAAGGGATCATGAGATTTTTCATACTAGAAACTTCCGTGTGCAGCCACAAGCTATTATGGGCTCTAGCATAGTTGATTAAGTCATGTGAACTCTTACAGTGGTAGACTAGCAGATGTAGGGGTTGTAGGTGGTACGGTCTACCCATCGTAAGCTGCAAACGCTTCTGAAAGACTATGTCTCGGTCATCCATTTCTCAAACACCATGTAGTGCGAGAAATCCAACGGAGGAGATCGAGTCTTGTGGGGGAAAGTGCGCAAACCTCTGCAGAGTGTATAAACTAATCATGATTAGTCGTGTCCCCGGTTATGGACGTTTTGAGTATCTAGTACTTGGATTATCATGTGAATCTCATCATGTTACTTTAAATTAATTTTGTTGGGTTTAATGATGTTACTTAATTGGGATTGAGAATATGTTCAACAACCACCATGATAGTTAAATAAAAATTTATTCCTTTGCAATAGGGAAAAATTGGCTTTTCGCAAAAACCTTATAACCATAGAGCTTTTCCACCAGCCATATATGCATATAGTGATAGCCTTTGTTCATCATTTTCTCTATGGTGTGAATTTGCCAGTACATTCAATGTACTGACCCGTTTCGGGCTGCAACGTCTCATGTTGCAGGTTTCTTACGACGAGTAAGTGATACGTTAGGGTTACGATTTCTACACTCAACTTTGCCGTTGGTGTTGATGGGAATCCACAACCTTGTTGCTTCCGCTATATGGATTGAGGTAATAGTATTTACGTTACTTTATACATGTGATTTACCTCTGTTATAAATCCTTCGAGTACTGTGTGTGTCAGCATACCGATCCAAGGATGACACTTAAGCATAGAGACTTGATCCATTCGGGTCGGGTTGCTACAAGATGGTATGAGAGCACATGTTGACTGTAGGACGTGACCCTAGAAACTGGCAAGCCCATAGCAAAGATTTTTCTCTAGAACTTTCCCTTTCAAAAGATCTTTTATATCTCTTCTCTTCTGAGCTTATTCAAAAAAATCCCTTTAGTGAGACCATACCCCTTCCCCTTTTGACCACACGAAGAATTCGACTGATGAGACCATTCCAAGAAGTACAAGATATTGGACAACTAAGACCGCTTCGGAATGAAGAGGATTTTACGGTGCATCTGAATAATGGAAACTACAACGGTTGAAGACTCCTAAGACTAGGAGAATTTGAAGGCTCTGAAGAATCCCTAGATTTGTATGACCTAGGAAGGCTACCCTTATGGGACTTGACAGATTATGGAAGTTGTCAATGCCCGAGATCAGGGTGTATCGGAGAAAGACCGGAGCATGGAGAGTTAAAAACTTAAAGTTTTGTTAAGAAACCCTAAGGCAGGAGATATCAACTATGGAATGATAGCTCATGGGAATGACAAGATCAGAAACACGGTTATCCGTGATGTCATCCCCCGCTGATGCTATTGTCACCGTGCTGAGTTAAGGATGCATTTCTTCAGAATGGATTTGATGGAAGAAGGCTGATGGAGCACCTATTAGTAAGATGAAGTTTTAACATTAGCCGGTGTATCACCAGGATCTGGAGTAGTACATCAAGAAGTTTAAGGTGGAGCTCCATGAAGCCGTATTAGACAAGGAGAATTTCGTGAAGAACTTAGGACCCAGAAGTTGAAATAGCCAAGCTGGAGGAGCTACAACCTCGAGATACCAGAGATTTGTCAGGAACTGAAGGACAGTATGACCATGGTTCATGTGAAGGATGTTGAAACTAGAAGTTTGAAATGCAACTCCGAAATATTAAAGGATGTCACGAGAGATTTCACGTCAACAGAGATGATCTGGCAAAAGAACTTGAGAAGACAAGCATGATCGGAAGAAGCCATTGGAGGCATGAACAAGGATTGAAGAGTTTGGAGAGTTGAAGATTTATTGACCTTTAGAAGACCAAACCCCTGTTATATACCTATGTTAGATGTGACGTTTGTGAGCTGTCATTTGTTTGATGTTTTTCCCGACGGCCACAAATAAAATCTATCTTTTCAAAACTTTTGTTTGTATTGTGTGTATCCCTCTCCCTCTCCCTTATCTTACCCCAAATCCACATGGACCCAATAGAGGATGAATGGATATGAGCTTGTATTTTCTGGACCGATGAGTCAATTGGAGACGGACCGATGGATTCAGAGCATGGAGGATCATATGGAGAACAACCCTATAGTCGGAAAGGATATGGCCCAGCATGCTCTTCAATGCTTTGAAAGAGGTGCTGCTACTTGGTGGAGGATGTACCAAACCATGAATGGATGGCAAGGAGTAACCACTTGGAAAGAATTTAAGTTGACTTTGCCAAAGTCTCGATTTGTGTCCCAGAAGTTGAAACCTTATGGAAAGGATATGAAGAAACATGGTGCATGCAAGATTTGTGGAGAAATCGGACACACCCATAAAGAATGCTAGGATGAATGCCCTAATTGTGAAGGAAGTCACCCAGCTAAAGAATGCCCAACTAGGCAGATAACTTGTTTCTTGTGTGAAGGGACTACCCACTACCCTGCTCAGTGTCACATTTACCCCATGGTACAAAGAACCATCCAGTAGAAGAAAGAAGAAATAAAAGGAGCCCTCATGGAAATTTTAGAAGAAACTGTGATGAAGGAGGACACATCTAAAGAGGACTCGAGTAAACCCTGCACTAAGTCTTGCTATTCATGTGGAGAAGAAGGACACCTCTCCCAGAATTGTATGAATGGGGATCTAGTAAATTCCCGACGGAGGAAGTAGAATATGACCCACAGGAAGTAGAAGCTCTGATTGGAATGGAAAGGTCCAGGAAGAGAAACCGATTGGATTCCAAGAAGGACCTGATTTATATCACCTGTTACAGGTGTAAGGAGTCAGGGCACTACCTCAACAATTGCCCAAAAAGGAAACCCCGATACTTGTCAGAAGTAATATGTTTTAGTTGTAATGGAGCAGGGCACTTTGCCAGAGAATGCCCAAGGAGAAGGAGACTTGTGCTAGATAGTTGAGTTTGCAACAAAAGAAATGGAGTAGTAGAAGTGAGAACATTTTTCTTTTATATTGAGGTGTTGAGTTGAAACATGTAATGGAGAAGCGAGAGATTGTAATCATTTGAGAATGAATAAAGTAGCATCGTTGGTACTGATATGGATTTTATGAGTTGTTACTCTATGAAGAAGGATTTTGACCATTTTTTTAGGATATGAGAAATATGGTCTATGGAAGATTTGTGCATTTAAGGGTGGTAGTACCCTGTAAGAACCATTGACCCCTGGAAAAGATAAGGATACTCCACTGAGTGGATTTCGGACAAAAATGAATACGAGTTTTGTCTCGATATGTGTGATGCCCAAGAGTATGTGGGATGAAGTTGGAGACCGTCAGTTGTTTAGATCAAATGTGATCAAGGAGTCAGAAGAGAATGTTCAAGATAGACTGAGGGTAGCTCAGTCCAGGCAGAAGAGTTATGCAGACTTAAAAATGCAAGGAGGTAGTCTATGAAATTGGAGACAGGAAGGTTGTCAGAATCGCAATTCTATTATACGATCCTACGACTTTACGATCCAAACTAACCCCTATGATTCTATGATTTTAGTTCTTAGAATCTACGACTTTACGATCCTGATAGTGAAGATCCTATGATTTGCGATCCAACCATCAAAGCTCCGATCCAATTCAAAATCATGATTCTGACAACCTTGGGAGACAGAGCATGTCTTCATGTGACCCCTCTACGAGGAGTTAAACAATTTGAAGTTAAGGAAAAGTTAGCCCTGAGATTTGTAGGACCATACCGAGTTTTGAAGCGTATGGGAGAAATGGCCAATAAGTTGAAGTCGCCCGAAGGACTGTCAGGAGTTCATGATGTGTTTCATGTTTCCCAGTTGAAGAAGTGCCATGCAGAAATGGCCAGTATTCCCCTGTAAGGACGCATGACCCTGGAAAGGATAATGATGTTCCACGAAGTGGAATATGGACTTCATAAGTATAAGTTTTTATCTCGGTATGTGGGATATCCCACGAGGATGAAGAGATGAATTACTATTGGATATAAAGGAGGTATGATGTTAGGAATATGGATCAATGGAAATTCCATGATGAGTCTGAGTAATCATGCATGTCCTAGTTTGGTGCAAATAGAAGGAAGAAAGACATCACAATTGGATGATTTTAAGTATGCTAGGAAGCTGGAAGTTGGATGTTGGAATAATGATAAGTTGCCCGATGATAAGTTCAAGGACTACAAGTGATGAGATGGGCCATAACCCACAGGCCCCAGGACCTGCCAAGAAGCAAGCACACTCTTGCTGAAGGAAAAACCCTAGAAGAGGATATGCCCTTATCGATAGACGATCTTATAGGAGTAACGCAAAACCTGAGAGTTGTGAAGGAACGATAGATGGTTGTTTGGCTTGCAGAATCTATGGATTTATCCGAACTTGGTTCGTCGACAAGAGAAATTCTGCAATGCTTGTGAGGATGACCGAGTGTTAGAATGCGAGATTCACTAAAGCATATACATGGTAATGATTTGGGTGCGGGATGGATTGATCACCATACCGACTTACTCTTATTATTCGCCTTGCTATATGGGATGGTAAATCTGAGTGACTTGCCTATAGTAGAGAGACGACGATATTAAACCTTGTTTAAGCCTTAGAATGGTATAGGTAATTTTTTCCATTTGTACAAGGCAGCTTTGCCAACTGTAGGTTATACGGTGAGGATCAACCCAGACCCATTTCCTGCAGGAGAAACCATAAATGGTTGACCACCATGAGTTAACGATAGTGGTTTAGTACTGGCGCCAGACCCGTCAGCTAAGAAGACCCAGTCTCGGAATAACCTTACCAAGATGAAAGGACAAAAGAATTGAGAAAAAGGTTATGCCACTACCGAAAGAGCCCAGATAAGGAATTATCATGAAGATCTGAGAAGACCGACACTGTTAACAATATGGATGAAGTATATGAGTTTTGATGGAACCGTAACAATGTTTCTAAGGGTGGTAGCACCCGAGACCCCGGAGACGATCGATGGATTTTTTTAGGAGACCCCAAACCCTAACCTTTTTCTTTCTAGCCTCTCCGAATCTCGAGGACGAGATTCCTTTTAAGGGTGGTAGGTTTGTAACATCCCAAAATTCTAAATTTTGGAATGTTATAATAAATAGATAGATTTGACTTATTGTTTGATTGATTGACTGAAAGTGAGTGAATTCGAAACTCTTGAAAGTTAAATGAGAGGGAATAAAATGACTTTCCCAAACTTTCACATTTGCATTTTTATGATCTCTTGAATTCAAATTCTTTTCAACAACAAAACCCTAGAGTGAAGATGACATGACTTCTTCCATTTAATTAAATGAAAAGGGTGTTTGAAAATATTTGAATTCCATTTGGAAAAATATTTCCAAATTCAGAAACTTCAAGCAACTCAATGATTTTCACGAGAGAAGATAATATGACTTCTTCAAATTATATGAAATATGAGTTGGGAGTTTAAAAGGATCAAATTCAAAGTCCTTTTGAAATTATTTTCAATTCGGAGTTATTTGAGTTTTATTCAAATTATTTTTCTCCAAAAATAAAATACATGAAAATTAGGGTAACATGATTCCCTACAACAGAAAATTGGAGAGAAATCAATTTGAATTAATTTTGGTATTTTTAAAATGATTTTTATTGGATTTTATTAGACCAGTAGCACTCTTTGAATTATTTGAATTTTTCTAGATTTTATTTGACTTTACAAAAATGTTCACGTCATAGAAAATCTTTTTCTGAAAATTTTGATATATTATATGCCTATGTAATATTTTTAGTTATTTTCTTTGTCTGAAAAAAAAATCTTTATTTAAAAAAAAGGGAACTCTCTGCCGACTGGGCCGAAGCCCACCCAGCCAGCCGAATCGGCCCATGGCCTCTCTCCCCTCGCGCGAACCGCCTTCGCCCCGGTCGCCCGATCCCCTCCCGCTCGCCCTGTCTCGCTGACAGCGGGGCCCGCGTCTTCTTCTTCCCCACGACAGGCAGGACTCCTGCCCGAGCAGGACGCCGAGCACCGCCGCTCAAATCCTCCTGGGGCGCTGTCTCCATGGCCCCTCGCGCAATCCCAACCCCCTATAAATACTTGCCACCTCATCCTCGTCCGATTTTCGCGAAAACCTCGATCTACCGTGCCCTAGGGAGTCCTCCCGATCTCGCCGGAGAAGTTTTCTGCCGCCGCTCGCCATTGCTCGCCGCCGTCACCGCCGCGCCTTGTCCCGACGTCCCCGAGTCCCGCCGAGACCACCCCCGGACTCGCCTTTCTCCGCCGCGTCCGCCTGACCCCTCCGTCACCGCCGGAGACGTCGCCACCGTCGACCACAGGAGCTGACCTCTCTGTCGTCTTCGTCTCACCGTCGCGGTAAGCCTCGACCGTCTGATCTAGTTTCGACGCTGTAGATTAGATCTGCTAGTTTTTTTCTTTCTCTTGCAAACCGTTTTTCTTTAAGTAGTGAACGTTCGTTGTTTTAGTCTTTACAGTGAACGATTTCGTTACATAAGCTTCTGTAGCGAACGTTCATTCGATAGCATTTTTCTTTTTATTTTAGATTTCGGCCAGGGACCTATTCATGATAATTTTCTTCACAGATTAGTCCCTGTACTTCAAACGATCATAACTTTTTACTCGTTAGTCCAAATCCAACGAAACCAACGCCCACGTCTTCGTTACGATCTCCTCTATCCAGTAAAACAACTTAAACATGTTTTTGAAAAGTTTAAAATTTGAATTAGACCAGATTTGAATTCAAACTTCGTTTGATCATAACTTGAGTTTCGTAGCTCCGTTTGAGTTGATTCTTTTTGCAAATCGAAGCTCTTGATCTAAACCTTCTGATAAGGCCAAATTCACATAATTTTGGTACTGTTAGAAATTGTTTTATGTTGCAAGAGCTATTTGCTTGGTTTTGATGTTTTCCGAGTTGTCTTCTTCGATTTTTTTTGTTCTTTTGAGTGATTGCTTATGTGTGGTTACTATTGCTTGATTACAATAGATTGACCGGAGTGTGACGGGTAGAACTATCAAGAGTTTTGAGTGCGAATCATCTTCATCAACATTGCAGGCAAGTTCACACTTTGATCATATCCCTTTTCATACCCAGTTTTTGTGCATTAATTTCACCCTCAAACATTGCATGATTAGGATCTAATTAAATTGTGGGATGGGAAGTAGTGAGGTAGTACCTATTACCTGTTTATTATCAAACCCTTGGGAGTTACTATTACGTTATGCTTATAGTGCCATGCTATGCTCGTAGACGTGGATTGGGTTTGAGAGTATTCATGACAGATGTGAGACTGTTAATTAATGGTTTACTTAAGGTGGCAACTTAAACACACATCTGGGTGGATTGAGGCACCTGGTTATTCTCGGATTGCATGTCTAGGCACCGGGGTAGACCAGGATTGCCTGTTTTTTTATGGACCGCCACCCAGGCTCAAAGGGATCATGAGATTTTTCATACTAGAAACTTCCGTGTGCAGCCACAAGCTATTATGGGCTCTAGCATAGTTGATTAAGTCGTGTGAACTCTTACAGTGGTAGACTAGCAGATGTAGGGGTTGTAGGTGGTACGGTCTACCCATCGTAAGGTGCAAACGCTTCTGAAAGACTATGTCTCGGTCATCCATTTCTCAAACACCATGTAGTGTGAGAAATCCAATGGAGGAGATCGAGTCTTGTGGGGAAAAGTGCGCAAACCTCTGCAGAGTGTATAAACTAATCATGATTAGCCGTGTCCCCAGTTATGGACGTTTTTGAGTATCTAGTACTTGGATTATCATGTGAATCTCATCATGTTACTTTAAATTAATTTTGTTGGGTTTAATGATGTTACTTAATTGGGATTGAGAATATGTTCAACAACCACCATGATAGTTAAATAAAAATTTATTCCTTTGCAGTAGGGAAAAATTGGCTTTTCGCAAAAACCTTATAACCATAGAGCTTTTCCACCAGCCATATATGCATATAGTGATAGCCTTTGTTCATCATTTTCTCTATGGTGTGAATTTGCCAGTACATTCAATGTACTGACCCGTTTCGGGCTGCAACGTCTCATGTTGCAGGTTTCTTACGACGAGTAAGTGATACGTTAGGGTTACGATTTCTACACTCAACTTTGCCGTTGGTGTTGATGGGAATCCACAACCTTGTTGCTTCCGCTATATGGATTGAGGTAATAGTATTTACGTTACTTTATACATGTGATTTACCTCTGTTATAAATCCTTCGAGTACTGTGTGTGTCAGCATACCGATCCAGGGATGACACTTAAGCATAGAGACTTGATCCATTCGGGTCGGGTCGCTACAGCGGGGGAAGGATTCGATTGAGCACAGGAGGAAAAAAGAAAAAGCCTCATCCCTTTATAAAGGGGATGAATATCAAGCGTCCTCCTCATGGCCGCTCGAGACTTACCTAAGATCTAGGAGTCATACCAACAGGCATGGTTGGGTTACCCACGTTTGTATTGATGAGAATCCCGTGATAAGGGGAACTGCTTTAACAAGACGTGTCAAGAAACCGCCTTGCGTTATGTGCGGGGCTGGTTAAAGAAAAACGGTTCAAATAATGACCCGGCCATGGCATGATGTCATGATATCAAAACGTGTCAGCAGATTAGATTTGTGGAAATATTATTCTCTCTCGGATGGTGTGTGAAACTTATTTTGCAGGGTCGGACACTATCCTTGTATTCAAACTCTTCCATGGTGTATTCGGGGGAGGAACCCGCCTTGCAATGCCGAAGACAACACAGCGCACCGGACTCATCGTCATTGAAGCCCGGTTCAGGGGCTACTGAGGGAGTCCTGGATTAGGGGGTCTCCGGACAGCCGGACTATATCCTTTGGCCGGACTGTTGGACTATGAAGATACGATATTGAAGACTTCGTCCCGTGTCCGGATGGGACTCTACTTGGCGTGGAAGGCAAGCTAGGCAATACGGATATGTATATCTCCTCCTTTGTAACCGACCTTGTGTAACCCTAGCCCCCTCCGGTGTCTATATAAACCGGAGGGTTTTAGTCCGTAGGACAAGATACAATCATACCATAGGCTAGCTTCTAGGGTTTAGCCTCTTCGATCTCGTGGTAGATCAACTCTTGTAATACTCATGTCATCAAGAACAATCAAGCAGGACGTAGGGTATTACCTCCATCAAGAGGGACCGAACCTGGGTAAACATCGTGTCCCTTGCCTCCTGTTACCATCCGCCTTAGACGCACAGTTCGGGACCCCCTACCCGAGATCCGCCGGTTTTGACACCGACAGTGATGAATGTCGAAGAATTGGTAATATTAGTAGACGTCAAGAAATGCCTATGAATTATTCACTTGTTATTGAACCATTTGATGTTTGGGGCTTTGATTATATGGGACCATTTCCTTCCTCTAATGGGTATACACATATTTTAGTTGCTGTTGATTACGTTACTAAGTGGGTAGAAGCTATTCCAGCTAGTAGTGCTGATCATAACACCTCTATTAAGATGCTTAAAGAAGGTATTTTCCCGAGGTTTGGAGCCCCTAGATATTTAATGACTGATGGTGGTTCACACTTTATTCATGGTGCCTTTCATAAAATGCTTGCTAAGTATGATGTTAATCATAGAATTGCATCTCCTTATCACCCAAAGTCTAGTGCTCAAGTAGAATTAAGTAATAGAGAGCTCAAATTAATTTTGCAAAAGACTGTTAATAGATCTAGAAAGAATTGATCCAAGAAACTTGATGATGCATTATGGGCTTATAGAACTGCATATAAAAATCCTATGGGTATGTCTCCGTATAAAATGGTTTATGGCAAAGCATGTCACTTACCTCTTGAGCTAGAACACAAGGCATATTGGGCCATTAAAGAGCTCAATTATGATTTCAAACTTGCCGGTGAGAAGAGGTTATTTTACATTAGCTCACTTGATGAATGGAGAACCCAGGCCTAGGAGAATGCCAGACTGTTTAAAGAAAAAGTTAAAAGATGGCATGACAAAAGAATACAAAAGCATGAGTTTAATGTAGATGATTATGTATTGCTATACAACTCTCGTTTAAGATTTTTTGCAGGAAAACTTCTCTCTAAATGGGAAGGTCCTTACGTTATCGAGGAGGTTTATCGTTTCGGTGCCATAAAAATCAACAACTTCGAAGGCACAAATCCGAAGGTGGTGAACGGTCAAAGGATCAAACATTATATCTCAGGTAATCCCATAAATGTTGAAACTAATATTATTGAAACCGTAACCCCGGAGGAATACATAAGGGACACTTTCTGGAACGTTTCAGACTTCGAAAAGGAATAGGTACATGGTACGGTAAGTAAACCGACTCCAAAACAGTTCTAATGGCAATATTTCTTCGTTTTGGAATATTTAAGAAAATAGGAAAATAAGAAGTAGACCAGAAAGGACACGAGGCTTGCACGAGGGTGGAGGGCGCGCCTAGGGCTGGAAAAAAGCTCGAAGCTCGCGAGCTAAACGAGTAGCTCGTGACTCGGCTCAAATCGACTCGAACTCGAAGAATAACGAGCTGAGCCAAGCTTTAGTTTAAGATTGTTTACATATCAAGTTAAACGAGCCGATCTTACGAGTACTCGGGTAACTCGTTAAGATCAGTAAAAAAATCAATGTTCTTTAGGGGTAGTAAAATACAACCACTAAACACCTTGCGTCCCGCCACAAGGCCCAGCCGCTCAAGGCCGAGCCACCCAGGAGACTCACACGTACAAGACCACATGTGCACATGCTAAATTCTCAGCTAATCTTTTTATCATATTTGTAAGGTCTAATGTTCATATCTTTAACAAGCTTAACAAGCTAAACGAGCCAGCTCGCGAGTTACACGAGTCGAGCCAATCAAGGATTTGAGCTCTGTCGTGGTTTTGTCATGGCAGATGTCCTAGAGAAAGGACTTAGTCGTGAAGCCATCGCGACGGGTTAGCTTAAAGGGGTTAAAGCGGACATAAGGACGCAAGAGAGTTTATACTAGTTCGGCCCCTTCAATGAAGGTAAAAGCCTACGTCTAGTTGTGATGGGATTGATGGGGTTTCGATGACTAGGGAGCAAACAAGCTTCGCCTATGTCTCGAGTTGTTGTCTCTTGTCTGAACCGCCGCCGGGTCGTCCCCTTATATACACGGGTGACACCCGTCGGTTCACAGATTCCCAATACCGGATCATAGATGTGTCCCGTTTGGTCTCTACTTATTCCTAACTTACAATACAAGTTACATACCAACGCCGGTTTACGGCTACAGGCCTTGAACCGACTATGGGCCTTGAGCCCTCATCTGCCTTCTTGGGTTTCAACATAGTTAACTACTGAAGAAGTTAACCCGGCCCAGATAGGCCGGTTTACGCCCAGTAGTGATATCCTCAACATTAGGCCCCAGATTGATTTGAACAGGTTCATGTCAATCCTTAGCAAAAATCTTCATCTTCAACACCTTCTTGTAGTTTGTTGAATCGCTGTGATGTCATCTTCTCTGGTCGTTGTAAACCGGCGTGACGTCACCTGTTATAAAGAAACTTATCCATGATACCTTTTTTGTTTAATAGGTCTGCGACAATCGAGGCGATAGCTCCGTTTCCAGGCCCACGGTTCCTTGATTTTCGCGCCTGACACATGCCCCTTGCCTTATAAATAAGACCGAAGGGTCATTTCTTTTTCCCCTTCGTGCCCTTCTGCTTCGTCTTCCCCGCGTCATCCAGCTTCGGAGCTCCGCCGCCATCGACGACTTCTGCTCCAACCTTGGCCGCTGCATCACCCTGACTGTACCAGAGCATCGCGGTGACCTTCTGTTTCTTCCTCGGCTCCGGTGAGTTCTTCACCTTTTCCTCCGTAGATCCGTTCTAGGGTTTCCAAGTTCTTCAGTGTTCATCATCTGCTGTGTACTCATATGATAGATCCTAGATGAACCTGTGAACCTTTGCTCTGTGTAGCGGTAGTTCTTAGCATCCGCCTTTACTTATATGCCTCAAGACCATAGATCTACCTGTATCTCTGCCCATTGATTCGGTATTGTTCTTTTTTGAACCTTGAATATTTTCCTTCTTTTCTGAACTTGCTTCAGATCCGTCGCTGTAGAGAAATCTTGTGAAATCTGTTTCTGTACACTTATCTATCCGCAATCTCAACTGTTTCAATGCTTAGATCTGGCGGTTTAACTTTGTAGAAAAATTGCCAAACCGGTATATACCATTAGTCCCCTTGTTGAACCGCCAGATGTTGTTGCTTCATAAAACTCCGGTTTAGATAGAGATGTCTCCGGTTTAACATTGTACATACCAGTGCACTTTAATAAATGCATTCTTGAACCGGAATTACCTATCTTGTAGATTTCATCATGGCCAAGCAAGTATATGAGTGCAACTAGGTTCCTTCTCGCGTCACAGAGACTCAACTAAATAATTTAGTCCTGATCGGCGCTTTAGGCAGCAAAAACACCATCCATTGGAGAGCTCCTGGCAAAGAATGCCCTCCCACACCTCAAGAAGGAGAGGTCGTCGTTTTCGTAGATCACTTAGCCCGGGGCTTTAAGCCGCCCGGTTCTAAATTTTACCGGGACGTTTTAGCCGATTTTCAACTCCACCCACAAGACACTGGTCCCAACTCTGTTACAAACATGTGTCACTTCCAAGTGCTATGTGAGGTGTTTTTTCAAGAGGAGCCCACAGTGGAGTTGTTCAGAGACTGTTTCCATCTAAACCGCCATACTGAGTTTTCTGACGGTTCTAATACGGAATTGGGTGGTGTGGCGATTCAGAAAAGGAAAGAGGTCACATACCCTCACGCCAAGCTGCACAGCCACCCCAAAGAGTGGAATCAAACATGGTTCTATTGCAGAGACACCTCCCCTGCTGGTGAAAATCCTTTGCCTGGCTTTCGTCCGGGGCGGCTTAGCAATACACACCCCTTTCCACAAAGGTTGACTGCCAAGGAGAGAAGCAAATACGCTCCTCAACTATCCAAGCTCAGAGCCTTCATGGCCAATGGTTTAACGGGAGTTGATCTCGCTCGCTGTTGGATATCATGGAGCATACTGCCCCTTAGTCAGCGCTCTGATTTGATGTGCGAGTATACTGGCAGTGTTGATGACCCATTGCGACATGCTAACATCCAGCTTACCGACGAAGAAATCACAGATGCTGTGAATAAAATGCTGAATGAACCGGAACACGTCTGTGCTCGAACCGGCCTGCTTCCCTTCTGTGCCACCAACAAACCGCCAGCTGTAAGAGTTTGATTGTTCTTTTTTCTGAACCTGTTATTGATATATCTGGTCATTGTTTAATATCAATGCCTGTTTAAACAGGGCAATGATCCGTTTTGGAGCAAGAAACTGCCGCAGGAGAAACCAGAAAAACCAGACAAACCGGAAAGATCAATCCGGCAAAAGACTAAAGCTGTGAAGAAGACTACCCACAGGAAAAGAACCACTGCATCCTCTGATCCGTCCGCTGATGATGATGTGGGTAACTCAGACCTTGAGGTAGAACTTGATTCACTTGGCTTATTTTTCACGCGCCTTATTGATGATGATATTTGTCAGGATAATGCCGAAGCCAGTCATGCTGATGTTGCAGAGGTAATTATTCTTTCCTCCGATTTAGATCCTTTGCCTTCACTAAAAATCCGTCAGGAAAACCGGAAGGTTAAATTTTCTCATCCTCTTGCTTACTTGGATCCCAAATTTCTTATGAAGACCCAACAACACGAAGCTCGCCGCACGACCCGGCATAGTGGCCAGGTAGTTACCTCCGCCGGTTTACCGAATAGTCCGGTTCGGAAACGCCATTCAGAGGTCTCTAATTTGCCTGTCAGTGCTTGTCCTAAAATGGGCTGTTTTCGTCAACCTCTTAATCCGTCTGACTCCGATTATCAGGTCACTTCCCATTCATCATCTGGCGAGTCATCAGCTACCCAGCTACCGCCGCTCAAAACGGTGCTTGGGTAAGCCATACTTATCATAATGCTTCTGGTGTATTACTTTGTAGCATATACTGTACTAACCTTTGTTACTCCTTTCAGGGCCAAGCCTAAGCCAAGCAAGAAGGCTCGCCTAGATAAAGCGGCTGAAGAAGATGCTATTCCTGAACCGGACAGAGTACTCAACCCTGAAGCGGCCATCCGTGAGGATGTGCCAAATGACCCACCACCACAAGATGATGATTTTATTACTGAAGAGAGACATGTTGATACCTCCGGTCCTGTTGACCAGCCCAAAAGCCCCATCCGGATTGAGAAATCCACCAGTCCATCCAAGTCTACTGATAAACTGACGGCCCCAATGCAAACCGGCGACGCCAAGGATGATGAAGTTGTTATTACTGGCATTGGCCATACAGAGCCAAGCAATCCTGTCGCTTTGTCTAAACATACTGCCAAGGAAGAATTTGCTGCCTTTGGCAAGGGCAAGTGGAATGTTCATCTGGCGACTTACGCTGCTCTGAACGCCCAAGACATCCATTCCGGCTATCTGAACCGGCTGTATACCAGTCGTGACTATGAAGCCGGTCTGGTTAACATGATGAAAGATAAATATGAGGTAACTTCCATATGCTCTTTCCTGCTTGTATGCTTCAATTCTTGCTGACTCGCCTAGCCCCTAAGGACTGGTTTGTAATCTTCTTTCAAACCGGGACTTACTAATATAAATCTTAATGCCTCGAAATTCGCTGATGTAGCCCCCAAGGGCCGGTTCAACTTAGTGAAGTTAAACCGGGACTTAAGTAATTAATATCGCCGCACCAGAACTTATTTGAACAAATAGCCATTAGCCCGCAAGTGCCAAGTTGAATACTTGTATTGAGCTTGGGACTTTATAATCAAGTGAAATATGAAGATCAAATAGGCATTAGCCCCCAAGCACCAAGTGCATAACTTGTTATGTGGTTGGTGCTTCAATTCTTGCACTGCTTGCTGAATCATATAACTGTCTGTATGCAGGCTGAGCTGAAGCCAAAAGAGACCCAAATCGCCGATCTCCAAGAAAATCTGAAGTCCCAACAGACTGAAACCTCAAAAGCAAAAGAGGAGTTGACCAGCGCCTTAAGCGTCATGGAACAGCTTAAGAAGGATTTCAATAAGGAGTGGGCGGATTGGGCTACTAAAAAATCCGCTTTAACCAAACGAGCAGAAGATGCCAAGGCTGCACTAAAACCGGTGGTGGATGAACTGACCAGCATAAAGCGGCACGTGCATGCCATGACCGCTGCTATCTTTGGTAAGCCGGTTTGATTTCTAAATTGATTCTGCCGTCTTATAGAGCTGCCGGTTTGTTAACCCTTTGTGATATTTCAGGGACACGCATTGGTCATTTGGGGTCAGATGTGCGGAAGAAATTGAAAGCCGCCTATAGGTTGATCGAACAACTATACACTGGTGCACAGCGGATCATCTGTACTGCATCCCACAACAAGCCGGCGCCCACTTTGATTCAAGACACTCTGCAGAAACTGTTGGTGCTTCCTGCCCGGGTTGAAGAGCTGAAGAAATCTGCTGCTCGAACCGGTGCGATCAATGGCTTAATTTGGGCAAAAGCTTGGGTGCTGGATTTTGATCCTATTGAAGCGGCTCAGGGCTATCCCAGCTTGAAGGAAGATGGGTCAGAGTTTAGTGAAGCGGATCTGCGAGCAGTAAACCGGGAGGTGCATCCGCTAGCTTGTCAATTGGCTGAAGAAGCAGACTTGTCTCATTATCAAGCCCAATATGACAATCAAAACAAGCGAGTAGCTGCACCAATTCATGAAGCGGAAAATCTTATCCCTCCAATCCGTAAGCATACTTACGCTCCCGATATTGAACCGTCGTTGCTGATCCATGATGAAGCTGTCTTTCGAGCATTAATGGGAATCGACTAGACAACTATTGATTTCCAGCCGCTGGGTAGAGAAACTGAAGTTGAAGCGGCGCGGGATGACCCACAACCATCAGGCCAGGCTGGTGACCAAGCTTGAACCGGAAGCCGGTTTAAACTGCTTCTCCTTTGAAAAAACAATGATCTTGTTTTGGGCACCGTGTTGCCTTGTAATAGGCTAGCTGATACTCTTGATTTTGATATGCCTTCGTGCATAATTACTGCAACTTGTTCTTCCTTTGGGTAATGAACTTTCCAAAGTATTTTCTGCAACATAAAAATCTTAAAGTGCCGTCGCGGTTGTACCGTCAGGCGGAGTATGATGTCTGCATATGTGAAATCAAAATATCTGAAATGTAAGCATATGATCAAATCTTTGAGATACATGATGCCTGCCATCGTTGGGCATGAAGTTGGCTTAGCCAATCTTGAAACGGAGGTTTCATAAACCCACACTGTTGGAGGAGATAGCAGCTCCTGTATATATATAATGCTGGTTTACCATGTAAATCGTGTCGGGTTATAATAAAGCATCGTGTTACTCTGTAATAGGATGTTAACAAAAAATCAAACCGGGCAAATAGTCTCCAGATTAAAAATGAACCGTGTTCCGTCAATTGACAGTGTGAACCGGTTTTAAAATTTTGTCGGTTTAAAAAACGCAACAAAAAGAAAGAAATATCTATCAAAGAAAATTGTGAAGCAAAGGCAATGATAAAACCATTTGCAAAAAGAGGCTTATTTGAGCTGATCAGATGGCGTTACCATGGTCGGACATGACCAAGCTCCCGATAGGTGTAGCTACGGTTCAAGTCAGCCAGGTCCCCAAATGAAACCGTGGCATTTATGCCGATCAAGAGGCATGGCAATGGTTCGGGTTCGACCAAGCCCCCAAGGCCTTAGGCCGATCAAGAGGCGTGACTGGTTCAGACATGACCAAGTCCCCAAGTGATCTGGTGGCTTTCACCTATCAAGAGGTGTTGCATTGGTTCGGACACGACCAAGCCCCCAAGTGATATAACATGATGCTTTGAAAAGCTAACTCAAGGGGTAAACCGGAGGCCGCTTTAGAACAACTTCGTGTAACCACACATGATGTAAAAGAACAGATACCCCGCTTTAGCTGAAGTTCTGGTTTATTATATTTAATCATAATATATACATTGTTGTAATATGTACATAAGTAGAGCCAATGGCTCAGGTATAGTAAGGCCGAAGATGAGATATGTTCCACGGCCTATTGGTCTCCTCCTCTGATGTACGTGAGTCTTTATGCTCTCGAATATCGATCAGATAGTATGACCCATTGTGCAGGTTCTTGCTGACCATGAAAGGTCCCTCCCAAGGTGGGGATAGCTTATGCATATCAGTGTGACCTTGGATGAGCCGAAGCACCAAATCTCCTTCCTGAAAGGTTCTGGTTCTGACTCGGCGACTGTGATAACGACAAAGATCCTGTTGGTAAATCGCCGAGCGGGCGGCTGCTATGTCACGTTCTTCATCCAACAGGTCCAAAGCGTCTTGTCGTGCTGTCTCATTTTCCGCTTCAATATAAGCCGCCACACGAGGTGAATCATGACGGATATCACAGGGGAGAACCGCCTCTGCTCCGTAAACCATGAAGAATGGTGTGTTGGGGAACGTTGCAGAAAACAAAAAATTTCCTATGGTTTCACCAAGATCCATCTAGGAGTTCATCTAGCAACGAGTGATTGGATTGCATCTACATACCTTTGTAGACCACGCGCGGAAGCGTTCAAAGAACGGGGATGAGGAAGTCGTACTCGACGTGATCCAAATCACCGGAGATCCTAGCGCTGAACGGACGGCACCTCCGCGTTCAACACACGTACGGTCAGCGTAACGTCTCCTCCTTCTTGATCCAGCAAGGGGAAGGAGAGGTTGAGGAAGATGGCTCCAGCAGCAGCACGATGGCGTGGTGGTGATGGAGCTGCAGTACTCCGGCAGGGCTTCGCCAAGCTCTATGGAGGAGGAGGAGGTGTTGGAGAGGGAGAGGGAGGCACCAAAGGCAAAGATCAGAGGTCCTCCATCCCCCCCACTGTATATAGGGGGGCCTAGGGGGGCGCCGGCCCTAGGAGATGCAATCTCCTAGGGGGGCGGCGGCCAAGGGGTGGGGGGCTTGCCCCCCAAGCAAGGGGGCGCCCCCCCTTTAGGGTTTCCCCCACCCTAGGCGCATGGGCCCTAGGGGAAGTGGCGCCCCAGCCCACTTTGGGCTGGATCCCTTCCCACTTCAGCCCATGGGGCCCTCTGGGATAGGTGGCCCCACCCGGTGGACCCCCGGGACCCTTCCGGTGGTCCCGGTACAATACCGGTGACCCCGAAACTTGTCCCGACGGTGGAAATAGCACTTCCTATATATAATTCTTTACCTTCAGACCATTCCGGAACTCCTCGTGACGTCCGGGATCTCATCCGGGACTCCGAACAACATTCGGGTTACTGCATATACATATCCCTACAACCCTAGCATCACCGAACCTTAAGTGTGTAGACCCTACGTGTTCGGGAGACATGTAGACATGACCGAGATCGCTCTCCGGTCAATAACCAACAGCGGGATCTGGATACCCATGTTGGCTCCCACATGCTCCTCGATGATCTCATCGGATGAACCACGATGTCGAGGATTCAAGCAACCCCGTATGCAATTCCCTTCGTCAATCGGTATGTTACTTGCCCGAGATTCGATCGTCGGTATCCCAATACCTCGTTCAATCTCGTTACCGGCAAGTCACTTTACTCGTACCGTAATGCATGATCCCGTGACCAGACACTTGGTCACTTTGAGCTCATAATGATGATGCATTACCGAGTGGGCCCAGTGATACCTCTCCGTCATATGGAGTGACAAATCCCAGTCTTGATCTGTGTCAACCCAACAGACACTTTCGGAGATACCCGTAGTATACCTTTATAGTCACCCAGTTACGTTGTGACGTTTGGTACACCCAAAGCACTCCTACGGTATCTGGGAGTTACACGATCTCATGGTCTAAGGAAAAGATACTTGACATTGGAAAACTCTAGCAAACGAACTATACGATCTTGTGCTATGTTTAGGATTGGGTCTTGTCCATCACATCATTCTCCTAATGATGTGATCTCGTTATCAATGACATCCAATGTCCATAGTCAGGAAACCATGACTATCTGTTGATCAACGAGCTAGTCAACTAGAGACTTACTAGGGACATGTTGGTGTCTAAGTATTCACACATGTATTACGATTTCCGGATAACACAATTATAGCATGAATAAAGACAATTATCATGAACAAGGAAATATAATAATGATGCTTTTATTATTGCCTCTAGGGCATATTTCCAACAGTTTCCCACTTGCACTAGAGTCAATAACCTAGCTACATTGTGATGAATCGAACACCCATGGAATTCTGGTGTTGATCATGTTTTGCTCTAGGGAGAGGTTTAGTCAACGGATCTGCTACATTCAGGTCCATATGTACTTTACAAATATCTATGTCTCCATCTTGAACATTTTCATGAATGGAGTTGAAGCGACGCTTGATGTGCCTGGTCTTCTTGTGAAACCTAGGCTCCTTGGCAAGTGCAATAGCTCCAGTGTTGTCACAGAAGAGTTTGATTGGCCCCGACGCATTGGGTATGACTCCTAGGTCGGTGATGAACTCCTTCACCCAAATTGCTTCATGCGCTGCCTCCGAGGCTGCCATGTACTCCGCTTCACATGTAGATCCCGCCACGACGCTCTGCTTGCAACTGCACCAGCTTACTGCCCCACCATTCAAAATATACACGTATCCGGTTTGTGACTTAGAGTCATCCAGATCTGTGTCGAAGCTAGCGTCGACGTAACCTTTTACGACGAGCTCTTCGTCACCTCCATAAACGAGAAACATTTCCTTAGTCCTTTTCAGGTACTTCAGGACATTCTTGACCGCTGTCCAGTGTTCCTTGCCAGGATTACTTTGGTACCTTCCTACGAAACTTACGGCAAGGTTTACATCAGGTCTAGTACACAACATGGCATACATAATAGACCCTATGGCTGAGGCATAGGGGATGACACTCATCTCTTCTATATCTTCTGCCGTGGTCGGACATTGAGCTGAGCTCAATTTCACACCTTGCAACACAGGCAAGAACCCCTTCTTAGACTGATCCATATTGAACTTCTTCAATATCTTATCAAGGTATGTGCTTTGTGAAAGACCTATGAGACGTCTTGATCTATCTCTATAGATCTTGATGCCTAATATATAAGCAGCTTCTCCAAGGTCCTTCATTGAAAAACTCTTATTCAAGTAGGCCTTAATGCTGTCCAAAAGCTCTATATCATTTCCCATCAAAAGTATGTCATCTACATATAATATGAGAAATGCTACAGAGCTCCCACTCACTTTCTTGTAAACGCAGGCTTCTCCATAAGCCTGCGTAAACCCAAACGCTTTGATCATCTCATCAAAGCGAATGTTCCAACTCCGAGAAGCTTGCACCAGCCCATAAATCGAGCGTTGGAGCTTGCACACCTTGTCAGCATTCTTAGGATCGACAAAACCTTCCGGCTGCATCATATACAATTCTTCCTTAGGAAACCATTAAGGAATGCCGTTTTGACGTCCATTTGCCATATCTCATAATCATAGAATGCGGCAATTGCTAACATGATTCGGACGGACTTTAGCTTCGCTACCGGTGAGAAAGTCTCATCGTAGTCAACCCCTTGAACTTGTCGATAACCCTTAGCGACAAGCCGAGCTTTATAGATGGTCACATTACCATCCGCGTCTGTCTTCTTCTTAAAGATCCATTTATTTTCTATGGCTCGCCGCTCAACAGGCAAGTCAGTCAAAGTCCTGGATCCTATCTCGGATTTCATGGCATCTAGCCATTTGTTGGAATCCGGGCCCGCCATCGCTTCTTCATAGTTCGAAGGTTCACCATTGTCTAACAACATGATTTCCAAGACAGGGTTGTCGTACCACTCTGGTGCGGAACGTGTCCTTGTGGACCTACGAAGTTCAGTAGCAACTTGATCTGAAGTTTCATGATCATCATCATTAACTTCCTCTCTAGTCGGTGCAGGCACCTCAGGAACATTTTCTTGAGTTGCGCCATTTTCCGGTTCAAGAGGTAATACTTCATCAAGTTCTACTTTCCTCCCACTTACTTCTTTCGAGAGAAACTCTTTCTCTAGAAAGGATCCATTCTTGGCAACAAAGATCTTGCCTTCGGATCTGAGGTAGAAGGTATACCCAATAGTTTCTTTAGGGTATCCTATGAAGACGCATTTTTCCGACTTGGGTTCGAGCTTTTCAGGTTGAAGTTTCTTGACATAAGCATCGCATCCCCAAACTTTTAGAAACGACAGCTTAGGTTTCTTCCCAAACCATAATTCATACGGTGTCGTCTCAACGGATTTCGACGGAGCCCTATTTAAAGTGAATGTGGTAGTCTCTAAAGCATAGCCCCAAAAACATAGCAGTAAATCGGTAAGAGACATCATAGATCACACCATATCTAATAGAGTGCAATTACGACGTTCGGACACACCATTACGCTGAGGTGTTCCAGGCGGCGTGAGTTGTGAAACTATTCCACATTTTCTTAAGTGTGTGCCAAACTCGTGAATCAAGTATTCTCCTCCATGATCTGATCGCAGGAACTTGATTTTCCTGTCACGTTGATTCTCAACCTCACTCTGAAATTCCTTGAACTTTTCAAAGGTCTCAGACTTGTGTTTCATTAAGTAGACATACCCATATCTACTCAAGTCATCAGTGAGGGTGAGAACATAACGATAGCCACCGCGAGCCTCAACACTCATTGGACCGCACACATCAGTATGTATGATTTCCAATAAGTTGGTTGCTCGCTCCATTGTTCCTGAGAACGGAGTCTTGGTCATTTTACCCATGAGGCATGGTTCGCACGTGTCAAATGATTCGTAATCAAGAGACTCTAAAAGTCCATCAGCATGGAGCTTCTTCATGCGTTTGACACCTATGTGACCAAGGCGGCAGTGCCACAAGTATGTGGGACTATCATTATCAATCTTACATCTTTTGGTACTCACACTATGAACATGTGTAGCATTACACTCGAGATTCATTAAGAATAAACCATTCACCATTGGAGCATGACCATAAAATATATCTCTCATATAAATAGAACAACCATTATTCTCGGATTTAAATGAGTAGCCATCTCGAATTAAACGAGATCCTGATACAATGTTCATGCTCAAAGCTGGCACTAAATAACAATTATTAAGGTTTAAAACTAATCCTGAAGGTAAATGTAGAGGTAGCGTGCCGACGGCGATCACATTGACCTTGGAACCATTCCCGACGCGCATCGTCACCTCATCCTTCGCCAGTCTCCGCTTATTCCGCAGCTCCTGTTTTGAGTTACAAATGTGAGCAACCGCACCGGTATCAAATACCCAGGAGCTACTACGAGTACTGGTAAGGTACACATCAATTACATGTATATCACATATACCTTTCGTGATGCCGGCCTTCTTGTCCGCTAAGTAATTGGGGCAGTTCCGCTTCCAGTGACCGCTTCCCTTGCAATAAAAGCACTCAGTCTCGGGCTTGGGTCCATTCTTTGGCTTCTTCCCGGCAGCTTGCTTGCCGGGCGCGGCAACTCCCTTGCCGTCCTTCTTGTAGGCTTTCTTACCCTTGCCCTTCTTGAACTTAGTGGTTTTATTCACCATCAACACTTGATGTTCCTTTTTGACTTCTACCTCTGCTGATTTCAGCATTGCAAATACTTCAGGAATGGTCTTTTCCGTCCCCTGCATATTGAAGTTCATCACAAAGCTCTTGTAGCTCGGTGGAAGCGACTGAAGGATTCTGTCAATGACCGTGTCATCCGGGAGATTAACTCCCAGCTGAGTCAAGCGGTTATGCAACCCAGACATAGTGAGTATGTGCTCACTGACAGAACTGTTTTCCTCCATCTTACAGCTGAAGAACTTGTCGGAGACTTAATATCTCTCGACCCGGGCATGAGCTTGGAAAACCATTTTCAGTTCTTCGAACATCTCATATGCTCCGTGTCTCTCAAAACACTTTTGGAGCCCCGGCTCTAAGATGTAAAGCATGCCGCACAGAACGAGGGAGTAGTCATCGGTACGTGCCTGCCAAGCGTTCATAACGTCTTGTTCTGCAGGGAGAACAGGTGCGTCACCTAGCGGTGCTTGTAGGACATAATCTTTCTTGGCAGCTATGAGGATGATCCTCAGGTTCCGGACCCAGTCCGTGTAGTTGCTGCCATCGTCTTTCAGCTTGGTTTTCTCTAAGAACGCGTTGAAGTTGAGGACTACGTTGGCCATTTGATCTACAAGACATATTGTAAAAAAAATTAGACTAAGTTCATGATAATTAAGTTCATCTAATCAAATTATTCAATGAACTCCCACTTAGATAGACATCCCTCCAGTAATCTAAGTATAACATGATCCGAGTTAACTAGGCCGTGTCCGATCATCACGTGAGACGGACTAGTCAACATCGGTGAACATCTTCATGTTGATCGTATCTTCTATATGACTCATGCTCGACCTTTCGGTCTTCTGTGTTCCGAGGCCATGTCTGCACATGCTAGGCTCGTCAAGTCAACCTAAGTGTTTGCATGTGTAAATCTGTCTTACACCCATTGTATGTGAACGTTGGAATCTAACACCCGATCATCACGTGGTGCTTCGAAACAACAAACTGTCGCAACGGTGCACAGTTAGGGGGGACACTTTCTTGAAATTATTATGAGGGATCATCTTATTTACTACCGTCGTTCTAAGTAAACAAGATGCAGAAACATGATAAACATCACATGCAATCAAATAATAATAGTGACATGATATGGCCAATACCACATAGCTCCTTTGATCTCCATCTTGGGGCTCCATGATCATCTTGTCACCGGCATGACACCATGATCTCCATTATCATGATCTCCATCATCGTGTCTCCATGAAGTTGCTCGCCAACTATTACTTCTACTACTACGGCTAACGCGTTTAGCAATAAAGTAAAGTAATTTACATGGCGTTTCTCAATGACACGCAGGTCATACAAAAAATAAAGACAACTCCTATGGCTCCTGCCGGTTGTCATACTTATCGACATGCAAGTCGTGATTCCTATTACAATAGCATGAACATCTCATACATCACATATATATCATTCATCATTCATCACAACTTTGGCCATATCACATCACAGAACACTTGCTGCAAAAACAAGTTAGACGTCCTCTAAATGTTGTTGCAAGTTTTACGTGGCTGCAATAGGGTTCTAGCAAGAACGTTTTCTTACCTACGTGAAAGCCACAACATGATTTGTCAACTTCTATTTACCCTTCATAAGGACCCTTTTCATTGAATCCGCTCCAACTAAAGTGGGAGAGACAGACACCCGCCAGCCACCTTATGCAACTTGTGCATGTTAGTCGGTGGAACCAGTCTCACGTAAGCGTACGTGTAAGGTTGGTCCGGGCCGCTTCATCCCACAATACCGTTGAAGCAAGATAAGACTAGTAGCGGCAAGAAAGTTGACAACATCAACACCCACAACAAATTGTGTTCTACTCGTGCAAGAGAACTACGCATAGACCTAGCTCATGATGCCACTGTTGGGGAACGTTGCAGAAAAGAAAAAATTTCCTACGGTTTCACCAAGATCCATCTAGGAGTTCATCTAGCAACGAGTGATTGGATTGCATCTACATACCTTTGTAGATCACGCGCGGAAGCGTTCAAAGAACGGGGATGAGGAAGTCGTACTCGACGTGATCCAAATCACCGGAGATCCTAGCGCTGAACGGACGGCACCTCCGCGTTCAACACACGTACGGTCAGCATAACGTCTCCTCCTTCTTGATCCAGCAAGGGGAAGGAGAGGTTGAGGAAGATGGCTCTAGCAGCAGCACGACGGCGTGGTGGTGATGGAGCTGCAGTACTCCGGCAGGGCTTCGCCAAGCTCTATGGAGGAGGAGGAGGTGTTGGAGAGGGAGAGGGAGGCACCAAAGGCAAAGGTCAGAGGTCCTCCATCCCCCCCACTATATATAGGGGGGCCTAGGGGGGCGCCGGCCCTAGGAGATGCAATCTCCTAGGGGGGCGGCGGCCAAGGGGTGGGGGGCTTGCCCCCCAAGCAAGGGGGCGCCCCCCCCCCCTTTAGGGTTTCCCCCACCCTAGGCGCATGGGCCCTAGGGGAAGTGGTGCCCCAACCCACTTTGGGCTGGATCCCTTCCCACTTCAGCCCATGGGGCCCTCCGGGATAGGTGGCCCCACCCGGTGGACCCCCGGGACCCTTCCGGTGGTCCCAGTACAATACCGTTGACCCCGAAACTTGTCCCGACGGCCGAAATAGCACTTCCTATATATAATTCTTTACCTCCGGACCATTCCGGAACTCCTCGTGACGTCCGGGATCTCATCCGGGACTCCGAACAACATTCAGGTTACTGCATATACATATCCCTACAACCCTAGCGTCACCAAACCTTAAGTGTGTAGACCCTACGGGTTCGGGAGACATGTAGACATGACCGAGATCGCTCTCCGGTCAATAACCAACAGCTGGATCTGGATACCCATGTTGGCTCCCACATGCTCCTCGATGATCTCATCGGATGAACCACGATGTCGAGGATTCAAGCAACCCCGTATACAATTCCCTTCGTCAATCGGTATGTTACTTGCCCGAGATTCGATCGTCGGTATCCCAATACCTCATTCAATCTCGTTACCGGCAAGTCACTTTACTCGTACTGTAATGCATGATCCTGTGACCAGACACTTGGTCACTTTGAGCTCATAATGATGATGCATTACCGAGTGGGCCCAGTGATACCTCTCCGTCATACAGAGTGACAAATCCCAGTCTTGATCCGTGTCAACCCAACAGACACTTTCGGAGATACCCGTAGTATACCTTTATAGTCACCTAGTTACGTTGTGACGTTTGGTACACCCAAAGCACTCCTACGGTATCCGGGAGTTACACGATCTCATGGTCTAAGGAAAAGATACTTGACATTGGAAAACTCTAGCAAACGAACTATACGATCTTGTGCTATGTTTAGGATTGGGTCTTGTCCATCACATCATTCTCCTAATGATGTGATCTTGTTATCAATGACATCCAATGTCCATAGTCAGGAAACCATGACTATCTGTTGATCGACAAGCTAGTCAACTAGAGGCTTACTAGGGACATGTTGGTGTCTAAGTATTCACACATGTATTACGATTTCCGGATAACACAATTATAGCATGAATAAAGACAATTATCATGAACAAGGAAATATAATAATAATGCTTTTATTATTGCCTCTAGGGCATATTTCCAACATGGTGTGTATCCTGTTGATCTGTTGGGTGTAGTATTGATGCTCCATAACACAGATGGTAACTCTTCTACCCAACAACCCGGTGTTCTCTGCAAAGGAACCATAAGCCGGGGCTTGATGCCTTTCAAGATCTCTTGATTAGCCCTTTCTGCTTGACCATTGGACTGTGGGTGTGCCACTGATGAAACGTCAAGCCGGATGTGCTCCCGTTCGCAGAACTCCTTCATGGCACCTTTGGACAAATTGGTACCATTATCTGTGATGATACTGTGTGGAAAGCCAAACCGGAAAATCACTTTTTTGATGAACTAAACCGCCGTGGCCGCATCACACTTGCTAACAGGTTCTGCCTCCACCCACTTTGTAAACTTATCAACCGCCACCAGGAGGTGAGTCTTCTTATCTTTGGACCTTTTGAAAGGCCCAACCATATCCAGCCCCCAAGTCGCAAATGGCCAAGTAATTGGAATCATTCTCAATTCTTGAGCCGGCACATGAGCACGTCTTGAAAACTTTTGGCAACCGTCACATCGTCTGACCAGATCCTCCGCATCAGCATGAGCAGTTAACAATAGAAGCCATGACGAAACGCTTTAGCTACCAAAGATTTTGAACTCGCGTGGTGACCACAATCTCCTTCGTGGATCTCATGCAAAATTTCACAGCCTTCTTTAGGAGACACACAGCGTTGAAACGCCCCTGATACACTGCAATGATGCAACTCGCCATTGACAATAGTCATGAACTTGGACCGCCGGATTATCTGTCGGGCCAGAGTCTCATCCTCTGGTAACTCGCCCCGGTTCATGTACGCCAGGTAAGGGAGCGCCCAATCCGGAATGACATGAAGAGCTGCCACCAATTGAGCCTCCGGATCAGGAATAGCCAAATCCGCTTCACCAGGGAGCTTGACCGATGGGTTGTGCAGCATATCCAGAAAAACATTCGGCGGGACCGGTTTGCGCTGAGAGCCCAGCCGGCTTAAAGCGTCCGCCGCTTCATTCTTCCATCGGTCCACGTGGTCCACCTAATAGCCTTTAAAGTGGCCTGCAACAATATCCACCTCACGACGATATGCTGCCATGAGTGGGTCCTTGGAGTCCCAAGTGCCAGATACTTGTTGAGCCACGAGGTCCGAGTCACCGAAGCACTTAAATCAACTTAGGTTCATCTCCTTAGCCATCCGGAGACCATGGAGCAAGGCTTCATACTCAGCAGCATTGTTAGTACAAGGAAACATTAAGCGGAGAACATAACAAAACTTATCACCTCGTGGGGAAGTTAATACGACTCCAGCCCCCGAGCCTTCCAATTGCCTGGATCCGTCAAAATGGATGGTCCAATATGTGTGATCCGGCTTTTCTCCAGGTGCTTGCATTTCCGTCCAATCATTGATGAAATCAACAAGTGCTTGAGACTTAACCGCCGTCCGAGGCACATACTTCAATCCGTGCGGCCCAAGCTCTATAGCCCACTTGGCAATCCGGCCAGTCGCTTCCCGGTTTTGGATGATATCCCCCAAAGGAGCAGAACTGACCACCGTAATTGGGTGCCCTTGGAAGTATTGCTTAAGCTTCTGGCTTGCCATAAAAACTCCATACACCAGCTTCTGCCAATGCGGATACCTTTGCTTGGACTCAATGAGTACCTCACTGATATAATATACCGGACGTTGAACCGGATGCTCCTTACCTGCCTCCTTTCGCTCCACCACAATAGCCACGCCGACTGCACGAGCATTAGCAGCAACATATAGCAGTAACGGCTCCTTGTCAATGGGAGCGGCGAGCACAGGCGGATTGGCCAATTGCCGCTTTAAGTCCTCAAATGCTTCATCGGCAGCGGAACTCCAGACGAACTGATCCGTCTTCTTCAACATCTGATACAAATGGATTGCCTTCTCACCAAGGCGGCTGATAAACCGGCTTAACGCGGCAATCCGGCCTGCCAGGCGTTGAACATCATTGATACACTTCGGTTTAGCCAGGGAGGTGATGGCTGTGATCTTCTCCGGATTAGTCTCAATTCCCCTGTTGGACACCAAAAAACCCAATAACTTGCCCGCCGGTACACCAAAGACACACTTGTCCAGATTAAGCATCATCTTGTACGTCCTCAGGTTATCAAAGGTTTCCTTCAAATCGTCAACCAGAGTCTCCTTCTCCCTGGACTTAACCACGATATCATCCACGTAAGCATGTACATTACGGCCAATCTGCTTGTGAAGACAATTTTGTACACACCGTTGATAAGTTGCCTGGGCACTCTTGAGCCCAAAGGGCATAGACACATAGCAGAAGGCTCCAAAGGGAGTTATGAATGTCGTCTTCTCCTGGTCCTTAACTGCCATTTTGATCTGATGATAGCTAGAATATGCATCCAAAAAACTTAAACGCTCACAACCCGCCGTAGCATCAATAATTTGATCAATACGGGGGAGGGCAAAAGGATCTACTGGACAAGCCTTATTAAGATCTGTGTAATCCATACACATGCGCCAGGTGCCGTTTTTCTTAAGGACTAGCACCGGATTGGCAAGCCACTCAGGGTGAAAAACTTCAACAATAAAACCAGCTGCTAAGAGCCTGGCTACCTCTTCTCCAATCGCCTTGCGTCTTTCTTCATTAAACCGGCGGAGGAACTGTTTCACCGGTTTGTATTTAGGATCCACATTAAGGGTGTGCTCAGCGAGTTGCCTCGGTACACCTGGCATGTCAGAGAGCTTCCATGCAAAAATGTCCCGATTCTCATGGATGAACTCGATGAGCGCGCTTTCCTATTTCGGATCCAAGTTGGCACTGATGCTGAACTGCTTGGACGAATCGCCAGGTACGAAGTCAACAAGCTTAGTTTCTACTGCCAATTTGAACTTCAGGGTCGAATCATGCTCCGTAGTTGGCTTCTTTAATGGAGTCATGTCCGCTGGATCAACATTGTCCTTATAATACTTTAGCTCCTCGGTGGCACAAACCGACTCTGCGTAGGCCGCATCTCCTTCCTCGCACTCCAAAGCAATTTTACGGCTTCCGTGAACCGTTATTGTCCCCTTGTGACCCGGCATCTTGAGCTGCAAATACACATAACAGGGTCGTGCCATAAACTTGGCATAGGTCGGTCGCCCAAAGAGGGCGTGATATGGACTTTGGATTTTCACCACTTCAAACATCAATGTTTCCGACCTGGAATCATGATCATATCCAAAGGCCACTTCCAGAGCTATCTTACCAATAGGATATGCTGACTTGCCAGGTACCACACCATGGAACACCATATTAGACGGTTTGAGATTTTTATCTGTTAGTCCCATACAACAGAAGGTCTCATAGTACAAGATATTAATGCTGCTCCCTCCATCCATAAGCACTTTGGTGAACTTGTAACCTCCCACCTGAGGCGCCACCACCAGAGCCAACTGACCCGGATTATCAACCTGGGGAGGGTGATCCTCTCTGCTCCATATGATTGGCTGTTCAGACCAGCGTAGATAACGGGGCACGGCCGGTTCAACAGAGTTGACTGCCCGCCTCTGAACCTTCCGATCTCGCTTGTACAAGCTAGTAGTGAAGACATGGTACTGCCCACTATTCAACTGCTTTGGGTTGCTCTGGTAACCTGATTGTTGCTGCTGCTGGTTATAACCACCCTGGTTGTTCTGATTATTTTGATTATTATGTCTGCCCGGATTACCATTAAATCTTGAACCAGAATTTCCTCCACCGTAACCCGGCCCGGATCCTGAGCCACCGCCGGAGCCATGATCATACCGGAAAGCATTAGAATTCTTGAACTCCTGCATAATAAAGCAATCCTTCCAAAGGTGGTTTGCTGGCACCTCCTTCGTCCCATGTCTTGGACAAGGCTGGCTCAGTAGATAATTTAGGCGGTCTGGGTTAGGGTTGGGTGCCCCACTGCGATTTGGCGGTTTACCCTTACGTCACTGGCCCTTGTCCTGCGCGTTGTTATTAGCCACAAAGTCCATGTTACCATCCGCTTTACGCTTGCCTCCGCCACCATTGCCTGCCAAGTGATGTTGCTGACCTTTGGAGTTGTTGTTCCTCTTTCCCTTCCCTGCCTTGTCATTATCAGATTCGGGATCCTTGGTACTATCAGAATCATCATACTTTACCAAAGCGGACATGAGGGTCCCTATGTCAGTGCAATGGCGCTTCATCCGTCCCAACTTCAGCTTTAGGGGCCCAAACCGGCAGTTGCCTTCTAGGGTTAAGACTGCGGTGTCAGCGTTGATGCAGTCTGATGAATGCAACACTTGTGAGACCCGGCGCACCCAATGAGTCGTTGATTCTCCTTCCTCCTGGACACAGGCAGCTAAGTCCACTATCGACATAGGTTGCTTACATGTATCCTTGAAATTACTGATAAACCGGGCTTGTCGTGGTTTTGTCACGGCAGATGTCCTAGAAAAAGGACTTAGTCGTGGAGCCATCGCGACGGGTTAGCTTGAAGGGGTTAAAGCGGACACAAGGACGCAAGAGAGTTTATACTAGTTCGGCCCCTTCGAGGAAGGTAAAAGCCTACGTCTAGTTGTGATGGAATTGATGGGGTTTCGATGACTAGGGAGCAAACAAGCTTCGCCTATGTCTCGAGTTGTTGTCTCCCTCCTTGAACCGCCGCCGGGTCGCCCCCTTATATACACGGGTGACGCCTGTCGGTTCAGAGAGTCCTTACACCGGTTCATACTCGTATCCGGGTTGGTCTCTCCTCGTTCCTAACTTCAGTACAAGTATATGTACAAACACCGGTATACAGCTATAGGTTTTAAACCGACTACGGGCCCTGGGCCTTTATCTACCTCTTTGGGCTTTAACACCTTTGAACTACTGATGAAGTTAGTCCGCCCAGGTAGGCCGGTTTACGCCCAGTAGTAATATCCCCAACATTAGGCCCCAGATTGATTTAAACAGGTTCATGTCAATCTTTAGCAAAAAATCTTCGTCTTCAACCTCTTCTTGTAGTTGTTGAGCCGCCGTGATGTCATCTTCTCTGTTTGCTGTAAACCAGCGTGACGTCATCTATCATAAAGAAAACATCCATGATATCTTCTTGTTTAATAGATTCGCAATGACCGAGGCAACAGCTCTACTTCCAAAATCTGCGGTCCCTTGATTCACGCGCCTGACCCATGTCCTTTGCCTTATAAACGAAGGGTCATTTCTTTTCTCCCCTTCGTGCCCTTCCTCTTCGTCTTCCTCGCGTCGCCAGTCTCAGACCTCCGCCACCGCCGTCGTCGTCTTCTGCATCATCCTTGGCCGCTGCATCAACCTGAACGCACCAGAAAACCGCGGCGACCTTCCGCGTCTTCCTCAGCTCTGGTAGGTCTTCTGCTCTTCTCAACATAGATCTGATCTAAGGCTTCATGTTCTTGCGGTGTTCATCACTTGTTCATACTCATGTACTAGCTCCTGGATGCACATGTGAACCCTTGCTTTGTGTAGCGGTAACTTTTAGTATCCGCCGCTAGTTTCCTTCCCAAAACCATAGATCTCACATATAGTTCTGCCATTGATTCAATACTGTTCTGCTTTGATCTTCGACCATTTTTCTTATTTTCTGAACTTGCTTCAGATCCAATGCCGTAACAAGACCTTGTGAAACCTGTTTCTGCATACTTAACCATCCGCAATCTCAATTGCTTCAATGTTTAGATCAGGCGGTTTAACCTTATAGAAAATTTTCCAAACCGGTATATGCCATTAGTCCCCTTGTTGAACCGCCAGATGTTGGTTGCTTTATGAAACTCCGGTTTAGATAGAGCTTTCTCCGGTTTAACATTGTACATGCCAGTGCACTTTAATCAATGCATTTTTGAACCGGGATCTTTTACCTTGTAGATTCCATCATGGCCAAGCAAGTGTATGAGTGCAATTGGGTTCCTTCTCGCGTCACAGAGGCTGAACTGGACGATTTAGTCCTGATTGGTGCTTTAGGCAGCAAAGATACCATCCATTGGAGGGCTCCTAGCAAAGAATGCCCTCCCACACCTCGGGAAGGAGAGGCTGTTGTTTTCGTAGATCACTTAGCCCGGGGCTTTAAGCCGCCCGGTTCTAAATTTTACCGGGATGTTTTAGCCGATTTCCAGCTCCATCCACAAGATACTGGCCCCAACTCTGTTACAAATATGTGTCACTTCCAAGTGCTCTGTGAAGCGTTCTTTCAGGAGGAGCCCACGGTGGAACTGTTCAGAGACCTATTCCATCTAAACCGTCATACTAAATTTACTGACGGCTCCAATACGGAGTTGGGTGGCGTGGCGATTCAGAAAAGGAAAGAGGCCACATACCCTCACGCTAAACTGCATAGCCACCCCAAAGAATGGAATCAGACATGGTTCTACTGCAAAGACACCTCCCCTGCTGGTGAGAATCCCTTGCCTGGCTTTTGACCGGAGCGGCTCAACAACACACACCCTCTTCCACAAAGATTGACTGCACAGGAGAGAAGTAAATATGCTCCTCAGCTATCAAAGCTCAGAGCTTTTATGGCCAATGGTTTAACAGGGGTTGACCTTGCTCACTGTTGGATATCATGGAGCATACTGCCTCTTAGTCAGCGCTCCGGTTTGATGTGCGAGTATACTGATCATGTTGATGACCCACTGCGACATTCAAAACTCCAGCTTTCTGGTGAAGAAATCACAGAGGCTGTGCGTAAGATACTGAATGAACCGGAACATGTCTGCGCTAGAACCGGCCTGCTTCCCTTCTGTGCCACCAACAAACCGCCAGTTGTAAGACTTTGATTTTTCTCTTTGCTGAATCTATTATTGATATGTCTGGTCATTGTTTTTTAATATCAGTGTCTGCATAATCAGGGCGATGATCCATTTTGGAGCAAAAAATTGCCGCAGGAGAAACCAGAAAAACCAGACAAACCGGAAAAAGCAACCCGACAAAAAACTAAAGCTGTGAAGAAGACTGCCCATAGGAAAAGAACCACTGCATCTTCTAATCCGGCCCTTGACGATGAGGTGGATAATCCGGACTTTGAGGTAGAGCTTGACTCACTTGGTTTATTTTTCATGCGTCTTATTGATGATGATATTTGTCAGGACGATGCCGAAGCCAGCCACGCGGATGCTGCAGAGGTAATTATTCTCTCTTCCGATTCAGAAATTTTGCCTTCACAAAAAATCCGTCAGGCAAACCGGAAAGTTAAATTTTCTCATCCTCTTGCTTATTTGGATCCTAAACTTCTTATGAAGACCCAACAACACGAAGCTCGCCGCACCACCCGGCACAGCGGGCAGGTAGTTACCTCCGCCGGTTTACCGAATAGTCCGGTTCGGAAATGCCATTCCGAGGTCTCTAATTTGCTTGTTAGTGCTTGTCCTAAAGCGGGCTGCTTTCGTCAACCTCTTAATCCGTCTGACTCCGATTATCAGGTTACTTCCCACTCATCTTTTGGCGAGTCATCAGCTACTCAGCTCCCACCGCTCAAAACGGTGCTTGGGTAAGCTATACTTATTGTGATGTTTGCAGTACATTTCCTTAGAACATATTCTGTATTTGATTTTGTTATTCTTCTTAGGGCCAAACCTAGGCCAAGCAAGAAGGCCCGCCTGGACAAAGCGGCCGAAGAAGATGTCGTTCTTGAAGCAGGACAAGACACCCAATGCTGAAGCGGCTATTCCTGAGGATATTCCCAACGATCCACCGCAGCAAGATGATGATCTTATTGCTGAAGAGAGACCTACTGATACTTCAGGTCCTACCCATCAGCCCACAGGTTCCATCCAGATTGAAAACTCCACCGGTCCAGCAAAACCCACTGACAAGCCAACAGCTCTAGTGCAAACCGGCGGTACCAAAGATGATGAGGTTGTCATTACTGGCACTGGCCATACTGAGCCAAACAATCCTGTCGCTTTATCCAAACATTCTGCCAAGGAAGAATTTGCTGCCTTTGGCAAAGGCAAGTGGAACGCTGATCTGACGACTTACGCTGCTCTGAACGCCCAAGATATCCATTCCGGCTATCTGAACCGGCTGTATACCAGCCGTGACTACGAAGCCGGTCTGGTTAATATGATGAAAGATAAATATGAGGTAATTTCCATATGCTCCTTCCTGCTTGTATGCTTCCATTCTCTGACTCTCCTAGCCCCCAAGGGCCGGTTTGGAATATTCTTTCAAACCGGGACTTAAATAATATAAATCTTGTTGCTTTGAAATTTGCTGATGTAGCCCCCAAGGGCCGGTTCAACTTAGCGTAGTTAAACCGGTACTTTAAGTAATTGAAACTGCCGCATCAGAATATATATGATCAAATAGCCATTAGCCCCCAAGTGCCAAGTTGAATACTTGTATTGATCTTGGGACTTTGTAAACAATTGAAAGATGAAGATCAAATATGCATTAGCCCCCAAGTGCTAAGCGCATAACTTGTTATGTGGTTAGTACTTGAATCCTTCTACCGATTTGTTGAAACATATATCTGTATGCATGCAGGCGGAGCTGAAGACGAAAGAAAACCAAGTCATCGATCTTCAAGAAAACCTGAAAACCCAACAGGCTGAAACCTCCAAAGCAAAAGAGGAATTGGCCAGTGCTTTAAGCGCCATGGAACAACTTAAGGAGAACTTCAAGAAGAAACGGGCGGACTGGGCCACTGAAAAGTCCGCTTTGATCAAACGAGCAGAGGATGCTGAGGCTGCACTAAAACCAGTGGCAGATGAACTGACCAGCATAAAGCGGCACGTGCATGCCATGACTGCTGCTATCTTTGGTAAGCCAGTTTGCCTTCTGAATTGGCTCTGCCTTCTGACAGAGTCGCCGGTTTATTAACCCTTTATGGTATTTCAGGGACACGCATTGGTCACTTGGGGTCAGATGTGCGGAAGAAACTAAAAGCCGCCTATACATTGGTTGAACAATTGTATACTGGTGCCCAGCGGATCATCTGTACCGCATCTCATAACAAACCGGCGCCCACTTTGATTCAAGATACTCTGATGAAACTGTCGGTGCTTCCTGCCCGGGTTGAAGAGCTGAAGAAATCTGCTGCTCGAACCGGCGCAATCAATGCTTTAATCCGGGCAAAAGCCTGGGTGCCGGATTTTGATCCTATTGAAGCGGCTCAGGGCTATCCCAGCTTGAAGGAAGACGGGTCAGAATTTGGTGAAGCGGATCTGCGAGCAATAAACCAGGAAGTGCGTCCACTAGCTTGTGAGTTGACTGAGGAAGCAGACTTGTCTCGTTATCAAGCGCAATATGACAGTCAGAACAAGCGAATAGCTGCGCCAATCCATGAATCGGAAAATCTGATTCCTCCAATCCGTAAGCATACTTACGCTCCCGATATTGACCCGTCATTGCTGATCCATGATGAAGCTGTTTTTCAAGCATTAATGGGAATCGACTGGACAACTGTGGATTTCCAGCCACTAGGCAGGGACACGGAGGCTGAAGCGGCGCAGGATGACCCACAACCATCAGGCCAGGCTGGTGACCAAGCTTGAACCAGAAGCCGGTTTTAAAACTGCCTCTCCTTTGCGAAAAACAATTATATTATTATGGGCACCATGTTGCCTTGTAATAGGCTAGCTGATACCTTTGATGTTGATATGCCTTCGTGCATAATTTGTTCTTCCTGTGGTAATGAACTTTCCAAAACACTTTCTGAAATGAAAATTTCGTCAAGTGCCACCGCGGTTGTACCGTCAGGCGGAATATGATGTCTGCATATATGAAATCAAAACAAAGTTTTAAGTATATGACCAAATTTTTGAGATACATAATACCTGTCGTCATTGAGTGTGAAGTTGGCTTGGCCAATCTTGAAGCGGAGTTTTGCAAACCCACACTGTTGGAGGAGATAACAACTCCTGTATATATATGACGCTGGTTTACCATGTAAACCGTGCCGGGTTATAATAAAGACCGTGTTACTCCATAAGAGGATGTTAACAACACGGATCAAACCGGTCAAATAGTCTCCGGATTGACGTGAACTGTGTTCCGTCAATCGATAAAAGTTTGTCGGTTTAAAAACACAATAAAAAGCAAAAAAAACTTCAAAGAAAAGTGTGAAGCAAAAGAAAAGTTTTATTTAAGCTGATCAAATGGCGTTACCATGGCCAAACACGACCAAGCTCCCATTAGGTGTAACTATGGTTCTAGTCAGCCAGGTCCCCAAATGAAACCGTGGCATTTATGCCGACCAAATGGCGTGGTCATGGTTCGGGTCGACCAAGCCCCCAAGTGATTCTGTGGCCTTAGGCCGATCAAGAGGCATGACTGGTTCAGACATGACCAAGTCCCCAAGTGATCTGGTGGCTCTCGCCTATCAAGAGGCATGGTATTGGTTCGGACACGACCAATCCTCCAAGTGATATAACACGATGCTTTTAGCAAAGCGAACTCAAGGGGTAAACCGGAGGCCGCTTTAGAGCAACTTCGTGTAACCTCACATGATGTAAAAGAACAGATATCCCGCTTTAGCTGAGGTTCCGGTTTATTATATTTAATCATAATATATACATTGTCGTAATATGTACATAAGTACAGCCAATGGCTCAGGTATAGTAAGGCTGAAGATGAGCTATATTCCATGGCCTGTTAGTCTCCTCCTCTGATGTACGTGAGTCCTTATGCTCTCGAATATCGATCAGATAGTACGACCCGTTGTGCAGATTCTTGCTGACCACGAAAGGCCCCTCCCAAGGTGGGGATAGCTTATGCATATCAATCTGATCTTGGATGAGCCGAAGCACCAAATCTCCTTCCTGAAAGGTTCTGGTTCTGACCCAGCAACTGTGATAACGACGAAGATCCTGCTGGTAAATCGCCGATCGGGCGGCTGCGATGTCACGCTCTTCATCCAACCGGTCCAAAGCATCTTGCCATGTTGTCTCGTTGTCCACTTTAATATAGGCCGTGACACGAGGTGAATCATGGCGGATATCACTGGGGAGAACCGCCTCTGCTCCATAAACCATGAAGAACGGTGTGTATCCTGTTGATCTGTTGGGTGTTGTATTGATGCTCCATAACACAGATGGTAATTCTTCTACCCAACAACCCGGCGTTCTCTGCAAAGGAACCATGAGCCGGGGCTTGATGCCTCTCAAGATCTCTTGATTAGCTCTTTTTGCTTGGCCATTGGACTGTGGATGTGCCACTGATGAAACGTCGAGCCAGATGATCTCATAATTGGGCCCATGAACTGATAGAGTTGGTCGGTAAGCTTTTTAACCAAGTGCGGGCCGTTCCTTCAAGCATCATGGTGAAGTACTTCGCACATGCCGCATCATCCACATCAAGCATCTCCATGGCCATCTCATAGCTCTCCACCCACGTCTCTGGGGGTTGATCCGCCGTGTAATTTGGTACCTTGCGCGGGCCCTTGAAATCCTTGGGCAGGCGCACATTGCGTAAAGCGGGGACAAGGCAAGGCACCCCCAAAGAACTAGAAGTAACACCGGGTTCGACCGAGATAGTTGGACGAACCGGTGTAAGCTGCCGAGCCTGATACTGTGCGGCTAACTCGGCCTCCCTGCGTGCTCGGGCCCGGTCCACCACCTCCTGAGTGTTATCAGCACCACCCGCCGGGTTGTTGTCGTGGGGCGCTCCACGTCGTTCATTGCTTGACACTATTGGTTCATCCATACACCTGCTATAGCTCCGGCTTGGGCGAGGGGTCAAGTGGATCCGGTCGCGGCTGTATGAGTATGCTTCCTGTTGGTCCAAAGCTGTCCTAAGAAGCTCCTTGACCCGTCGCGTCTCTATCGCCTGCGGTGAGTCGCCTTCAATTGGAATGGCCTCCAGCCGTGCAGCAGCGGCAACAAGATTGTCCATTGGGTTGGAGTAGTGACCCGGAGGTGTTGAAACAGCCTGAGGTATAACAGTGTTTTGACGAGGCAGATCCATCAGACGGGGCTGAACCGGCGCACCGGTCCCAGGAGCTTACGCCCGGTTCCCCTCCAGCGGATTACTGGTTCCTGCTCCTGAGGTGTTGAAAAGGTCTCTGGCCTCGAAAACCGAAGGCAAACGGGATCGGTACTTCCTCCTCATGACTTCATGCGACGCGTTCTGGTCCAACATGAGCCTGTAGGCTTGTGCGTCTAAAGCGGCCCGCTCTGTGGTCATCCTGGCATTCTCAGCTGCCAGGTCCGCCTTGGCCTGGGTGATCTGTTCCTTCACCTTTGCAATCTCCACGTTGTGGACTTCCTGATCCGCTGGATTAGCTTCTGCCATAAGCGCAATCAATGCATCAAATAGATCTGATAGAACTTGAGCCGGCGGGTGTGCAGAGCTTCCTGCCCCGGCAACCGTCGCCGCTACTGAACCGGAGGTTATTGGCGCAGCGGTCGAAGAATGAAGCGTTGCTTGTGTCCCATCCATGAATATTCCAACTCGATTGGGTTGATCAGAGGGGTCCGGAATACTGTTGCCATCAGAATAGCCCCCAATCCGGCCATCTTGTAGCTGATATAGAGATTCAGTTTCTCCAATTGATGACTTGTCGCCGGAATAAACGACGGTCTCGCCGCGAGATTCCGATCCATCCTCATAACTTCCTCCATGGATGACTCCCATGAAGGCACGCTTCACGGCCGGTTTAACCCGGGCGGATCACGCACGCTGAGCCATTTCGACGAGGTCGGTGCAGATGTCCGGCTCAGGGCCCGGTTCTCCGATCTTGCCGATGAAAACATGTATGCCACCAAAGGGGACCCGGTACCCGTACTCAACTGAGCCGGCCTCGGGGCCCCAGCCTGCATCATCGATGTAGAGCTTGCCGTGACGACTCTTAGTCATCTGGCCCACAGCGTAGCCCTTGAGTCCTTCAGAACGGCCCTCCAAGAACTTGAAACCATCGTACGATAGCCCCACGGTGGGCGCCAACTGTCGTGGTTTTTGTTGGGTTTCGTAGTAATTTCAAAAAAATTCCTACGCTCATGCAAGATCATGTGATGCATAGCAATGAGAGGGGAGAGTGCTGTCTACGTACCCACGCAGACCGACTGCGGAAGCAATGACGCAACATAGAGGAAGTAGTCGTACGTCTTCCCGATCCGACCGATCAAGCACCGAAACTACGGCACCTCCGAGTTCGAGCACACGTTCAGCTCGATGACGATCCCCGGACTCCGATCCAGCAAAGTGTCGGGGAAGAGTTCTGTCAGCACGACGGCGTGGTGACGATCTTGATGTACTACAGCAGCAGGGCTTCGCCTAAACTCCGCTACAGTATTATCAAGGAATATGGTGGCTGGGGGCACCGCACACGGCTAAGGAATAGATCACGTGGATCAACTTGTGTGTTCTAGGGTGCCTCTACCTCAGTATATAAAGGACCAAAAGGGGGGGGGCTGGCCGGCCACAAGGGGTGCGCCAGGAGAGTCCTACTCCCTCTGGGAGTAGGATTCCCCCCCCCAATCCTAGTTGGAATAGGATTCGCGGAGGGGGAAAAGAGAAGGAGGGGGCCGGCCACCTCTCCTAGTCCTAATAGGACTAGGGGAAGGGGGAGGCGCGCAGCCCATGTAGGGCTGCCTCTTCTCTTTTCCACTAAGGCCCATCATGTCCCATTTAGCTCCCGGGGGGTTCCGGTAACCCTCCCGGCACTCCGGTAAAATCCCGATTTCACCCGGAACACTTCCGATATCCAAACATAGGCTTCCAATATATCAATATTTATGTCTTGACCATTTCGAGACTCCTCGTCATGTCCGTGATCACATCCGGGACTCCGAACAACCTTTGGTACATCAAAATGCATAAACTCATAATATAGCTGTCATCGTAACCTTAAGCATGCGGACCCTACGGGTTCGAGAACAATGTAGACATGACCGAGACACGTCTCTGGTCAATAACCAATAGCAGGACCTGGATGCCCATATTGGCTCCTACATATTCTACGAAGATCTTTATCGGTCAGACCGCATAACAACATACGTTGTTCCCTTTGTCAACGGTATGTTACTTGCCCGAGATTCGATCGTTGGTATTCCAATACCTAGTTCAATCTCGTTACCGGCAAGTCTCTTTACTCGTTCTGTAATACATCATCCCGCAACTAACTCATTTAGTTGCAATGCTTGCAAGGCTTAAGTGATGTGCATTACCGAGAGGGCCCAGAGATACCTCTCCGACAATCGGAGTGACAAATCCTAATCTCGAAATACGCCAACCCAACATGTACCTTTGGAGACACCTATAATGCTCCTTTATAATCACCCAGTTACGTTGTGACGTTTGGTAGCACCCAAAGTGTTCCTCCGGTAAACGGGAGTTGCATAATCTCATAGTTATAGGAACATGTATAAGTCATGAAGAAAGCAATAGCAACATACTAAACGATTGGGTGCTAAGCTAATGGAATGGGTCATGTCAATCAGATCATTCTCTTAATGATGTGATCCCGTTAATCAAATAACAACTCATTGTTCATGGTTAGGAAACATAACCATCTTTGATTAACGAGCTAGTCAAGTAGAGGCATACTAGTGACACTAAGTTTGTCTATGTATTCACACATGTATTATGTTTCCGGTTAATACAATTCTAGCATGAATAATAAACATTTATCATGATATAAGGAAATAAATAATAACTTTATTATTGCCTCTAGGGCATATTTCCTTCAGTTTTGTCACGGCAGATGTCCTAGAGAAAGGACTTAGTCATGGAGCCATCGCGACGGGTTAGCTTGAAGGGGTTAAAGCGGACACAGGGACGCAAGAGAGTTTATACTAGTTCGGCCCCTTCAATGAAGGTAAAAGCCTACGTCTAGTTGTGATGGGATTGATGGGGTTTTGATGACTACGGAGCAAACAAGCTTCGCCTATGTCTCGAGTTGTTATCTCTTGTCTGAACCGCCGCCAGGTCGTCCCCTTATATACACGGGTGACATCCGTCGGTTCATAGATTCCCAATACCGGCTCATAGATGTGTCCGGTTTGGTCTCTACTTATTCCTAACTTACAATACAAGTTACATACCAACGCCGGTTTACGGCTACAGGCCTTGAACCGACTATGGGCCTTGAGCCCTCATCTGCCTTCTTGGGTTTCAACATAGTTAACTACTGAAGAAGTTAACCCGGCCCAGATAGGCCGGTTTACGCCCAGTAGTGATATCCTCAACAAGCTCGTTATAGTAATGAGTCGAGTCGAGCTAGCTCGTTAATGAAACGAGCTTTAGCGAGTCGAGTCGAGCTGGCTCGACTCGGCTCGAATTCCACCCCTAGGCGCGCCCTACCCCCCTGGGCGCACCCCCTGCCTCGTGGGCACCTCGTGTGCTCTCCGGACTCCATTTTCTTGCACGATACTTCTTTTGGTCGGTAAAAATTCATCATGTAACCTCCCGGAGGTTTTGACTGCCGTATCACGCAAATATCCTCTGTCTTTGTTTCGAGCTGTTCCTGCTGCAGATTAGAGCAATATGCCGTCCCAGGATTCCGAAGGAGAAAGCTATGTGGCTGATTATCTTGTAGATCCTAAGGTCTATGGGGACGTGGAGCATTGTGGTTGGACTACAGAAGAAGAAGAGGACTATGAACCCAAGGGAAAGGAGGAGACGAGCTCAGATGAAGATGAAGTCCCATTACCTCAACCTGGGGACATGCATGTGGAGTTCAAAAAGTCAAGCCTCCCTGATAGAGCAAAGAAACCTAAGATCGAGTTTATCCCCTTTCGCCTCTTGCAGGAAAACAAACAGGAATTATGCAAGAAGATATTAAGCCTTGAGCAGGAGATCGATGACCTCAGGGATCAAAATTCTATCCTCAAGTGCAAATTAAGGAAGAAGCCTACGCCATCAACAAAACCATCACCTTCTTCACCAACAAAGAAGAACTGAGTATATGGTATGGGTACTCCCCTTGGCAACCGCCAAGCTTGGGGGAGTGCCCAGGTATCGTATCACCATCACTTTTATCTCTACCATTTTTCTTAGTTCGATCCTTTTGATAATATCTTGATCTAGTAGAATAAAGTTTTAGTATGATCTAGTTGTGAGTTTTGCTTTATGATCCTTCTATGTAATCGAGTCCGTGAGCTATATATAATAAAGATTAGTGTTGAGTCAAGGGCTTGATTTTTTTGCTATGATCTTGAGGGAATAAAATAAAAGAGAAGAAATAAAAAGAAATAAAGAGATCATATGGATCTTATGGAGAGTAATGAGCTCACATATAAAGAGTATGATGAATAAAGGTTGTTGAGAGTTGACAAACATAGTTTTGGTCATTGCTACAATTAATAGGAAGTAATAAAGAAATAGAGGTTCACATATAAATATACTATCTTGGACATCTTTTATGATTGTGAGCACTCATTAAAGTATGACATGCTAAGAGTTGACGTTGGACAAGGAAGACAACGTAATGGGTTATGTTTTCTTACATCCGAGATAAATTATATTGTCATGGATCATCCAACATGTTGAGCTTTCCTTTCCCTCTCATGCTAGCCAATTTCTTTGCACCAAGTAGAAATACTACTTGTGCTTCCAAATATCCCTAAACCCAGTTTTGCCATGAGAGTCCACCATATCTACCTATGGATTGAGTAAGATCCTTCAAGTAAGTTGTCATCAGTGCAAGCAATAAAAATTGCTCTCTAAATATGTATGAATTATTAATGTGGAGAAAATAAGCTTTATACGATCTTGTGATATGGAAGAAATAAAAGCGACGGACTGCATAATAAAGGTCCATATCACAAGTGGCAATATAAAGTGACGTTCTTTTGCATTAAGATTTTGTGCACCCAACCATAAAAGCGCATGACAACCTCTGCTTCCCTCTGCAAAGGGCCTATCTTTTACTTTTATCTTCTACCTTACATAAGAGTCATGGTGATCTTCACCCTTCCTTTTTACATTTTATCTTTTGGCAAGCACAACATGTTGGAAAGATCCTGGTATATATGGCTAATTGGATGTGAGTTTTCATGAACTATTATTGTTGACATTACCCTTGAGGTAAAACGTTGGGAGGCATAACTATAATCCCCTATCTTTCTCTGTGTCCGATTAAAACTCCATACCCATAAGTATTGCGTGAGTGTTAGCAATTGTGAAAGACTATATGATAGTTGAGTATGTGGACTTGCTGAAAAGCTCCTATATTGACTCTTTCCTATGTTAAGATAAATTGCAATTGCTCCAATGACTGAGATTATAGTTTGTTAGTTTTCAATGAAGTTTATGATTCATACCTGAAATTGTGATTGAATTGTTACTCTAGCATAAGAGATCATATGACAAGAATTATATAAATTGCTGTTCTAAGAATGATCATGATGCCTTCATGTCCGTATTTTATTTTTATCGACACCTCTATCTCTAAACATGTGGACATATTTTTCGATTTCGGCTTCCGCTTGAGGACAAGTGAGGTCTAAGCTTGGGGGAGTTGATACGTCCATTTTGCATCATGCTTTTATATCGATATTTATTGCATTATGGGCTGTTATTACACATTATGTCACAATACTTATGCCTATTTTCTCTTATTTTACAAGGTTTACATAAAGAGGGAGAATGCCGGCAGCTGGGATTCTGGGCTGGAAAAGGAGCAAATATTAGAGACCTATTCTGCACAGCTCCAAAAGTCCTGAAACTTCACGGAAGTCATTTTCAGAATATATAAAAAATACTGAGCGCAAGAAGTTCCGGAGGGGGGCCACCCCCTGCCCATGAGGAGCTGTTCTGTCGGGGATATCCCTCCGGGAGGGGGAAATCATCACTATCGTCATCACCAACGATCCTCTCATTGGGAGGGGGTCAATCTCCATCAACATCTTCACAAGCACCATCTCATCTCAAACCCTAGTTCATCTCTTATATCCAATCTTTGTATCCAAACCTCTGATTGGTACCTGTGGGTTGCTAGTAGTGTTGATTACTCCTTGTAGTTGATGCTAGTTGGTTTACTTGGTGGAAGATCATATGTTTAGATCCATTATGCATATTAATACCCCTATGATTATGAACATGAATATGCTTTGTGAGTAGTTACCTTAGTTCCTCAGGACATGGGAGAAGTCTTGCTATTAGTAGTCATGTGAATTTGGTATTCGTTTGATATTTTGATGAGATGTATGTTGTCATCCCTCTAGTGGTGTCATGTGAACGTCGACTACATGACACTTCACCATTGTTTGGGCCTAGAGGGAGGCATTGGGAAGTAATAAGTAGATGATGGGTTGCTAGAGTGACAGAAGCTTAAACCCTAGTTTATGCGTTGCTTCGTAAGGGGCTGATTTGGATCCATATATTTCATGCTATGGTTAGGTTTACCTTAATACTTCTGTTGTAGTTGCGGATGCTTGCAATGGGGGTTAATCATAAGTGGGATGCTTGCCCAAGTAAGGGCAGTACCCAAGCACCGGTCCACCCACATATCAAATTATCAAAGTACCAAACGCGAATCATATGAACGTGATGAAACCTAGCTTGACGATAATTCCCATGTGTCCTTGGGAGCGCTTTCCTTCATATAAGAGTTTGTCCAGGCTTGTCCTTTGCTACAAAAAGGATTGGGCCATCTTGCTGCACCTTATTTACTTTTGTTACTTGCTACTCGATACCAATTACCTTATCACAAAACTATCTGTTACCGATAATTTCAGTGCTTGCAGAGAATACCTTGCTGAAAACCGCTTATCATTTCCTTCTGCTCCTTGTTGGGTTCGACACCCTTATTTATCGAAAGGACTACGATAGATCCCCTATACTTGTGGGTCATCAAATACCTCTTTTCTTTGGAGTTGGCTTAGGAGTTGTTTTAGGAAGTGCCCAATCATTTTCATTACTCAACATATTATTCAATAACAATTCAGCTTGATCAACAGTTCTTTCCCTGAAAACACAACCAGCACAACTATCCAGGTGGTCTCTGAAAGCATTGGTTAGTCCATTATAAAAGATATCAAGTATTTCATTTTTCTTGAGAGGATGATCAAGCAAAGCATTAAGTAATCGGAGAAGCCTCCCCAAAAGCTTGTGGGAGATTCTCTTCTTCAATTTGCACAAAATTATATATTTCTCTTAAAAGCAGCTTGTTTCTTATGAGTGGGGAAATATTAGCAGAGAAGTAATAAATCATATCCTGGGGACTACGCACACAACCAGGATCAAGAGAATTAAATCATGTTTTAGCATCACCCTTTAATAAGAACGGAAACAACTTAAGGATAAAGTAATAGCGAGTTTTCTCATCATTAGTGAACAGGGTGGCTATATCATTCAACTTAGTAAGATGTGCCACAACAGTTTTAGTTTCATAACCATGGAAAGGATCAGATTCAACCAAAGTAATTAACTCAGGGTCGACAGAGAAATCATAATCCTTATCGGAAATACAGATAGGTGAAGTAGCAAAAGCAGGGTCATATCTCATTCTAGCATTCAAGGATTTTTCTTTCAGCTTAGCTAATAATTTCTTAAGATTATATCTATCATTGCAAGCTAAAAAGTCTCTAGCAGTTTCTTCATCCATAACATAACCCTCAGGCACAACAGGTAATTCATATCTAGGGGGAGAATCTTCATCATTACTTTCATCAATATTATCATTTTCAATAATTTCATTCTCTCTAGCCCTAGCAAGTTGTTCATCAAGAAATTCACCTAATGGCACAATATTATCAAGCATAGAAGTAGTTTCATGATAAGTATCATGCAAAGCAGAAGTGGCATCATCAATAACATGCGACATATCAGAATGAATAGCAGGAGTAGGTGTCGCAAGTTTACTCAAAACAGAAGGTGAATCAAGTGCAGAGCTAGATGGCAGTTCCTTACCTCCCCTCGTAGTTGAGGGGAAAATCTTGGTTCTTTTATCTTTCAAGTTCTTCATAGTGATCAGCAGATATAAATCCCAAGTGACTCAAAGAATAGAGCTATGCTCCCCCACAACGGTGCCAGAAAATAGTCTTGATAACCCACAAGTATAGGGGGTCGCAACAGTTTTCGAGGGTAGAGTATTCAACCCACATTTATTGATTCGACACATGGGGAGCCAAAGAATATTCTCAAGTATTAGCAGCTGAGTTGTCAATTCAACCACACCTGAAAAACTTAATATCTGCAGCAAAGTATTTAGTAGCAAAGTAGTATGGAAGTAGAGGTAACGGTGGCAAAGGTAACAATATTGGTTTTGTAGTGATTGTAACAGTAGCAACGGAAAAGTAACTAAGCAAAGATCAATGTGTGAAAAGCTCGTAGGCAATGGATCGGTGATGGATAATTATGTCGGATGTGATTCCTCATGCAACAGTTATAACATAGGGTGACACAGAACTAGCTCCAGTTCATCAATGTAATGTAGGCATGTATTCCGAATATAGTCATACGTGCTTATGGAAAAGAACTTGCATGACATCTTTTGTCCTACCCTCCCGTGGCAGCGGGGTCCTATGGGAAACTAAGGGATATTAAGGCCTCCTTTTTAATAGAGTACCAGACCAAAGCATCAACACTTAGTGAATACATGAACTCCTCAAAATACGGTCATCACCGGTAAGTATCCCGATTATTGTCACTTCGGGGTTAACGGAACATAACACATAATAGGTGACTATAGACTTGCAAGATAGGATCAAGAACTCACATATATTCATGAAAACATAATAGGTTCATATCTGAAATCATGGCACTCGGGCCCTAGTGACAAGCATTAAGCATAGCATAGTCATAGCAACATCAATCTCAGAACATAATGGATACTAGGGATCAAACCCTAACAAAACTAATTCGATTACATGATAAATCTCATCCAACCTATCACCGTCCAGCAAGCCTGTGATGGAATTACTCACGCACGGCGGTGAGCATCATGAAATTGGTGATGGAGGAAGGTTGATGATGATGATGGCGACGGATTCCCCTCTCCGGAGCCCCGAACAGACTCCAAATCAGCCCTCCCAGGAGAGATTAGGGCTTGGCGGCGGCTCCGTATCGTAAAACGTGATGAATCCTTCTCCTTGGTTTTTTCTCCCCGAAAATGAATATATGGAGTCAGGGTTGAGGTCGGTGGAGCGTCAGGGGGCCCACGAGGCAGGGGGCGCGCCCCCCGCCCTCGTGGACAGGGTGTGGGCCCCCTGGCCTTGATTCTTTCGCCAGTATTTTTATATATTCCAAAAATATTCTCCGTGAAGTTTCAGGTCATTCCGAGAACTTTTATTTCTGCACAAAAATAACACCATGGCTATTCTGCTGAAAACAGCATTAGTCCGGGTTAGTTCCATTCAAATCATGCAAGTTAGAGTCCAAAACAAGGGCAAAAGTGTTTGGAAAAGTAGATACGTTGGAGACGTATCAGCCAGCCCCGCTAGCGTGCCCTGGTGGGTAGTGGGGCCCCTGGCCCACCTCTGGTGCCCATCTTCTGGTATATAAGGTCTTTTGACCTAGAAAAAATAAGGAGAGGACTTTCGGGATGGAGCGCCGTGTCTCGAGGCGGAACTTGGACAGGAGCACTTTTGCCCTCCGGCGGAGCGATTTCACCGGGGGAACTTCCCTCCGGGAGGGGGAAATCGAAGCCATCGTCATCACCAACAACCCTCTCATCTTTGGGAGGCCAATCTTCATCAATATCTTCAACTGCACCATGACAACTACTATGATGTGGAAGCAATAACTAAGCATGATATGAAACTACTAGAGTACTGATGAACCAACATCTTCGATCTCAAGAACCATCTCACTCTTGGCTATCCGGCTAATCAATATACCACCTCGATCACCTCATGATCAATACCTCCACGTGATCATTGTGTGACCACATCACAAACTGAATGATCATCCTCAAGATCATCCCATCATCATCCTCAACATCCTGCCAAACTTTTACTGCTCATAATATCAACATATAAGTCACCTAAAAGTCATTTCGTCATGTGAGTGTTGATCGAATGGTGTGACCTAGTATGAACTTGTGCCCATGACCGAGGAAACAACTATCGATAGATTAAACACACACTGCAGAGGTTAGCACACCGTACCCACATCACAGAACCCATGACCTCGTACTCCCATTCGGGTGGACCAACGGTGTTCCGACAAAACCAATCTACTGCCATGACACTCTCCCGACCACTCCGACCAACTCCCCTTTGGGATCAGTCCTGGGTGGCCCCGATGTCACCTCGTGACACCCAACGGCCACCGTCGTGGCAAAACAAAAATGGTCCCAAACGAGGACAAAAGCGCGTAAACAACTCGGGTGCACAAGGTTATTACCGCCTACCGGGCCAGGGCAGCACGCGTGCATAGCCTTCCCTAGTTGGAGGCACCGGCGAGAGGCATGATAATAGACCGCATTAGGGCCCTCCCATAATGGCAAATGTGGTTGCACTGGAAAAGCCCGGTTCAGTGGCACTTGACCAATGAAATGATGAAATTTGTCCCCAAAGATAGATCTGTGATAACTGATACTCCGACATCATACATCCACCTGTAATCCAAGTTATAGCAATATCCAACAAATGATCCAAAGCATAACCTAGTCATATCATAATACTCTGAGGATAGCATATACCTAATACCATGATGAATCCAAGAACCAAGATGCTACTAATCCAATAGCAAGACCAAGATATTAACCTAAGATCCACATGATAACATCATATCCAAAATAATACTCCAAAGCATAATATCAAATACTATCATGGTGAAAATAATATAAGCCACTAATAATCCAATGGCAACATGTCATCCTCAATCTACAAGCATTAGTCCTAATAATCCGAACAACATCATGTCAATAGCAAGATCAAAATATCACTCCGAGAAATGCCATGAACAAGTCATGCATAGCTAAGGTAATATTTTAAATAAGTTCAAATAAATAAACCATGGCATTGCATTGCAATGCAATCATGCAAATGGCGGGTGTGGCTTGCCTGGGATGGATGGATTCATATCTCAAACCCTAGTTCATCTCTTGTGTTCAATCTTTGTACCGGAACCTCAGATTGGTACTTGTGGGTGACTACTAGTGTTGATTACACCTCATAGTTGATGATATATGGTTTATTTGGTGGAAGATTATATGCTCAGATCCATTATGCTATTTAATATCACTCTGATCTTGAGCATGAATATTATATGTGAGTAGTTGCTCTTATTCTTGAGGCCACGAGAGAAGTCATGTTGCAAGTAACGATGTGAACTTGATATTCGTTCGATATTTTGATGATATGTATGTTGTGATTCCCTTAGTCGCGCTGAGGTTGTAAATCGTTAAGTTCTGTTCATTTATTTGCACTGACATCAGTCTTTGATTGCCCAGTGGATGTAATTTCCTGTAATATATGTTGGACGTGCTATGTTTTCCCATTATGTGGTACATTTGCTTAGCGCGCCTCACATTCCAGCTAACTGGTCACTAGTAAGCCAAAAAGCTGTGAAATTAATAGCTAGCACACACCGTCATGGGCCCTTTGTGAAGGATAGCGGCCCACTACCGTTAATGGGCCCCCCTAATGGGCTCGCAAGGGCTAGAATTCTCTTGGGGCTTTGATTGATCAGTTTTGCTCTTGTCCATAAATACTCGTCATAATGGGCTGAAATTATAGCTAGGCCAAATTCGACTTTGTCTAATTGGGCCTACAGACATGTTCAAACTTTAGCGGGCCCAATAAGTTAATGGGTTGTAACCAGGCCGAAAGCTCTATTGGGCCTCTATAATTGAAAAGGGCCAAAAGTTAATGCTTGGCCCAGTAACCTCTCGGGTCGTTAACATGCCGAAAACGAAGCGGGCAATAAGTGGGCCCATTCGATTTCACGGGCCATTAACAGGCCGATACTAAGGTTGGGCTGTATATGGCCCAACTGTATTGTGGGCCTTTAGCAGGTCGAAAGAGACATCGGGCTGGTATTGGACCATGAAGAGCATGGGCCGCTAAGAGGTCGAAAGTCAAGTCGGACTGTATATGGCCCAACTTTGTTGTGGGCCTTTAGCGGCCCAAAAGAGAAACTGGGCTGGTATTGGACCATGAAGAGCATGGGCCGTTAAGAGGCCAATGCTCAGGTCAGACTGCAAATGGCCCAACTCCTTTATGGGTCATTAACATGCTGAAAGACACACCAGGCTGGAAATTGGCTCAACACTTAAATGGGTCGCTAAAAGGCCGAAAGACATACATCCTGAAAATTGGCCATCCCTTGAATGGGCTGTTAATAGGCCGAAACTACGTCGGGCCGATATTGAGCCCAAATATATAGTGGGCTGTTAACGGACTCAAACTAACGATGGGCTGCAATGATGTCAAATAGTTAACGGGCCATTGACGGGTCGAATTGGCACATCTTGTATGGGTCGTGGGCCTAAATGGACCAGACACAAGTAGGCCTATATGGGTCAGCTTGCTAATTTTGACTGGCCCGACCTCTTTCACCTAAATGGGCCACTGTTGGGCCTTGCCACGTGTCGACGTATCATAGGCGCCTTCCGTACAATGAGTGGATGTCATCTGTCCCAACACTAAGCCGACACGTGGATCCTCTAGCGAATAAGAATTTTACACGTGGAAAATCCCTATTGGTTCGGGCTGTTAACGGGTTATCGGATCCAAACCGGAACCCGATAACTTAACGGCGAACCGTTACGGTGGATGCCACGTGTCGGTTAACCTTGACGAAAACACTTCCATGACGCGCGATTTATCGTCATGGAAGTGGACACTTCCATGATGACAATTCCAGTATTGTCATGGAACACTTCTACGACAGCACAGGTATGACTATCTTGATTATGCCATAAAATCGTCATGGAGTACATGCATGACAGAAAACGTGACCTACTGTGACAAACACGTATCATCACGGAAGCGTTTTTTTTGTAGTGATATCATCCCACCAAAATTGCCTAATTGGCATGCATGTTACTAGTTATGATACTCCCACTACAAGGAGCCTTATATATGACTAGTAAATAATAAATATGGGGTCTTGGGGAAGTCAAAAGTAATAAAGTCTTGTGCTAATATAGTTGACACCATAAACATGATTTCAATAGGTACCCGTCAATGATGGCTAGGTGTACCATAGACAAAATTTTACCCATATGTGTTTGTACTAATTATAATAAAAAAATGAATGTAATAAGAGTACTTGATGTGTCCAAAAAGGTGGACAACAACATGTAAGTTATTGAAATCACAACATTATAATATATCCAGCTCAGCCATGACTTTTAGAGAAACAAGTTAAAAGCCACACCATTATGGCATTCTATGCCGTATACCCATAAATTCTGGCTATAAATGACTGGTATGACCCAACCAAGGGTGACACCTACAAGTTGCCCCATTTGTTGGCATCTTCTTCCCTTCAAATTCCTTTTCTTGTCATCTCTTTGTTTCTCCCATTGATACCTCAGCATGGGATAAACCTAGGAGCACCATCTGAGCCATAGCTTGGTTCGTATAGGTCCGAGACATCGCTTACTTCCCCTTTTCTTTCTACTTTTCCTATTATTATTCCCTTCTGGATCTCTCTCGTAAGACCAAAGAATGAATGTAAGCAGTAATGATACGACAAACCATTCAATGTCGTTGATGCCACCCCAAACTTAGAAGACACACTACTTCCTCCGCTCCTACGATATGTTTGGTTTGTGTTGTATCACACATTACCATTTCTTGCCAACCATTAAGTAGCCAGGAAATCGGCTAGAGATTCTTGGCCCTTTGTTGGGGAATTTTTTGGCAAGTTTGTAAAAGGCATGCGAGGTGAGTGGGCTACTTTTCATAGGCAAAGGACCAAATGAGGGCCAAAATATTATAGGTTACCAAGATTTTGTTAGGGCACATAAAGGCGTCGAGAAAATGTACATGTACTGCCAAATCCCCCCATACATAGTTGTATGTTGATATGCCATGTTTGCACGTTAAGAGAACTAGGTTACTGGGAGTCGCTTATTTATTCATATAAAATCATGTTATTTCATAGCGTGTTTGAAGGGCATACGAGTAGAAAAACTATTTTCAAATATTACAATAAAGTAGGTTGTGTCAATTGACAACATGCCATAGAAAAGGAAGGCCCTTTTCTTTCCAACAAAAGTAGTTACAATAAAGTTGGTTTGTCGGATTTTATGTTGTTATATGTGATAAGAACGTCATCAATATTGAATGCTTATCCACAACGTGTACAAATGATTTCTCACTTCACTTCCTATACATCATATTGTCATACATCTATGTAACATCCATTTCCATCTGTAGCATAATCTGGCACATTACAATGACTAAAACTCCTCCATTTGCATGTGAAATTTTTTGTTATTTTCATGTGGCATACATACTTTGAACAATTTTATGGAAGTGTTGTTAACAAGCAAGCTTTGGCACAAAACATGGATGCCCCAAATCAACATTTTGCCATGCTGCAATAACTGGATGCAAATTCAACAATTTTGCATCATTATGATCAATAGAGAGTTGGATCAATAGAGAATTAAAAAAAATCATGTGAGCCTTGGGCGACCGCAGAAGGTCGAGGATAGCGGAGCTCCCAATGGACGGAATGCTTGGACCCGGATGGTGCTCGAGTTGGAGGAGCTTGGAAGGACGATGATCACACATTGGCGTGGAAGATACCATGATGGACGATGGGGTGGAGGAGATAAGACGGGCAAGGGCGAAGACATGCCTGGGAAGCCATGACTATATCACTGGACCTAGTAACAACATGCCTCGTGGTTCCTTCTTTACAAAGTACATAAAACCAATAGAGTATATCACTCAAGCTAGCTCAACCCTAAGCATGACTGTTGTTAGCTATGCATTTGCAGATTGAGGCTAGCCTAGAAGTACAAGCTGCCATGCTCAAGAGGCCATGGAAGGAGGAGGGCGGCAAAGTGGAGGCGGGCGGGCGGGCGACATCGACCTAGGTGACATCAGCAACCGTAGCATGAGAGAGAGAGAGAACAAATAGAGGACTGACTGGACAAGGAGGTCGTCGAGGGAGGAGACAAGAGGAGGCGACATGTGACGACAAGAGCAGTGACATCTAGGACTCTAGCAAAGAAGTTAGATGAGTGGGCAAGAGGAGACAAGCGATGTGAGCGAGATAGAGGGAACCGACGGATACATGTTGGGTGTAACGTCTTTAATAGGATGTGTCCAATGACATTTTTAGATCGTAATTATAGTATTAAGTTAAACAATAAACATGAATAGAAAAGAAGGACAAACTCAGTATTTTCCTATGTGGAGGAAAGGGGGTGTGCTAGATAGAAGCTGATCCCATTGAGTTATATTCCTTGTTTTTGAATGGAACATCGATTGATTTTGAATTTTTCTTTTTTTTGCTTCTTTATTTTCTTTTCACCCCTCGCATTTTTATTATTTGTACTTAATCATTTTCCTTTCTTATTTTACCTATAATATATTTTTTCTTTCATTCATTTGGTCATCGACTCGTTTTCCTTTTCTTTAATTTACCGTGCCCAGAAAAATATTGTTGTGTTTTACAACTTGTATAGAGCACTAGAGTTTGCTTTTATCACCAAAAGAATTTGCTTTATCCTCAGCACATTACTTTTATGAAAGTATACATACAAGCAATAAAAGAGACGAGCATTTATGTTTATATTATATCTTTTCAGAATATTTCACCATTAAAAAATACCTTTTACCCATTTATTGTTTTCTGGCACCGTTTGGTCTAACTCTCCCCACCCCTAAGTGTGTTGGCTCTATTCTAGGGTTAGTTGTTGCATTCTTATCACTCCTTGATTTCTTCTCCACCTATCTCTCAATCCCTCCAAATTGGCGCGGATTTGCTTCCAATTTTTGGTAGCCAAGATCGCTATCAGCCCACCCACGTCAGCCAAGTGTGATCGCCTTCAGATAGACCCATCCGTCCCTCCAATACCAGGGCCTCTCACTGCTGTGGTGAAGGGAACGACAATTGCTGCCCTGCAAGTAGGGCGTAAGGGGACAGCTGCTTTCGTCGTTGTGCTTCACCTCTGCTCCCCATTTGCCGACACGACCGTGAGTCACCGTACTCCTTGCTCAACACCACCTCTGACATCGCTTCACCGTTGACCGAAAACACGCGCTATGGTCGATCCCCGTTCTAAAGCACACAACACCGGCCCTCCCGTGGCATTTCGGCACCACCTTTTATGAAGCCACCGACATTCTCCTCTGCGCGGGAGGTACGGACCTCATGCTGCTGCTTTCTTAGAAAATCGGTGCCAAGTGCGTTGGGGAGAAAATTAGGGATAATATAGTGAATCAAATACAAGAACGGATACGTGTAAACCTTGACACCGCCACGTATATACGGCGTATAAAAAAGGAAAAGAGAACGTCGCACGCCCGTGGTGCCCGTTTCCGTTTCCTAAATTGCAGCCTATTTCCAACCTTTTTTTTTTTGCAGCCCTATTCCCTCGACCGAGCCTCCCTCCCGAGCGAACCACCAGAGTCCTCACCGAGCGCGACAGCTAGGGTTCCTGGCCGGCCCTCCGCCGCGGCGCGACCAGCCGGCCGAAGCCTCCGCCGCCCCGCCGCCCGTACAGGATCCCTCCGTCGAGCAACCCTCCCACCACCAGCAGCGCCTCCCTACCGGGACCCGCCGCTCCCGCCCGGCAACGCCGCCGCCCGGGGCCACGCCGGCGACCGGTCCGTAGGCAGGTAGCCACCCCTCCTTCGTCCTCCCCCCCTCTACCCTCATCCCCCCTCCCTCCTTCCTCCTGCATCCACTCTTTGTTCAATTTCTCCCCCTGATTTTTGTATTGGATGAGTACCTGCTTTAGATTTGATAATTGTGAGAATATAACGATGGTTATCTCTTGATGAGTACTCGCCGCATGATTTTCCGAGTGCATGTCCAAGTTCATTCGCATGTGAAAGGATTTTGCCTGATAGATGTTTGTGATAATGCTCCTAGGGGCAAATGCTTACAAATTGTAGTTTTTTTTTCCAGATGAGCAACTGTTTTGGTTTAAACATGTTAGCAGTGAAACACGCGATGACTGATGATATATGAGAAGGAAAAAGATTAAGTTGTTTTATCTGCACTGCATTGACCTGAAAAATCAAAGCTTTACAGTAGCATGCAATTTGAGAGAGCAGGAGCTTTGTCTTGGTTATACTGGCTGAAATGGGTTAACACATTACATTAGTACTAGTGGCATGGTTGGCATGATAGATGTCGCAAATATTGCTTATGATTGGGAATATGGTGGTACTGTTACACTGTGTTGTTTTTTATTTTAACAGTCAGACTTGAAATATTACCGTTTAAAGTGACTGTTTCTCCTTTTTCGTGTTAGCTGATTGATCTTCAGGTTGCACCTTCCGTGTTATGCCATGATAGATGTACATCTAACTAATGATTTGATTTGCTGCTCCATATTCATTTTGCACTCACTAGAAGTCTAATTCTATCCCTTTGGAACTTGTAGTTGGAACAGGGCATCGACGTTGTCAATTGGAGGGGCTTGGAGCTGCTTTGGCATCTACAGTAGAGCAAACTAGAAGGTAATCTGCTGTTCCTAGCTTCTTATACATATATTTTTTTGTGAACTAAAAAAATAGTAAAATGTATTCCCGTATTGGCGCTTTTCCAAAGCGAATTTACGTATCCATATCAGCCCGATGCTGATACACGTATCCGTAACAGTGCATTTTAGTATGTCTGTTTGCTTAAAGAAAAGGCTGATTATTCAAGTATAATGTGATAGCTGATTAGAACATTCTACCGTGTCCAAGTTCCACATTGTAATTTTGTAGGCTCGGTAATATTTTGTACATCACTCATATGCGTTTGTGTGCTTGCTTCAAACTAACATCAGGTAACTCTGAGCCATACTTGCATGTAAAAGTTGAAATTCTTGTGCAAACAATAACTGGATTATTAATGAAGTTATCAAAAATTTAGATCCCCCCTCCTCCCTCCTCTCGATAAACACAGCTTGCATGTAGCACTGCTCGATTCCCTAAACAGTATCATCTTTTCAACAATAAATAGAAACATCGTAAAGACATGCAAATGGTAAAGTGGTACTGTATATTACAACTGAAGTTTTATGCTGTATACTTCTAAAATGAAATGTATAGTGGAACTATTTGGATATACTCCTTTCAACCTTGGTCAAAATGGTTATATGTTGCCACACATCATTGTGCATGCATCTACGGTTGTGAAGAGCTATTCCTCATACGGGACTTTTGTGCAGTGGGGTAACATGTACCACAAACTGGTCGTTCCCCAGTTCTGTAAACTGCAGTTAACCGATGTCACCTCACTAGAAAATTTGTTTTCTAGTTCAACCTAAAATCTATTCATTTTCTCCATGTCTCATGATCTGCAGCTTGCTTCCGTTCTCTGAATTACTTTTAACTGTTAGTGTCTTTATATGTGTGCTTTTTACTCTGCAATATATATTCTCCACCATTACTATTGAGGAAGTATAATTTTCTGCACCTTTCATGTCCATTCAACATTGGACTTCTCTACTTGTGTTTTACATCTTTGGCTGTTTGTTTCTTAAGCTCGTCCAGAACTCAATTCCTCTTCACCAATATTATTTTTTAATTATGCTTTATTGCTTCCAACTTCAGGTTATGTTTGCAGACATAGATTTTAGAAAGCACCAACCTTCTGGTAATGCAACCTCTACTAGTATGGTGCCCCTGGATGTTCCAAGTCAGGCACCTGAGAAGATTAATTCTCTGAATCAAGTGATTTCAGCAGATGTACCATGCAAGGCTCCTGTTGATTTTGATACGAGAGAACTTTACTTTCTCATTGCGCACTTCTTATCACATGGTCCATTAAAGCGGACTGCTGGAGAACTTTGCAGTGAACTCCAGGAGCATCATCTGCTTCCTAGAAGATATCATGCTTGGTATTCGCGTGGTGGTTTCCATAGTGGCGAAGAAAATGATGACGGTGTATCACTCCCTTTGGATTACCTCAAGTTAGTTGAGAGGTAGAAAATGCATCACTCTATTTTTTTGGTCAGCTTGCATCTATTATTATTCATTATTATCCTTGTACTAAACATATTTGAAAGGGATGAACTTAGTAGATTCTGCAAGTAATGAAGAACTGGAGATGCTTCCGTGTTGTTTGAATTCTTTAGGAAAGGACTGGAAAATAGTTTAATACATATCCAGTATATAATGGTGATATATCCATTTTGTTTTCTCTTGTGGAGCACAAGTTTCCTCCAGCTTTTTTCGAACTTATTAACAATGATTCTCAGTCAGTATTTTTGTGCGACTAATCTAGAACTGATGAAACACATGATTCTGAATTGTAATTATTGTTTGGTAAAGGCCAGCCATATAATAATTAGCATAAAACAGATTATTACCAGAACAATTAACTTCTTATCTGCCTTTTTTTCTTTCTTAATGATCACATGCAATTGAGGTTTTTGCATACTAAGGTCTACGTTTCTTATTTTGTAGATATCCCCACATTGGTAAAGACCACTTGGTAAAGCTTTTAAAGCAACTGATGGTTGGTTCCTGCCACCCAGAGAGCTTGATTGGAGCTGTGTCTCCAAATGCTGCTGATGTTCCAACCCTTCTTGGCTCCAACTCATTTTCCCTTCTTGCATGTATGTACATTATGTTCTCCCCCCCCCCCCCCCCAAAAAAAAAATTAAATTGTGCTATTTATGTTTGTTGCAACTTAGTGAGTTTTGAAGTTTCGATAGGTCGTTTTATGTTCAGTAAAATTTTGTGCTGTTACTTCTGTACTGATGCAATTTTGGATCCTTTCAGCTAATAGGGGCCGGCAAGAAAAGGAAAATCACAGGTTGCCGACGTATCTCCGTTGGCCACATATACAGGCTGATCAAGTTCATGGTTTAAGTTTAAGAGAGATTGGTGGCTTCACTAAGAATCATCGAGCTCCTTCTGTCCGTGCATCATGTTATGCCATTGCGAAGCCATCTACCCTTGTTGAAAAGATGCAAATTATAAAGAAATTGAGGGGACATCAAAACGCTGTGTATTGTGGTCAGTTGAATTTCCTCGTTTACTGAATTTAATCATGTTCAAGTAAATTATTTTAATACTGGCAAAACTTCTTTGCACACCACTTGGACAACATTTACTGAAACACAACCATTTTTTGGCTCAGGGACACTGAATACACTCTGGCCATTACAGCAATAGTTTTTCGAATAGCCAATTTTCCCTCATAAACTTACTGAGCCTACCTGTGTTGGTGCCATGTCGCATGCCACACAGACATACTGTACACGAGTCCTCTAGTTGTATCTATGGTAGAGGGCACTCAAAAGTGGGTTAAGATTGATGCCAACTTCCAAGAGCAAGAATGATTTTTTTACCCCTCTTTACAATACCACAATTTTGTGGCGTCTGTGAGCTGAATCATTATTATATGGTGTGTTCAGCAACCGCCATCCAAGTAAATTGTCCAGGGCCTAATTTTCCCTTCAATATTTGGAGTTCTGTTCATATGCCAGTCAATTCTATTAATGCCATCTATACCAGTACATGCTTTGTCCTAACTGAATGCCAAGCCTATTTAATATTATGGGAAGTTCTTACAGTGGATTTATGTTTGAGGGGTTACTCAATAAATGCCCACTTTCTGTTTCTAAAGACCGTATTGTTCTCCATACTATATCACCAACAGAGGCAGCTGCTTCTTCCTTGTCCTAGTAGTTTTGGTCAAATAATTGTAGTTGTCAATCTGTATATTTCCCTTTAAAACGCTGTAATGTTTCTCACACCATTCCTGTTTCCGCAGCTACTTTTGATCGCACAGGGCGTTTTGTTATTACTGGTTCTGATGATCGCCTTGTTAAAATTTGGGCAATGGAAACTGCATTTTGTCTGGCTAGCTGCCGAGGTCATGAAGTAAGTTTGCTTATTGCAATGCAACATTTTAAATATTCACAACCTTTCACTAAATTACACTGTTTCCAAATTAAGGGTGATATTACTGACCTCGCGGTGAGTTCCAATAATGCTGTGGTAGCATCTTCAGCCAATGATTTCGTTATTAGAGTGGTAAGATAAGATTGCTAATTTCTGTACTTCCTAATAAGTCATGACATCGTTCTTTCTTCCATTTATGTTTAATGAATGTGGTCACTAATGCAGTGGCGTATACCTGATGGCATGCCGATCTCAGTGTTGAAGGGGCATACAGGGGTTGTAACTGCTATTGCATTTAGCCCAAGGCCAGGTGCTGCTTTCCAGCTATTGTCGTGAGTGTTTCTTTTTTCTCCTCATGTTCCTGATAGTATAGTTATTTAGTCTTTACAGCTATTTCGTTCATGATTGTACATAGTAGCTGGATGACAACAGCTGTACAGATGGAAAAAAGAACCTGTCAGTATGTCCTGTCTAATCTGCATTAATTTTACTGAAGCAAATGCTTGTTTACATGGAGTTTAAAGCTTGGTTTGTCAAAATGAGAAGAAACGAGTCAATACTGGAAAGCATATTTGATGCATTGCTCATTTTCATTCTACCTACATTCTTACTCAGAGCAACTATAGTTACTAAACTTGCAAGTTATATCACTGCTTCCACCATATAAAAAAGGGCAGTCCGGTGCACGTAGCTCCTGCTTGCGCAGGGTCCGGGGAAGGGTCCGCTCCAGCTTCCACCATATGAATAAAAGAAGGCACGCTGGTGTTCTTTCATGTGCTATGTTGCACATGGTAGACATTGCATTGTGCTGTACTTTTCATATCCTGTTTAATTGCACATACATATTATCAGATGTATGGAAAAGATTTTTTTTATGTTCTTTTGATAACACCTCACCATTGGTCCGCTGTCTGTACATTTACATTTGCTATATATACGGTTCTTCTGGCCTATTTTAAGTTCTTTACTCTCCCTAACTTGGCACATATATTGAGGAACAGATCATCAGATGACGGGACATGCAGGATTTGGGATGCCCGATATTCTCAACAACCTCCACGAATATATACACCAAAACCTCCAGATGCTGCCCCTGGTTAGTTCATTGAAACATGTCTATTGTGTTTGCATGTGTAATGCCTACATTTTATTATTCCAACCGCATGGTGTTGATGTCAGGGAAGAGTGGTGATGCATCTTCCAGTGCTGTTCAAGTTCAACCAATAAATCACCAAATCTTGTGTTGTGCATTTAATGCCAATGGAACTGTGTTTGTTACTGGCAGCTCAGACACTTTTGCAAGGGTGTGTTTTCTTTTATCTATTGCACCTGTGAACTTCTGATTTTACTACCAAAAGGTGAATTGCCCTTTTCATCGCCAGTGTTGATTTCAGGTGTGGAATGCTTGCAAGAGTAGTTCTGAGGAACATGACCAGCCGAATCATGAGATGGATGTATTATCGGGCCATGAAAATGATGTAAACTATGTGCAGTTTAGTGGATGTGTGGTATCTAGATCCTTTTCATCTGAAGGCAGCCACACCACTAAGGAAGAAAATAATCTTAAACTAAGAAATTCATGGTCAGTAATTTTTGTAGTCATGGAATAGTCATTCACTTATTTTTATGTAATCCTTCAGGTTATTCACCTCCTGTCTTACATGCTCTTACGGGTTTCTGTAGTTTCATTCAGCTGGTTTCTTCTCATGTCCAACTGGTGGTTATTGTTGGCTTCAGCAGTTCTAAATCATCCTATTTTGTCTCCTTTTGCCAGGTTCACACATAATATTGTTACTTGCTCCCGTGATGGCAGTGCAATTATATGGGTTCCACGATCTCGGAGATCGCATGTAAGCAAATGGGACCTAAAACTCTACAGTTTTGTACTTTTACTCCTGATGACCATTGTTCCAGTGCATTGTGTGTATGGCTTATTTGCATCACTGCCCATTCCGGACGCTACTACACTAATATATGTATTACCTCCTGAATGGCGCCCATATATTTTCTGATACATTGTATATTTCCCCATCGTGTCACATATCAAATAACTAGACACTTTATAATAAGACCTGGTATAAAAGCAACTTGCTGCAGTGGCCAGCTTAATAATGTGCCCTATAGTTAATGTAGGTTTTCTGCCTGGTCAGTTGGATTAGCGTGTGTACTGGGAGAAATGTAGCTGGTAGTTGGTGTTATAGTGTTACCTTATAGCTCCATCCCATTCGATATAATGTTATGCATAACTTGTTCCCTGCACCAAACCAGGGAAAGATTGGACGATGGACACGTGCTTACCATCTCAAGGTCCCTCCACCTCCAATGGCTCCTCAACTAGTTCGTGGTGGCCCACGACAAAGACATCAGCCAACTCCTCGTGGTGTCAATATGATTGTCTGGAGTTTGGATAACCGATTTGTGCTTGCTGCTATCATGGGTATCCTTATTTGACTTTGTATATTTTTCATTATGATCATGCTGATATTTAGCCTTTCTTTATTCCAGTGTTTGCATGTATTGCCATTTGTGGTTCCTAGTATTCCTAGTGTGCGGAAACTGAGTTTTGTTACATAGTTTATATTTTATTGTTCTCATTTGTATCCTTAAAGTATGTCTTACGTTCTGCAGACTGCAGAATTTGTGTTTGGAATGCTTCTGATGGGAGCTTAGTACATTCACTGATTGGCCACAAGGAATCTGTAAGCATGCACCATTCAGTTTATGCATTAAAATTACTTTTGGTTAATGACCTGCATAGCATGTTTACTAGTATTTCATGCATGGTACTTTTGGTCAGTTGGGTGCATATGTGATATGTGTGAATTTTATCGCTTGCAATTCTTAACTGGTACACTATTCATCATCACTTAATGAAAACATAATTAATCGAATCGGTGTGTTCCCTTAGTAAGTACTCCCTCTGTTCCTAAATGTAAGACGTTTTTGCTGTTCGTTAAAAAACGTCTTACATTTAGGAACAGAGGGACTATATGCTGGCAAGCGGCATGGATTAAAGATGATAAAGTGTAAATGGAACTGAAAAACTAGGACATTGTGGTTTTAGAGGCGTTAGTTCTTTTTCTGAAGAATACGAAACTACAAATTGCATTATAAATTATTGCCACTTTGCGATTGAAGCATTAATTCTTTTTTCTTAGTTCTTTTGGTTTTTAGTTTTTTTTATGTGCTAGGGTTTCCATTTAGTAGCTGTAACAATATTGTCCTTAACCCCAATATTGTTTTATTTTATATTTGATCAGCGCATTTCGCATCCATTTTGTTGTCCATTTGTGATACTAACTTCTGAACCGTTTGTGCTTTGGCTGCCAAGACTGTTTCACATTAATAACCTTCTCCTTATGATGCTATAATTCTTTGTCCTACGTCATTGTCGACCTTGGTTTTTAAAACGAACATTTTAGGTCTAGAAATGGATTATTTTTGGTTAGCACCATCAAAGTTGCATGACTTCCATGTTCATTTCTATTTTTTGCATGGCTTAATGGATCTAGCACCTGCACCTTTGTTTGGTGTCAAGTGCAACGTTGTGATTCCATTCCCTTTCATAATTTATCTACACTTTTTTATTCAACCTCTTTTATTTAAAAGGTTCACAATGAAACGCTCTTATGAATTTCATTATCGACAGACATTTGTTCTTGATGTGCATCCATTCAACCCTCGTATAGCAATGAGTGCTGGGTATGATGGCATGACAATCATCTGGGATGTAAGTTCCTAACGAGATCTCTGTAATCTTAATCACTATTTCAGTCCTCAAAATGTGCTATTTCTTTATCCAGATATGGGAAGGAAAACCTGTACAGATCTATGAAACCGGTCATTTTAAGCTAGTTGATGGCAAGTTCTCTCCGTAAGTGTCACTGTCGATTTTCTTTGTATTCTCAACAAATTGAACCTTTTGTTTTGGCCCTTTTACAAGTATTCATTCTTAACTATTCCTTAATGCATGACCATTCAGCTAGTAATTTATAAAACATAGAGAAGAATGAAGAAAAACACCAGAGAAAAATCAACTGAATTGAGATATTTCTGTGTGGGGTTGGGATGTTAACATAGAAGGAAGCATCATTTCCATGCCAAATTAAAATTTGCACTGTTTATCAATTACCATAGATTGCTGAATTTATTTTATGTGTTGTGTTATCCTGATGTGTCGCTGGATGGACATTTAGGGATGGAACATCACTTATCCTCACCGATGAGATTGGCCAAATATTCTTTATTGGTACAGGGCAGGGTGAGTCCCAGAAGGATGCGAAATATGATCAGGTACACAAACTGTTACTGATCAAGTTATTGGGGAGAATGCCTAGTGCAGGCCAATGTTGGTTGCAATCATGCAAACTGTCATCTCAGTGCTCATGTGAACAGTTGGATGAGGCACAAACAGATTCAATATTTTAATTCAGTTTAATCATTCACAAAATTATTCATCATGTGGCACTTTAATCCCCTAAACTTAGTCCACCAAAAGCTCATTCAGCAGTTCACACTGATAGTTTGCATCACTGTACCAAGATATGTTTGCATTGGATATGCCCCCTGTTTAGGGAAATATCCCACCTTTTATTCAATCATTGACGCTCATCATTCATGTTTTGCAATAGTTCTTTCTTGGAGACTATCGACCCCTTACTCAAGATACAAATGGAAATGTTATTGATCAGGTTCGTCTGAAGATATGAATCATCTGTTCTTTTCTTTGCGTTAGCTAATTTAGTTGTTTTGTTTCTCTAAAATTTATGATATTTTGTTCAGTTTGTGAAACTAACTCGCATCAGAGTAATCTATCATGTATACAGTTTCCAAGATCTGTTTCTAAAATAGAAATTTTCATTTTGTTATGTTCTGAAGATCAGATAGAAACATTTCATTGGGTGTTGCTTTCAAGAAAACTCCCTAGACTTGTGTTCGTCATAGTATATGTTTAATATTATGTCAGATGATTTGGACTCCTTGCTATTTGTTAGCCTCCTTGTGACTGCCAACTATACTTCTGAAGTGTTGCCATCTCGGTAGCTGAGCAATGTGGATTATAAAAAGGAGCGTGCACTGCTGCTGATTGGCTGAAAGTTTCACTTTGATGGCAATCTTAAAAGCATTCAACATTGAAGTTCTGTTATTGCCTACTACAGTATGTTCTTATAAGTAAAAAGTATCCCGCACCATATCTGATCACCTCACTTGATGTGTTTTCCAGTTAGCTGTAATATTTAATATGTTCCATACATCAATGATCTTGTGGGGCTACGGCTCGCATCTCATCAGGAGTCATACAAAGGGTTTGATGTACTGTCTGTAACTGGTCTCTTTTTAGTATTGGTGGTGCTTATCCGGAACAACCAAAAAGCAAACATCACAGTAGTAAGGAATGTTGTAACATGCTAAAACATACTCCCTCCGTCCCAAAATTCTTGTCTTAGATTTGTCTAAATACGGATGTATCAAGTCACGTTTTAGTATTAGATATACCCGTATCTAGACAAATCTAAGACAAGAATTTTGGGACGAGGGAGTATAACTCAAGATTTCAGAAGCTATTGGACACCCATTTGAGCTGGTTTTGAAAAAAAAGGACATTGGTCCCTTGTCATACGTGCCCGTGTGAAACTATATTTTTCTCTGTTCACGAAGTGCATCATGAGCTACCAGGTTTTGTTTACACTGTTTTTCTTAATGTGCCAGGAGACACAGCTCCCACCTTATAGGAGAAATATTCAAGACCTTTTGTGTGACTCGGGTATCTAACTTCTCTACTTTCTATCCTCTGCATAGTATAGTAATTTTACTGGGTTGCACATGCTTATAATTGTTATTTGCTAATTGCAGGTATGATGCCATACCCAGAGCCTTTTCAAAGCATGTACCAGAAACGGCGATTAGGTACCATGGGTATTGAGTGGCGGCCTCCCTCTGTAGATTTTGCTGTTGGCCCCACGTACAATGCAACCACTGGTGAATACCAGATCATCCCAGTCATTGATCCAGATAGGTGGGAGCCACTTCCAGAGATACCGGACTTCTTTGAGCTTGAACCTGAGATTGAAGTTATCTCTGATGATACTGATTCCGAGTACAACGGCATGGATGACAAGTCTAGTGAAGGAGAACAGGAGAATTTGAGTGGTGATTCCTCTGGTGCTTCATACTCAAGTGCAGAGATTGATGGGAACAACCTTAGCGATAGTGCTAATCTTCGCAGATCTAGAAGAAAGAAGAAAAAATCAAAGGTAAGAGGCAACAATCAAAGACCATGCCACCTTCCTTTATGTTGCATTACAACCTTTTGACTTGTTTTCCTTTATTACACCTTCTGCAGGCTGATCTTGTGACTTCATCTGGTCGGCGAGTTAAGAAGAGGAATTTGGATGAGCATGATGCTGCTACTGTGTCAAGGTCACACAGAGCTAGGAAGTCTAAGAATGGTCGCTCTAGTAAAAGGAAAAGATCACCTAAATCTAGGGGATTGCGACCTCAAAGACGCGCTGCTCGCCATGCACTCAGTTTTTTAACAAAGATGGGAGCTTCAACAGATGAGGATGAAGAGGACTCAGAGAGTCTCTCAGACAGTGAATTGAACACGGAAAGCATTGAAGCTGAGCCGTCAGCATGGTATAGCCGGCCAAGACTTGGTAGAGAGAGTAACCAATATGATTCAGAAGATGTTACACAACCTTCTCATTTCACTGAAACTCGGGGGAGTTCTGGAAATAACAGAAAACTGGTCCTGAGGATACCACGCCGTGATTTAAAAGTTGAATTTCCATCAGCTGTATCAGTCATGGGGGGCAGACATGGATCAGTTGAGCCGGAACTAGCTTTTGAGCCTGGAAGTTCCTCTGTTTGCAAGGCTGACCCACCTGCAGATGGAGGTCAAAGCACAACAACCTCTGGTCTACATGATGTTTCTTCTGTTTATAGTAACAGCACAATCAAGTGGGGTGAGGTTAAGCAGCGATCTTCAAAGCGTTGCAAGTTTGGTGACTCTTCCGCTGGAGACATGTGGCCCTCTTCAAATAATGCAGTTTCACAGGATGGTGGCAAATCTGGTGTTCAGAAGACACCTCATGAATATGGTAACGCCATGCAACAAACGGTTGAGCAGACTGTACAAAAGAGTGAACGTGCAATTTGTCTGGATAGCATCCATGAAAATCACGATACTGATGTTTATAGTGAAGATAATTTACTTGGTGAAGAAAGGACAACTAATAACAATAATACTCATGTAGAGGAAGTAAACAACAAAGAATGCAACCAACAGTCCCACAGTACTACTCAGTCTACTATCAAACTGAAGTTAGTCAGGTCAAGAGGCATTCCAGATGCAAAAGGTTCACCGGACAAATCAAAGACTACTGCAGTAGGGAGTGACGTGAACTCTGAGTGTGATAAAGTTCCCATGCAGCATGATGAGGATCCTACCACCAATCAACATATAAGCAGTGACTTCCCTAGTGCGTCTAGAGATTTCCAGGAATGCACAGATAAAAGCACTGGTTTTCATGATTCAAGGAAGTTCCATTCTGAATCTGGGAAGACGATTGCTGTGTACCAAAGGTCAAAGTTAAGTAAGCACAAGAAAAAATTGGATTCAGATTCTGGCAATGGAGATAGTACCTCCGTCTCCAATGATGATGGTGGGTATCAACCTTCAGAGTACAGTCCTGTTGCACCTGGTACTGGTAATTTGCGAAGAAGCACAAGGAGGTCATGTGCATACACTGATGGTGGAGCAAGGAATGCTATCTCTCATGTGAAAAATTCTTCCCATGAAGCATCAACTAGTGGGAGACAAATTGGTGCAGACGTGCATGAGTGGGGTTCACCATCAAAGACTGCTGGTTTAAGGTCTACTAGGAACAGAGTTCCTGATACACATTCATTGGCAGAAAAGCCTCAAGTATCCTCGAGTTGTTGGTTGATGTTGTTGGAGCATGAAGATATTTACCGTTATATTCCTCAACATGGCGATGAGGTTATGTACCTGCGACAGGTAATGTTATTTTCTGTTTTATTCTGTGATGGGATGACTTTGGTGCAAATAACTTTTAGCTGCAAAAAAAAAGAAGTTTTCCTGCTTCTCATTTCTACCCACCCCAGCTGAAACGTAACTGGTTGAATTTTTTTGGGGACGGGTGGGTGCATGTATTATCAATTTAATACAAACAGATGGGCCATTGTGGCTCCGAAAATAGTATCTATGAAGTTATTCTTGTCATACTATTTTGTGATTGCTTTTTTTTTTCAGGGCCATGAAGAATATCTTAAAGGAATGCGATTATCGGATAGTTGCCCATGGAATCGGATCAAAGGCCTTAAAGCTGTAGAGCTTTGCAAAATTCAGGATCTTTGTTATACCACTTATAAAGGGTCTGGTGAAAGCTGCTGTAAATTAACACTTAAATTCATTGACGACACTTCAAGCGGGTTTAACAGAGAGTTTGTAATCACATTGCCTGAGCTGGTTGGCTTCCCCGATTTTCTGGTGGAAAGAACACGGTTTGAAGCTGCTGTTGCGCAGAACTGGACTATCAGAGATAAGTGCAGAATTTGGTGGGCGAATGATGAGGGAGGAGGAAGTTGGTGGGAGGGACGTGTGTTGGCAATAAGACCTAAGTCACCTGATTTTCCTGAGAGTCCATGGGATAAATATGCCGTACAGTACAAGAATGATGGTTCAGATCATCTGCATAGCCCCTGGGAGCTCTATGATGCTGATAGCCCATTGGTTCCATGGAAACATCCACATATTGATTCCAGTATTAGGAATAAATTGTTATCAGCAGTGAATAATTTACAGAACAAGTCTCGCAGAAACCAGGTAAAGTCAAACTACTATATTTGTGCACTCTTTGATTACTCTTGTTGTTGTTGACTCTCTGGTATTTCTTTATGGATTTTCAGGATCACTATGGTGTCCTGAAGTTGGATACTGTTGCAGGAAAATCAGAGTTCATAAACAGGTAACTCGTGAACAAATGCATTCAGTTCTGATGAATTTGCATTTCTTTTAATTTAGCAACACAAGTGAGAATAATGACTAGTGTGAAATAATCATCATTAGGTATAGAATTGATGGAAATTGAAGGATAACAGATTTCTCGTATACATATTATGAAATCACATTATTTTGAACGGGTTAACATAATGCCTATATTTGTGTGATTTTTCCCAACTAAAGGTTTGTGGAACTCTACAACAACAAAGCCTATCGGTCCCAAACAAGTTGGGGTAAGCTAGAGTTGAAACCCATAAGATATCGAAACCAAGTCATGGTTCTGGCACGTGGATAGCTAACTTTCACGCACTCCTGTCCATGGCTAAGTCTTTGGATATTCCAGTCCTTCAAGTCTCTCGTTACGGACTCCTCCCATGTCAAGTTTGGTCTACCCTGACCTCTCTTGACATTACCATCTCACATTAACCGTTCTTATGCACTGACACTTCTGGAGGCCTGTGCTGAACATGTCCAAACCATCTTAAACGATGTTGGACAAGCTTCTCTTCAATCGGCGTCACCCCAACTCTATCATGTATATCATCACTCCGGACGTCGTTCTATCTTGTGTGGAGCACATCCATCTCAACATGCATGTCTCTGCTACACCTAGCTGTTGAACATGTCGCCTTTTAGTTGCCTAACATTCATTGCCATATAACATCGCAGGTCGAATTGTTGTCCTATAGAACCTGCCTTTTAGCTTTTGTGGAACTCCCTTATCACAGATAACGCCAGAAGCTTGGCGCCACTTCTCCATTCAGTTTTGATTTGATGGGTCACATCTTCGCCAATGTCACCATCCTTCTGCAGCATCGAGCCCAAATACTGAAAGGTGTCCTTCTAAGGTACCACCTGCTCGTAAGGCTAACTTCCCTGTTCTCGTACCTAGTAGTACTGAAACCACACCTCATGTACTCAGTCTTAGTTCCACTAAGCCTAAAACTTTTTGATTCTAAAGTCTGTCTCCACAGCTCCAACTTCCTATTAACCCCGTCCGACTATCGTCGACTAGCACCACATGGTCCGCAAAGAGCATGCACCATGAGATATCTCCTTGTATATCCCTGGTGACCTCATCCATCACCAAAGCAAAAAGATAAGGGCTCAAAGTTGACCCTTGGTGCAGTCCTATTTTAATTGGAAAGTCATCAGTGTCGCCATCACTTGTTCGAACATTATCGTACATGTCCTTAATGAGAGTAATGTACTTTGTTGGAACTTTGTGTTTCTCTAGGGCCCACCACTTGACATTCCAGGCCCTCTCCAAGTCAATGAACACCACATGCAGGTCCTTTTGCTCCTTGTATCTCTCCATAAGTTGTTGTACCAAGAAAATGGCTTCCATGGTCGACCTTCTAGGCATGAAATTAAACTGATTTTTGGCCACGCTTGTCATCCTTCTTAAGAGGTTCCCAATGACTCCCATAGCTTCATTGTATGACAACAACAACAACAAAGCCTTTAGTCCCAAACAAGTTGGGGTAGGCTAGAGTTGAAACCCAAAAGATCTTGTAACCAACTCTAGTTCTGGCACATCTTCCACACACCCCTGTCCATGGCTAGTTCTTTGGTGATACTCCAGTCCTTCAGATTTCTCTTTACGAACTCTTCCCACTCTCTTGACATTATCAGCACGCTTTGGCCATCCGCTATGCACCGGAGCTTCTCGAGGCCTGCGCTGAATATGCCCAAACCATCTCAGACAATGTTGGACAAGCTTCCCTTCAATCGGTGCTACCCTAACTCTATCTCGTATATCATCATTCTGGACCCGGTCTTCATTGTATGGACAAGCTTCTCTTCATCTCAGAAGATGTTGGACAAACTTCTCTTCATCTCAGATGATGTTGGACAAACTTCGCTTCATCGTATGACTCATCAGCTTAATTTCACGGTACTTAGTACAACTTTGAACATCCCCTTTTTTTTGAAGATTGGTACTAATATACCCCTTCTCCATTCTTCAGGCATCTTGTTTGACCGAAAAATGAGGTTGAAAAGTTTAGTTTATGGAACACTAAGCGTAGTTTTTTTAATGATTATTTTAGATGTTGCTTTTTAGGAAATGTGCGCAAACACTTCTACAAACTACCTTCTATTGTTGGCGTATCTAGTAGCGTGCATAAAACTTAGATTTGCTAATTTCTGTTATCAAAGTAAAATAAATGCCGTTTTGACATGAGAAGATGCTGCCTGTGCTTGTACAAGGCCTCATTTTCCATTTCTATTATGAGGCATAGTTGTTAGAATACAATGGATGTTTCTTTAGACAAAATTTAACCAATGCATACACTTCTTTTTTTATGTCGTGTGTTGCATTAAATTGTTTTGTTATTTACTCTTTTCCATCCATATGCTCGTAGGATGAGTATCTAGAATATTAAAAGGCCCTGTATAAGTATAAATAAATGTTTATTTCAAGGTTTTGATAGTGCCAGTCCTTGCAAAATACTCCCTCCGTCCGAAAATACTTGTCATCAAAATGGACAAAAAGGGATGTATCTAGAACTAAAACACATCTAGATACATCCCCTTTTATTCATTTTGATGACAAGTATTTCCGGACGGAGGGAGTACTATAGAAGTAGCTTTTTTTCAGACCTGGTGCCTCCTTGCCTGAGCATTGTTGGTTTAGAAAATTATGAGTATATATTGGTGCTTTTTATCGATGAATGATGAAGTAACATCCATCTAAAGATAGATATTTTTGTGTGCAACAATTGTAGGTTTCCTGTCCAGTTTTCCATGGAGGTGATCAGGACAAGACTGCAAAATGGTTACTACAGAAGCGTGGAGGCTGTCCAACATGATGCCTCTGTGATGCTTGCCAATGCCGAGTCTTACTTCTCAAAGAGCGCGGACATGACCAAGAAGCTTCTCAGGCTATCCGAGTGGGTCGAAGATAACATCCTATCACTTTAGGGGGAGGTGGCCTTCTTCCTTGTTCTTGTTGATTGAGAAGATGACATCTGAAGCAAGCATAGTTTTGTTAGACGAATGGGCCAAAGTAAAGTAGTTCGCTGGTTGGGAGGAGATAGAGATTCATCTTTACTAACAACTGTCGCCATAGTTCTGAAAGAAAAGCAAAATTAGAAAGAGAAGATGCTAGCGTCGTGAAATCTGTCAGAAAATGCTTTAGCAGATCATTGGATTTGTATAGACTATTGTGCATCATCAGTCAATCAGTAAAAACGCAAGGCAAATAATCGGTTGGGTAGAATATTCACAACTTAGCTATTGCTTGTCTTGGGTGCCTCAGGACTAATGCTTGTCTTGGGTGCTCCAGATAATTGGCCCAATAATCACTTGTTTGCCGCCACCTCCCTCCCCTTCACTGGCCCTTGCCCTGCCCCCTCCCCCCGTTGTGGCCGCACATTGCATTGCATCGTCCACGGGATGACTACCATAGTGGCCGTGACTCCTACAGAGATAGCAAGGGAAGGGACCAGTGAACGCGACCAGCAGAGTGGCCGTGATGACCGGCGTCGGGGTCGGCCCCTATGTGGCTTCGGCTCCGACAGTGACGCGCACCATCCGTATATATTTAAAATATATATATTTAGAAACTACATCCGTATAGAAATCTAGTGATATACTTTTCATGACATATAACACATATTTAATTCCTCAAATCGACGATCTAGAACTACGCGAATGACTTATTCACCGAGACGGAGGTAGTAGAAGTTTGATGGATTAAGTGGGATCCCCCTTAAGAAATGTATATGTATTTCTAGTTCATAAACTGCAGCCTACGGACAAACATGCTTGCAAGTTATTTAAGCTACAATGCTAATTATGCTAGTGAAAATCATCTGGGGCTACATGCAACCAGATTGTACACCATTTGCTAACAATGGTAAACTTGACACCTAACATGACAAAATGACAGTAAATTTGTGAACACACAATACATCTAACAATAGTAAAATCTGTTAATACATAGCACATCACAAATGCCAAACTTGACAAGGCTGCATGGCTATATGCTCTGAACATCGGCGACATCATCTTTCTTCACATCATGTGAGGAAGCATCCAACAACACGACCCATGAAAGGGCCCGCAAGCAAGTGGTCACCAATAAGAGAAGCCTCAGCTACTACTCCCTCCGTTTCAAATTACTTGTCTTGGATTTGTCTAGATATGGATGTATCTAGCACTAAAATGAGTCTAGATACATCCGTATCTAGACAAATCTAAGACAAGTAATTCGGAACGGAGGGAGTAGAACTTAGGGGATGAACATGGTCATAAGCTGGCCCCTAATACAGGCCATCGAGGATAATCATGTACGCACATTGCGAACCCCACCACACTCGAGAGGAAAGCACTTCGTGAAAGTAGCTGCATGGCGCATGATTGTTCATTAAGAAAGTATTAAAGAGGGTAACACACTTGAGTAAATGGTAAAATAGGCCAAATTAAAAAGGAAATATAACGCTCCCCAGAAAACACTGATTGAATTCTCAGAATCTGAAAATTTGTATGGGGAACAACATCACTAGGAAATCCCTTTCTTATTAATTTCACGATATCTCCATAACTTGTGTTTGTATGGTTCTCTACCATTAAATTCATGATCATTTAAATTCATGATCATTTAGGTCGTCTAAGGGAATCATGGCCAAGCAAAATGAGTCTTTCTAGAGATTCCAACAAGTGACTACATACAAAGCAAAATGAGTGAATCTACACTCTAAAATATGTCTACATATATCCGTATGTTGTAGTCCATTTAAAATGGCTAAAAAGACTTATATTTAGGAACGGAGAAGTATTCGTTATTGCTCGTGAGCAATTAACGAAGCATGCCGAGTAATCAGTGCCACCTTCCGAATCAACTAACCAGTCATATATACCTGAGTCGATACTGTATGTTCCAATGTCTGGAAAAGGAATTTGATTCCACTGAGGAAGAGGGCAGCTGCTATTCATGTCTAAGTTGGCGTCGTCCATGGCCCTGAAGGAATAACGCTCAATCTTAGTGACTACTCCCTCCGTTCCTAAATATTTGTCTTTCTAGATATTTCAACAAATGACTACATACGGAGCAAAATGAGTGAATCTACATTTTAAAATATGTCTACATACATCCGTATGTGGTAGTCTATGTAAAATGTCTAGAAAGACAAATATTTAGGAACGGAGGGAGTATATACATACATACATACCTGTGTCGATCTTAATTGTAGACTAGTACAAGTCAAGTCGTTTTTTCTTTGAGACCACATTCAGGTGGATCACCTCACCTAGGCTAAGTTCACCACAAGAGAAAGGAGGACACTACTTCACAGAAAGATGACTAACCTTTTTGCATGCCGCAGCTGTGACGATGCTCTCTCTTCTTCTCAAACATGGATTCATGGAATCGGCATAGCCACAGCTAGCATGGGAAGATGAAGACTTGTTCAGATATTACCCGGCATCCCGGTGCCACGAGCAAATAGAAGTCACCTCTCATATTTGGTACATTCTGATGTGCCTATGTCTCTTCTTAAACTGGACTGCAAGCTAGGTTGTATCTGATGGAGTCATTCCGATACCCAAAACTTACAATCCTAGTGCCGGCAAATTACTCGATAACTCAACTCAACATTCAAGGAAAAGGCGGAAAGAATCCTCAATTTTTCTACGACGACAGTCAGCTGGGCAGTGAGATTAGATCATCAGCAAGACAGAGCACACTACTCCTCAGGTGGCTATGAGTGTCAACGATGTCAAGGACATGGGCAACATTCAGCTCACAAATTAAAGGAACGACACATTCTGCATACATAACACGCACGGTATTACTTTGAACTCCAATTAGAATTTGCATTTCTATTTTGTAAAATGGGACTTTTAATTCTCTTATTTTTACTGCTTTTATTTTAGAGTTTCTGATTCAAACATTTCCATGTGTTGGACGTATCCACAACATTTTCTATCATTTTTCTCTTTGACAATAGCATTTGAGCAATCATAATGAGGCGCGCGCCCAATTCTCCTAAAAATATCATATAAATATTTAAGGTAAAGAAAATTATATTGTTGGTGTGTGTCAGTTAGACTGTGACCTTTATCGAATTCGGAACACTTTACTTGTTATTTAGTCTAACGCTCCTGTAGGTATATACAGATATAACATTGCTACATAGAGAACCACGAAACACAAAATTTATAAATAGTAAAAGTAAAGTTGAAATGGGTACTTATTTATTAAAAAATCTAATAGAGCTTGCAATAAGAAATTACCCGTTCCTTCAAAATAAAATAAGAAATTGCCCATAATCCATGGTACCCACCTGATAATCCCTAATCGGCCATGTTGCCCAAATAAGATGGACCTAGTCTGATCATATAAACGATCCAACTGCACTCAAAGTCATCTAGAGTACCAAGACTCACTTTCAGGTCAGGTGCCCAACAAACCCTTGACCAATTGCGATGCAGCCAGACTGAAAGCCAGGGAATAAACAAAGCTTAAACCTGCAACCACCAATACCACATCCTCTGGAACATAACTCAACAGCAGCAAAAAGGCAGAACTCCAGATAGTCAGACACAGACATTGAATGAGAAAATCAAAACAAAAATAGATACAGCAGACAAAAGCTTGCATAAGCAGGAGCAAGAGAAACCTTGGTTCTAGATTGATCCCTACTTCATAGCAGAGTTACTTGTTGCCTGCATTTCGCTCTGTAATAGGATGTTGAGCGATCTCTGTGTAGCACAGTTTATCTAATTCCCTTTATACCGATTTCTTCTCTTCCTATTATTATATAATAAGACGTGACGAAGATTTGCCCTAGAAAAAGCATAAACATTGTACACGTATTTCTTCAAAATCTAAGACCGTTCCATTAGGGCAACTCCATCGTATCCCACGAGGGCAATGTATTGCAGCGGCGCTAGACACTAGGCAGTACTAAAACACTTGTTAGTTGAGCAACATTTTTCTATGACTTTACTTCCTTTTGTTTACTGGGACCATCCATCGGATCTCATTCTCGTATTTGTATTTGCAGGACTGCGTACCAAAGTTATTGCAGGTACTGCTCTAACCCATTTTTTTTCTATTTCAAAAGAGGAAGAAATTAATTATAAAAATAGGAAAGGTCTTCCATTAATGCACAAGCACTTATTGCTGCCTGTTCTGGCTCTAACATCCTCTTGTCTCCATAACAAACACAAAGTAAAGGCCTTTAATCCTGATGCGACATGCTGATTAGCTATTCTCTTTTATTCAGCTACTTCATCGGTGGTCACATTAGTTGTTATTTTGTCGATGGTGGCCACTGCCCTTTTATTTTTCACTGAAGACAAGATATAACCAAGAAATACATTTGAAGGTTGAAATGTTTCTTAGGACATATGGCACATCAAAACCCAGGAGGTACACTTTCTCTGAAGTTAAGAAGATAGCAAGACCGTTCCAGCGCGCTCTAGTCTCGGTTGCAATATCACGCCACGTCCACTGCCCGGCTCGCGGTCACCACGAACGCAGCAAAAAACGTTGTTGATTCCAGCTCGTGGTCACCACGGGCACAACAAAAAATGCAGCTCGTTCCAGCCCGTGGTCACCAGGGTTCGCAGCAAAAACACTGCTGGTTCCAGCCCGCGGTCACCATATCCAGCACTGGCAGAGCCGGTCGTAGACGGTGCGCTGTTCCCTGCTACAGACGGGATGGGTGTGGACGAGGCAAAGAGGAAAGACGCCATGAATTGAATTGAAGAGTGGAAGAGAACATCGAGTGGACAGGGGATAAAGAGATAAGGTGTGGCTGGGCCAGACAGGCGCGTCCGCGTGGGTGGGTTTCTTGGGAGCGAGCGGCCCAAGGTTCGGCCACTTCCACAAACACAAGCATTTGCGTTATCATGTGCTCCCTGTGTTCCTTTTTTTTTAAGATTCCAACAATAAGAGACTTGCAGAGCAAAATGAGTGTCAAACTATACATCCGTATGTAGTACTTGCATTTAGGTACTCACATTTCCTCTTTTATTCATCTACTAGTATGTTGTTTTACAAGCAGGTTTCTTATCTACAATAATAACAACAACAGAGAGATGACAGAAAACAGTGGTAAATTAGGAATGGCGAACAAAAAGCATGCTTTCTGCAACAAGATTAAAGTGACGCCAAATACGATGCCAACAGCCAAACAGTTTACTACAGATCCAAAAGGTAATCAGGCGTACTTGCTCGCTCACCACAAAGACCAAAATTGGAGCAAGTTTGGTACATATCCGTCCCGTTCACAGCAACATGCGGTACATTATTGCTCGACAAGTCCTAAGAGCTTCAACCATAGTTCATTCCGCGAGTTAAGACACACGCCCACTTTCGCAAAAACAAGTGCAGAGTGGTGGTGTCTCAGATGCAGATCCCATCTAGTATGGCTCCACCGGTGCGCGGAACTTGAGGCCGGCATACACAGCGGCAGCGCCCAGCTCCTCCTCGATCCTCAGAAGCTGTTCCAATTAGAAAAGAAACAACCCCTTGGTGTAAATTTGGGAAACCGATAAAAAAAACAAGACATGAATGCTCAAATAAACACATTACACTGAACAAAAGAATATCAGAAACCAAACATGCAAGATCAGTCTAACGCCAAACACAAGATGAGAAATCTTTCTTAAATGAGCACATTGCATCGAACAGAAGATTAAAGAGGAAGAACAATTTGTTTTTTGTTATTGTGAGAGGTCATGTTGGTCAACAGAATATCAGGAGAATGGTTCTGCAGTGCAAGAATTACAGGAAAGCCACTTGCCTGGTTGTACTTGGCAAGCCGCTCTGAGCGGCAGGGAGCCCCAGTCTTGATCTGACCCTGTTGCACATGAAGAAACATTGGTCAGTTACTCCTGATAGATCCAGAGGAGAAAAAACAGTAGTCTCATTAAAATTATTCAGACAAACAATTAAAATGAAGATTATAAAATCATACCGTGGACAAACCGACAGCCAAATCAGCAATGAATGTGTCCTCAGTCTCACCACTGCACACCACAAATGTACATAAGCATACAAATGGTAATAACGATAGAAACAAGGGGGAAACGGATGGGTAACAAGGCAGTATCTAGTATGTACCTCCTGTGACTGGTCATCACACCCCAACCGGCATGTTTTGACATCTTCACGGCCTCGATACTCTCAGTGACGGATCCAATTTGGTTAACCTACACATGAAAAGGATGAAACAATCAGAATATGTAGTGCATACTCCATCTGATCAGGTCCTTATTATGGACGGAAGGAGTACTTGTACTATGACGACCAAAGGAGAAGAATCAATAACAGCTTCTGTTTGAAGAGAATAATACCTTCAGCAGAAGAGCATTGCATGACTTCTCCTTGATTGCCTTTGCAACTCTCTGCACAACATAGTGATACAGCAAATTAATTACAGTGATCCAACAGAATGAAAATGCTCACCTACACCACAGAAAACAAATCACTCACGGTTGGGTTGGTGACTAGAAGGTCATCACCAACAATCTGAACTTCCACTCCACATTCTTCAGTCATCTTAGCATAGTGCACCCAGTCATCCTGGTCAAATGGGTCCTCAATCGACACAATGGGGTACTCGCTCACGAATGACTTGTATACATTCTTCAGGCTATCTCCAGATATCTTCTGGGAACCATCGTTGTTCTACAGCAAGGGAGGGCAATGTTAAAAATGCTCATGAAAAGAGAACAAATTGTTGCCACAAAACAAACCATGGGGCTAATTACCTCTTCCTTGAAGTTGAGGTCATAGGTTTTGTCCTTGTCATTGTAGAACTCTGAAGCAGCAACATCCATTCCAATGACAACCTAGAATTTCCCAAACCAACAAATCTCCTTCAGTCACTAACTTAAAAGCTCACTGAGAAGTGTGTGACAACAGATTAATTCAAGCAGACAAACCTTGCCGGTGTATCCAGCCTTTTCAATTGCAGTCTTCAAGAGCTCAAGGCCCTCCTTGTTCTCCTACAACACCCGAAAACAAAAAGAACTCAGATCACACCCCACAAACATTGACCTCAATTTATAACAACACAGTAGTTCTATACGTCCAAACATGACAATCAGCAACTGTCGACGAAATAACAAGGCATAACAAAGCAAGGAAATCTGATCTTAAACCTCTAAGGACAGGGAAATACCTGAATGTTAGGAGCAAAACCACCTTCATCTCCAACATTGGTGGCATCTTGTCCATACTTCTTCTTGATAACAGACTGTCACAGAAAATGTTAGTTTTAGTAAATTTGCTTTTTACAAGATAGCAAAGAGAAAAAGAAGATGAAAGAATTACCTTCAAGTTGTGGTACACTTCAACGCCCATCTTCATTGCCTCCTTGAATGAGGCAGCTCCAGTAGGAAGGATCATGAACTCCTGCAGATATGCAAGTAAAGGCATAAATAAGAAATGTGTGAAAACAACATGATGAAAGATGTGAAAATCTTAGTTCAGAGCATTGCCTGCATAGCAAGCTTGTTTCCAGCATGGGATCCACCATTGATGACATTGAATGCAGGAACAGGCAAAACCAATTGCTTGTTGCCAGCAAGGTTGGCAATGTGCTGCAGTGAAGAATATATTCATGTTCAAAGACTTTAGGCAATAGCAAACAAATGTAGAATATTAAAAGAGTTGATTAGCAATGATGCACACCTGGTACAGCGGAATCTTCTTGACGCTGGCTCCAGCTTTGCAAACAGCTAGTGACACAGCCAGGATTGCATTAGCACCAAGCTGAATATACAGAAGAAATTGAGCTGTCAGAAGGGGATCTGCATATGGAAATTAGCATTGGCACCAAGTAAAACTCGTTGTGGATTATGTAATACCTTCTGCTTGCACCAACCCCATTCGTTTTTGGTTCCATCAAGCTGCTGAACCATATAGTTGTCGAGCTCAGTTTGAGCTGTAGGGTCCTGTGGAAGGAAAGAGAGCACTGAATGAATTATGCATTCAACTCCCATATCACAATAGAAAAGGGGGCAGAGACAATGCTAACCTTGCCAATCAAAGCTGGCGCGATAATCGAGTTCACATTGTCAACAGCCTGTGAAAGAAAAAAGGAAAAATACATGTAAATACAAAGAAAAGACTAAATTATGCATGCAAATGGACTATTCGCTACAATAGAAAAAACCCGGATAGCTATAGTGAAACATCAAGCACTAAATGATCCTGAGTTGTTCATTTCATGACAGTACTTGAGCAAGTTGGTTTTTTAGTAAATAAGAAAATGTGCACAAGAGATATTGCCCATGATTATTCACTTCATAAATACATAATCCTAAGCTACTACACATAATCAACGGCAATGAGATATCAAAGAAAAAAAGCTACAACCTACCACATTAAACTAGAAACATCAAGTTATACAGCACAAGGAAACATTGTATGAAACCAACATGGCAAAATAACTTGTTCTCACAAACAGGATAACTGGAAAGATGGCACTGTTTGGTCCATTTGGCATAATAATTTGGTAAACAAGTAGGAAAATTTCAAAAGCTGGCAACAATATTGCTAGTGTAACAGAAGCATAGAGTTGAGGCAAAAAAAAAAAACATATACAGCAGCCACATTACATGACTATTAACTATGACATAGATTTAAAGAATGTGAAGATAAAATTCGCTCAAATGGATGTAAACCTTGGATACACCCTTTCCCAAGTAGTCAGATCCACCATCCCTCAGTTCCAAAGCTTCATAAACACCTACATAAGAGGGATGATTCAGACAAGACTAGTTAAACAAAACCAATACAATAACATTCCATAAATAATGATCCAAATAAGAGTTTGTGCCTTCACTAGTCAGGAACTCAGGAAACCAAAGCAGAAACTTAAGGTTGAAAAGAAGAGAGTGGTGATAATAACAAAATAACTCACCAGTTGATGCACCGCTGGGAACAGCGGCCCTGGCAAAGGTTCCATCTGAGCAGCACACATCAACCTGATGCACAAAACCATGAGATTAGCCAAATAACTTGCCAAAATATTTTACAATTTGGCATTGTGCATAGCTTAAACAATAAAATCCAGACAATGCCGCATGCAACTAGGACACAGGCCATATGGCTACATTTAGCTATATAAACACCAAGCACAGCGAACAACCATCTGTTGATACACACTGTGAAAACAAACAATGGAGGGCTGGCAGGCAAAATAAAAAATCGTTCTACCCAGCATCTATCTGACTGAACAAGCCAGTTTGCGTCAAATCTATCTAACATATGAAAAAAAAACTGGCCAAGGATTGGCAACAAGCAAACGACATTTTACATCCTACCTGCACACCCAATGCCACTTGGACCAGAATGAGATGCTACACTCATTTAGATTTTCGTCACATTACTTCACACTACGGAATTATGCACAGATCAAACGATAAGCACTAAGCAACAACCAGGGCACGAAACCGCAATGACTACATAAACACAGGGCATGGCGACCAGCCGATCTAAATGCATGACGAGCGCCACAGTAATCCGACTAAACAACCCACCTCACATCGAATCTAGCACATCCCTCGGCAACAGTAATCTGCATCCTACCTACCGTCCCACCCACCCAAAACCCCTCGAATCTAGCGCATCAGAAACCTACGGCCAGCGCCCCAGAAGCCCCGACCCACGGCCGACGGACGAATCACCAGATCGAAACCAGGCCGTCCTACCAGATCGAGTCGGACCGGAGCAGAACGTACAAATCGGGGGCGCGTGCGTACCTCGACGGTGGGGTTGCCGCGGCTGTCGAAGATCTGGCGGGCCTTCACGGACTGGATCGTGGCGGCCATGGCCGAAGCTTGGAGGAGAGGAAGCCGAAATAGATCGAAACGAATGGAGCGGAGGGCGGACAAGGCGAGGCGAGGAGAGGGGAGAGGACAGGGCCGCCCATTCCTTTTTATAGTCGCGAGATGAAAGGGAAGCGTCCCCCCGTTTTTAGCCGTGCCGCTGCCTGTGGGGCCAGTGGGCGCGCGCTCTCCCGGGGGCCCGCATGGAAGGGGCTTTCGTGTCTCGGAAACTGACGGGATGGATCGTCTTAACCAATGCTTGTTCAAGGGGCCAAAAGATTTTTCATTACTTATAAGGAGCTTTCTTTCTTATACTCCCTCCGGTATTATTTTTTCTTTTGGGCCCCGGTATGTTTTACTCCGCATATAAGATTTTTGTCTGAAGTCAGACTTGATACGACTTTATATTGAAAAAAAGCATCAACATTCATAATATGTAACCAATATCATTAGATACGTCATGAATTCAGTTTTAAATTGTAGTATAGCTTAAGTATTGTAGATGTTGATATTTTTTTCATATAAATATGGTCAAACTTTATGAAGTTTTTTTTTGCGGGAAAAACTTTATCAAGTTTGACTTCATACTAACCGGGAGACACACGGGCACTTCTCCAGATTGAGATCATTTGCATCACCAATGGGCTCCAGGAACAGTCGGGCACAACCAAAGGTAGTAGCGGACACCTCCTACTTGAATAACTGGGGACCATCATAAAAAATCTGATGAAAAGGAGCAGGTCGTCGCTCTCAAGCTAACCAAATGCTTGAGGATGCCCTCAAAGCAGCAACAACAAAAAAAGACAAACCTTGTACGCATGATGAAAGACTCCTTTCCACATAATTTTGTCCGTGCCTTGAACCTCGATATGGCATAGCCGGCGTAGAGGAGGTCGAAAGAGTTCACAGCATGGTTCCGCCCGACTCGATCGTTGACGAGCTGGTCACATTCTCGAGCTAACCATCATGCTTTAGGGATGTCCTCAAAGCAAAGATGGCCCTTGTAGGCCCATCCTCGGAAAAAAAAGTCAGGTCTTCAACCTTAATATGTCGTAGCCAACGTAGAGGAGGTCGGGAGAGTTCAAAGCCTCGTTCCACATGGATTGATCGTTGGAGAGAAGAAGGAAGTCATCATCATTGTTGAATTTGGTGACGTTAAAATTGTTTTTTCAGGATTGCGTGTCGGTGTCAAAACCGGCGGATCTCGGGTAGGGGCTCCTGAACTGTGCGTTTAAGGTTGATGGTAACAGGAGACAGGGGACACGAAGTTTTACCCGGGTTCGGACCCTCTTGATGGAGGTAATACCCTATGTTCTGCTTGATTGATATTGATGAGTATGCGGGTTACAAGAGTTGATCTACCACGAGATCGTAATGGCGAAAACCCTAGAAGTCTAGCATGTATGATTATGATTGCCTCTACGGACTAAACCATCCGGTTTATATAGACACCGGAGGGGACTAGGGTTGTACAAAGTCGGTTACAGAGAAAGAAATCTTCATATCCGAACGCCAAGCTTGCCATCCACGCCAAGGAGAGTCCCATCCGGACACGGGGGAGAGTCTTCTGTCTTGTATCTTCATAGCCCATGCATTAGTCCGGCCCATGTCCAACAGGTCAGACGCCCGAGGACCCCTTAATCCAGGACTCCCTCAGTAGCCCCTAAACCAGGCTTCAATGATGAGGCGTCCGGCGCGCAGATCGTCTTCGACATTGAAGGCGGGTTCCTCCTCCGAATACTCCAAAACAGCTCTCGAACACAAAGAACATGTCCGCCTCTGTAAAACAAACACCACATATATCCGCAAAGAGTATAATATTTTACAAGTCCAATTTGCTGACATTTTTTGTAGCACGACATCACGTCCCAGCCCGGCCATTATTTCGAACCATTTTTTAGCCTCCCGCTCCACGTTTTAAGACGCGGTTTTATTGGCACGTCTTGTCGAAGCAGAGATCATGTCCCCTTATCACGGTATTCTCATTAATATGGGCGTGGATAACCCAATTGTTCCGTTGGCATGATCCCTTGGGAATAGGCGGGCTTTAAGGCCTATGAGGAGGCGTTTGATATTCATCGCCTTTATAAAGGGGCTCAGACCCGTCTTTCTCCTCCGCGCCTACCTCTTCCTCAACCTTTCCAATCTCGAATTCCAACACCCAGGTTTCAACTTAATTGCTCCAAGCCTCCCAGTCATGTCCGGACCCAGCCTTCAAGGCCGGTGGGTGGCCTCCTTCGTCACAGAGGAGGATATCGCAAAGCTCCGGGCGGCAAGATACCTGACCGCGGAAATTCCCCATAGGCTACCTGCTAAAGGACAGGTTATCCCTACTCCCAAACCCGGCGAGAGGGTCGTATTCATCTCTCACTTCCTCCGGGGGCTAGGGTTCTCTCTCCATCCCTTCGTTCACGGACTCATGTTCTATTACGGGTTAGATTTTCACGATCTAGCTCCAGACTACTTTCTTCACATCTCGGCGTTTATTGTCATGTGCGAGGCCTTTCTTCGTATTACCCCTCACTTCGGTTTATGGCTCAAGACCTTTAATGTGAAGCCGAAGGTAATCGAGGGGTGATACGTCTCCGTCATATCTACTTTTCCAAACACTTTTGCCCTTGTTTTGGACTCTAACTTGCATGATTTGAAGGGGACTAACCCGGACTGACGTTGTTTTCAGCAGAATTGCCATGGTGTTATTTTTGTGCAGAAATAAAAGTTTTCTGAATAACCTGAAAATCAACAAAGATTATTTTTGGAATATATAAAAAATACTGGTGAAAGAATCAAGGTCGGGGCCCCACACCCTATCCCCGAGGGTGGGGGCGCGCCTACCCCCCGGGCGCGCCCCCCTGCCTCATGGGCCCCCTGATGCTCCTCCAACCTCAACTCCAACTCTATATATTCGTGTTCGGGGAGAAAAAAATAAGAGAGTAGGATTCATCGCGTTTTACGATATGGAGTCGCCACCAAGCCCTAAACTCTCTCGGGAGGGCTGATTTGGAGTCCGTTCGAGGCTCCGGAGTGGGGAATCCGTCGCCATCGTCATCATCAACCATCCTCCATCACCAATTTCATGATGCTCACCGCCGTGCGTGAGTAATTCCATCGTAGGCTTGCTGGACGGTGATGGGTTGGATGAGATTTATCATGTAATCGAGTTAGTTTTGTTAGGGTTTGATCCCTAGTATCCAATATGTTCTGAGATTGATGTTGCTATGACTTTGCTATGCTTAATGCTTGTCACTAGGGCCCGAGTGCCATGATTTCAGATCTGAACCTATTATGTTTTCATGAATATATGTGAGTTCTTGATCCTATCTTGCAAGTCTATAGTCACCTATTATGTGTTATAATCCGTTAACCCCGAAGTGACAATAATCGGGATACTTACCGGTGATGATCGTAGTTTGAGGAGTTCATGTATTCACTATCATTGCGTTTGGATGTCTCCATTGGAGCCCTGGAAATGGATTTGGTAATCATCTCACATCAATACAGATGTTTGGCTGGACACTGAATTCGTATTGGAAATGAAAAACCAATTCAGTCCGTTTTGGCTACCACGTAAATCTCCCTCGCACGTTTCGGAGGGCTACCCCTTCGAATTGGACTGAAATGGACACCTCCCGCAAAACGTACCTGTTCGAGCCCGCAACAAGAAAATAGAAGAGAGAAAGGAGGGGATACGAGAAGGCGACCTCGCGACGACCTAGCAGGTAGCAGGCGGGCGGCGGCGGCGACCTAGCAGGTTGGTGGCGGCGGTAACAACCATGGAGTCCGACGGCGGCACAGGTCCCTTCCTCCCTGGCCCTTCCCCAACTCCTCTTCTCCGCCCCACTGAGCCACACCCCGCCATGGAGGTCGGCGGCGGCCCCAGGACCAGCGCGCCCCGCCCCCTTGTGCCACGCCCCGCCGTCCTCCCCGGCCACCGTGCCCCGCCCTCCTCGGCCACGCCCCGCCCTCCTCCCTGCTCGCCGTCCTCTGCCTTTCTTCTACTCCATGGCCGAAGGAACTGCTGCTCCTCTTCTGCTCCATGGTCAAAGGACATTGCTAGAATATTTATTTCTTACTGCCATATTTATTTCTTCTGCTCCATGGCCAAAGGAGATGCCCCAGTAGAGTATAATTTTCATGGCAATATAGCTATGCAATTCCAAAGTTTGTCATCCAAGCAGGATTTGGTATTACAACCTCATAGGCATTTCAAGGGGCAATGCAGTGAACAACCAAACATGTGAATTCGTATTTGTGCCATTTCAATTTCCTCACTGATTTGGAATTCCAGACCAATTCAATACAGAGCTCACCAATGGAGACATCCAAACGCAGCGTATGTGTTAATGCTTTGGTCCGGTACTCTATTAAAAGGAGGCCTTAATATCCCTTAGTTTCCAATAGGACCCCGCTGCCGCGGGAGGATAGGACAAAATATGTCATGCAAGTTCTTTTCCATAAGCATGTACGACTATATTCGGAATACATGCCTACATTACATTGATGAACTGGAGCTAGTTCTGTGTCATCCTATGTTATAACTGTTGCATGATTAATCGCATCCGACATAATTATCCATCACTGATCCAATGCCTATGAGCTTTTCCTATATTGTTCTTCGCTTATTTACTTTTCCGTTGCTACTGTTACAATCACTATAAAACCAAAAAAATTACTTTTGCTACCGTTACCACTACTATCATATTACTTTGCTACTAAATACCTTGGTGCAGATATTAAGTTTCCAGGTGTGGTTGAATTGACAACTCAGCTGCTAATACTTGAGAATATTCTTTGGCTCCCCTTGTATCGAATCAATAAATTTGGGTTGAATACTCTACCCTCGAAAACTGTTGCGATCCCCTATACTTGTGGGTTATCAAGACTATTTTCTGGCGCCGTTGCTGGGGAGCATAGCTCTATTCTTTGAGTCACTTGGGATTTATATCTGCTTATCATTATGAAGAACTTGAAAGATCAAAGAACCAAGATTTTTCCCTCAACTACGAGGGGAGGTAAGGAACTGCCATCTAGCTCTGCACTTGATTCACCTTCTGTTTTGAGTAAACTTGTGACACCTACACATGCTATTGATTATGATAGGTCGCATGTTATTGATGATGCCACTTCTGCTTTGCATGATACTTATGATGAAACTACTTCTATGCTTGATAATACTATGACACTAGGTGAATTTCTTAATGAACAACTTGCTAGGGCCAGAGAGAATGAAATTATTGAAACTGATAATATTAATGAAAGTGATGATGAAGATTCTCCCCTAGAGATGAATTGCCTATTGTGCCTGAGGGTTATGTTATGGATGAAGAAACTGCTAGAGACTTCTTAGCTTGCAATGATATATCTGATCTTAAGAAATTATTAGCTAAGCTTAAAGAAAAGTCTTTGAATGCTAGAATGAAATATGACCCTGCTTTTGCTACTTCACCTATCTTTATTACTAATAAGGATTATGATTTCTCTGTCAATCCTGAGTTAATTACTTTGGTTGAATCTGATCCTTTTTATGGCTATGAATCTGAAACTGTTGTGGTACATCTTACTAAATTAAATGATATTGCCACCCTGTTTACTCATGATGAGAAAACTCGCTATTACTTTATCCTTAAGTTATTTCCGTTCTCATTAAAGGGTGATGCTAAAACATGGTTTAATTCTCTTGATCCTGGTTGTGTGCATAGTCCCCAGGATATGATTTATTACTTCCCTACTAAATATTTCCCGCTCATAAGAAACAAGCTGCTTTAAGGGAAATATATAATTTTGTGCAAATTGAAGAAGAGAGTCTCCCACAAGCTTGGGGGAGGCTTCTCTGATTACTTAATGTTTTGCCTGATCATCCTCTCAAGAAAAATGAAATACTTGATATCTTTTATAATGGACTAACCGATGCTTCCAGAGACTACGTGGATAGTTGTGCTGGTTGTGTTTTTAGGTAAAGAACTGTTGATCAAGCTGAATTGCTATTGAATAATATGTTGACTAATGAAAATAATTGAACACTTCCTGAACCAACTCATAAGCCAACTCCAAAGAAAAGGGGTATTCTATTTCTCAGTCCCGAAGATATGCAAGAGGCAAAGAAATCTATGAAATAAAAAGGTATTAAAGCTGAAGATGTTAAGAATTTACCACCTATTGAAGAAATACATGGTCTTGATAACCCTACACAGGTAGTAAAGGTAAATTCTCTCTATAGATTTGATAAATGTGAAATCACATTTACTATGTTTGCTAGCCAATGCTTGGATGAGTTTGATGACTTTATGGTTAAACAAGAAAACTTCAATGCTTATGTTGGTAGACAATTGAAACACAATGCTGATATGCTAGAACACTTGAGTGATTATATGGCTAGTGTTAAAGGTGAACTCAAACTTATTAGTAAACATGCTTCTATGGTTACCACTCAAGTAGAACAAGTACTTAAAGCTCAGAATGATTTGCTCAATGAATTAAATAATAAGAAGAATGATAATGCTATTAGAGTTATGACTAGAGGTGGTAAAATGAATCAGGAACATTTGTATCCTGAGGGCCATCCTAAGAGAATTGAACAAGATTCTCAAAGAACTAATATTTATGCACCTAGTTCTTCTAAGAGGAAGAAAAAGAAAAATGATAGAACTTTGCATGCTTCTAGTGAACCTGTTCTTGACACACCTAAGAATTCCAATGATATTTCAATTTCTGATGCTGAGACACAATCTGGTAATGAACATGAACCTAGTGATAATGTTAATGATGATGCTCATGTTGATGCTCAACCTAGCAATAATAATGATGTAGAAATTGAACCTGCTGTTGATCTTGATAACCCACAATCAAAAAATCAACGTTATGATAAGAGAGACTTTGTTGCTAGGAAGCACGGTAAGGAAAGAGAACCATGGGTTTAGAAACCCATGCCTTTTCCTCCTAAGCCATCCAAGAAAAAGGGTGATGAGGATTTTGAGCGCTTTGCTGAAATGATTAGACCTATCTTTTTGCGTATGCGTTTGACTGATATGCTTAAAATGAACCCTTATGCCAAATACATGAAAGATATTGTTACTAATAAAAGAAAGATACCGGAAGCTGAAATTTCCACCATGCTTGCTAATTACACTTTTAAGGGTGGAATACCAAAGAAACTTGGAGATCCAGGAGTACCAACTATACCATGCTCCATTAAAAGAAACTATGTTAAAATTGCTTTATGTGATCTTGGAGTCGGTGTTAGTGCTATGCCTCTCTCTTTATATTGTAGACTTGATTTGAATAAGTTGACACCTACTGAAATATCTTTGCAAATGGCTGATAAGTCAACTGCTATACCTGTCGGTATTTGTGAGGATGTGCCTGTTGTGGTTGCAAACGTTACTATTTTAATGGACTTTGTTATTCTTGATATTCCCGAGGACGATAGTATGTCGATTATCCTTGGTAGACCCTTTTTGAATACTGCAGGGGCTGTTATTGATTGCAACAAAGGCAATGTCACTTTTCATGTTAGTGGTAATGAGCATACGGTACACTTTCCGAGGAAACAACCTCAAGTCCATAGTATTAGTTCTATTGGAAAATTTTCAACGATTACTATTGGAGGTTTTGAATTTCCCCTTCCTACTGTCAAGAAAAAAATATGATATTCTTATTGTTGGGGATGTGCATATCCCAGTTGAGGTAACCTAGTGTTATTCGAAAATTTTCAGGTTTCATGCGATTCAGAATGAGTTTGTTAACAAGACTTGATCAACCTTGTTAGTGGATTCCTTTTGATGAGCATGATATGGATGAAGTTAGAAAACACAACTATCTGTACCCTCTTTTTACTTTCTGTTATTTATATTAAATAAAGCAAAAATAGTATTTTTGTCTGTTTTCTGAATTATCCATGCAATAAAAAATACCCCAAAAATAAAAGTTCTCCAAATGACCTGAAAATTAAATATAACTTTTCTAGAATATTTGAGAATTTCTGGCACTGAGAACACACCAGGGGACCCACCACGTGCCCACACGGGTGGAGGGCGCGCCCACCCCCTAGGCGCGCCCCCTGCCTCGTGGACCCCACGTGGGTCCCCTCCACTTATCCTTGCACCCACACACTTTGTCTTGCTCCTGAAAAAATCACTAGCCAGCTCAAACCCGAGTTCTCGCTCATCTTGCTGTCATTTTTTATCTCCTTGCTCAAAGCTCCTCTCACAAAACTGCTTTGGGGGATTGTTCTTTGGTATGTGACTCCTCCAATGGTCCAATTAGTTTTTGTTCTAGTGCTTTATTTATTGCAATTTTTTGCTTCTTAGGTGACCCTGTTCTTGAGCTTGCATGTCAAATTTATGTGGTCAAAAGTAGTTTTAATGCATGATATGGCCTCTAGGCACTTGTAGGAGTAGTTGCTATCAATCTTGTTGAGTTTGGTTCACTTTTATTTTAAGTTACTAAAATTTTCAGAAATTTTCAGAAAAAGATGAAGAGATTTTTGAGGTGCTCATCGAGCCGAAGCTCGAAGGATAAGCAAAGTGAGGAGAACAAGAAGCCCAAGTATACTCTCCCTCGTACTGCGGAGGTTCGGCCGTGTGAATGGCCTTGTGATGAGTTCTTGAGAGAAGCTGGGATTTATGAGGATTTTTATCATTTGGTTGAGAATGCAGGCCTCACCGCCTTCCTCCACGACCAGCGTGAACAATATCTCTTACTCACCAATATCTTTGTGCAAAATTTTCATTTCCATGCTAGGAGATCACCACCTTCGGTGGAATTTTATTTATATGATGAGCATAAGGAGATGTCACTTTATGATTTTGCCGGGTCTGTTTGATACCCTTTGAGGGCAGCATAGAGGAACCACATCGTAATGATGTGGAGGGATTTATTGATACAATTGTTGTAGGGGAAACGAGGAAAGTTTCCGATGCAAGAATCACTAGCATACATTTTCCTGTTCTACGTTACTTTGCAATATTCGCTAGTAGATGCTTAATTGGTCGCGGGAATTGTGGAAACCTTAGTGCCCCTGATATTGTCATTTTGCGCCAAGCCTTGTTTCATGATACTACTTTCAGTTTAGGCGCTATTGTTGCTAAACGGTTAAATCTGAACCGTACTAAGGGCCCCGTCCTCGGAGGCATCTTTGCCTCCCGCCTTGCTGCACACTTTAATATACCTATCAGACATCATGAGAAAGAGGAAAAGTTGTTGCCTCTTATTGTTCTAGATTACAAGAGTATGGTAGCACATGAGTTTATTATTAACGATAAGAAGAAGACACTCAAATATAAATTGATATTTAACAAAAATTATTGTGAGTTTATTACTTTGCCTGCGTCCTCTTTGTTCAACATATTTTCAGGCATGTACCTTGTTCTGTCGGAGGCCATTCATGACTACCGGAGCCAGATGTCAGTTGCAGATCCGGAGCCACCATCTAATCCTCACCGTCAGTATGTTTATCAATGGAATCCGGAGGAGATCGCCAACCAGTGGCAACCTGAGGACCCTTCTCAGTGTGACCCCAGCTACAGTTTTGATCCTTGGGCATAGACCAACTTCGGCCAAAAGCCTAAGCTTGGGGGAGTACGTATCTCTCACCGACATTGCATTCATGTTCACACACTCATGCCAATTGTCGGTGCTCATACTTTTTCATTGTATCATCCATGCTAATTTATTTTCTTTTTCTAGCTTTCTTCTTGTGTGTTTGAAAAACCTTAAGAAAAACAAAAAAAAATAGTTGTAGCTTTTAGTTAGTTTACTTTCCATGTCTATAATAGTAGTAATTAAAAACAAAACCCAAAAAGATTTCTCGTTCTTCTTTTGCTTGTTGGGAGCTTTCCTGTGTAAATAGTTTTGTTTTATTTCTTTTCTTTGGGGGTCGAGAGGAGAAGACCATAATGAAAATGTTGAGTGGCTCTCTTATGCATTATTGTTGATCTAACAAAGAGCCCATATTACCTTATCTTCTCTCTTGAATTGAATGCTTGCAGATCCCAGCTTAGTCCAATGCATGTGCACTATTATTATTATCCACACTATTCGGTTGTGCAAGTGAAAGGCAATAATGACGATATATGATGAACTGATTGAGTTGAGAAAAGCTGGTATGAACTCGACTTCTCTTGTGTTTTGTAAATATGATTAGTTCATCGTTCCTGATTCAGCCTATTATGAATCAAACATGTTTGCAATGACAATTAGAGATTATAGTTGCTTATGTCATGCTTAATTAGCTAGGAGTTTATAATGGTTTACCTTGCGTGCCAACATGCTATTAAAATGGTTGTGATGTGGTATGATGGGGTGGTATCCTCCTTTGAACGATTCGAGTGGCTTGATTTGGCACATGTTCACACATGTAGTTGAAACAAAATCAACATAGCCTCTACGATATTTATATTCATGGTGAATTAAATCCTACTCATGCTTACATTCAGTGTTGATTAATTTTAATGCATGTTCATGACTGTTGTCGCTCTCTAGCTGGTCGCTTTCCAATCTCTTTCTATCCTTCACTTGTACTAAGTAGGAATACTGCTTGTGCATCCAATTCCATAAACCCCAAAGTTATTCCATATGAGTCCATCATACCTTCCTAGATACGGTATCTACCTTCCGTTCCAAGTAAATTTGTATGTGTCAAACTCTAAACCTTCAAATAAACATTCTTTTTTGTATGCTCGAATAGATCATGCATCAACTAGGGCTGTCTGTATCTTCCATGCTAGGCGGGTTATTCTCAAGAGGAGTGGACTACGCTCCTCATTCACGAGAAAATGGCTGGTCACCGGTATGCCCAGTCCCATGCTCAAATCAAATCAAAATAATTGCGAACAAAACTCCCCCAGGATTGTTATTAGTTGGAGGCACCCGTTGTTTCGGGCAAGCCATGGATTGATGCTTGTGGTGGGGGAGTATAAACTTTACCATTCTGCTTGGGAACCGCCTATAATGTGTGTAGCATGGAAGATATCGAGATCTCTCGGTTGTTATGTTGACAATGAAAGTATATCGCTCAAAATATTATTCATCTCTATTTCAAAATCAAGCTCTGGCACCTCTACAAATCCATGCTTCCCTGTGCGAAGGGCCTATCCATTTACTTTTATGTTGAGTCATCATCCTCTTATTAAAAGGCACCAGTTGGAGAGCACCACTGTAATTTGCATGTATTATTGTTAGTTTACATTGAGTATGACTTGACTAGATCTCTTTTACCATGAATTACAATGTCTAGTCAGTCCTTGATCTTTAAAGGTGCTCTGCATTTATGTCTTGCGGTCTCAGGAAGGGCTAGCGAGATACCATCTTGTTATATCATATTATGATTGTTTTGAGAAAGTGTTGTCATCCAAGATTTATTATTATTGCTCGCTAGTTGATTATGCCATTGATATGAGTTAACATGAGACCTAAATGTTATTGTGAATATGGTTAGTTCATGATCTTTGCTGAAAACTTGAATGCTGGCTTTACATATTTACAATAACAAGAGCAAACAGAGTTTGTAAAAGTTTTTCTCTATCACTTTCAGTTTATCAACTGAATTGCTTGAGGACAAGCAAAGGTTTAAGCTTGGGGGAGTTGATACGTCTCCGTCGTATCTACTTTTCCAAACACTTTTGCCCTTGTTTTGGACTCTAACTTGCATGATTTGAAGGGGACTAACCCGGACTGACGCTGTTTTCAGCAGAATTGCCATGGTGTTATTTTTGTGCAGAAATAGAAGTTCTCGGAATGACCTGAAAATCAACGGAGATTATTTTTGGAATATATAAAAAATATTGGCAAAAGAATCAAGGCCAGGGGCCCACACCCTATCCACGAGGGTGGGGGCGCGCCTACCCCCGTGGGCGTGCCCCCTACCTCATGGGCCCCCTGATACTCCTCCGACCTCAACTCCAACTCTATATATTCGTGTTCGGGGAGAAAAAAAATAAGAGAGAAGGATTCATCGCGTTTTACGATACGGAGCCGCCGCCAAGCCCTAAACTCTCTCGGGAGGGCTGATCTAGAGTCCGTTTGGGGCTCCGGAGTGGGGAATCTATCGCCATCATCATCATCGACCTTCCTCCATCACAAATTTCATGATGCTCACTGCCGTGCGTGAGTAATTCCATCGTAGGCTTGCTGGATGGTGATGGGTTGGATGAGATTTATCATGTAACCGAGTTAGTTTTGTTAGGGTTTGATCCCTAGTATCCATTATGTTCTGAGATTGATGTTGTTATGACTTTGCTATGCTTAATGCTTGTCACTAGGGCCCGAGTGCCATGATTCCAGATTTGAACCTATTATGTTTTCATGAATATATGTGAGTTCTTGATCCTATCTTGCAAGTCTATAGTCACCTATTATGTGTTATGATCCGTTAACCCCGAATTAACAATAATCGGGATACTTACCGGTGATGACCATAGTTTGAGGAGTTCATGTATTCACTATGCGTTAATGCTTTGGTCCGGTACTCTATTAAAAGGAGGCCTTAATATCCCTTAGTTTCCAATAGGACCCCGCTGCCACGGGAGGGTAGGACAAAAGATGTCATGCAAGTTCTTTTCCATAAGCATGTATGACTATATTCAGAATACATGCCTACATTACATTGATGAACTGGAGCTAGTTCTGTGTCACCCTATGTTATAACTATTGCATGATTGATCGCATCCGGCATAATTATCCATCACTAATCCAATGCCTATGAGCTTTTCCTATATTCTTCTTCGCTTATTTACTTTTCCGTTGCTACTGTTACAATCACTATAAAACCAAAAATATTACTTTTGCTACCGTCACCACTACTATCATATTACTTTGCTACTAAATACCTTGCTGCAGATATTAAGTTTCTAGGTGTGGTTGAATTGACAACTCAGCTGCTAATACTTGAGAATATTCTTTGGCTCCCCTTGTGCCGAATCAATAAATTTGGGTTGAATACTCTACCCTCGAAAACTGTTACTATCCCCTATACTTGTGGGTTATCAAGGGGAAGCAAAAAATGGAGTGTGGTGGTGCTACGGTGAACAAGCTCACCAATGCCTTTTGGCCCAAAGGCTCTTTCACGGAAGCTTCCAACCTATGGCAGCGGGAGTGGTTTTACATCACTAAACCTCGTGGTACCAAGTGGGCAGCTACACCTGCATTCCGATCTGTCCCTCCATTACAGCTCGCATACTGGATTAATAAGGGGCTGCACTGGGGATCAATTGACGAAGTGCAGATGCTACAAAGCCGCACCCGGTGCCTCCTCGAAAAGGACACCAGCCTCATCAATGTAATCCAGGTAATGCTAGTCCGTCGGGTCCTGTCGTGCCAGCGACAGCCCCTCCGCATGTGGGAGTTTAATCCGGAAGGACCACAGACCCTTCAACACTTCTTCGGCACTACACACAAAGGAATGTGGAAGTTATTCTTCAGGACACGAAAGCAGTGGCCTGATACCACCGAAGACATTGGCCTCGACTGCAACCACCCGGATACCTCGGTAAGTACTCGACTCCTGGACACAGCTTAGTTAAATATCCCGTAGCACTGAGAAAACCATCTTCGAACGGGTTTGGGTAAAGAAGGCGGAACGAATTAGGTGTTCGGCCCCTCTTCCCGAAGACTCAGCCGATCCTGTGTTAACAAGGATGCTGGCTCCGGCACCATATCAAGTGCCGGTGAAGGAGGACAAGGAGGAGAGCAAGAAGGCCAAAGGCGGCCTCCATTCTAAAGGTACACCGGACGCTATGTCCGGGGAGATTGGGACTCCCTCTTCCAAAGACAAAAGAGAAGGGGACGCTGACATCCCTTCCCCGCATGGGAAGAAGACGACCGCCTCCGAAGATTTGGAGGTAGAGGCTCCTAAGCGAGGGAAGATGTCTTTGCTAGGAGATTCGGGTTCGGAAGACGACGTTGACGCGCAATTCCTCCGTAAGGACAAGCTTTTAGCTGAATCATAAGTGAACAAGGGTGTCCTAATCATATCTTGTTCCTTTTCGCTTACAAGGGTAACATCTGACATATATGTTTGCAGTGCGGCACACTGATATGTCTCCAACGTATCTATAATTTTTAATTTCTCCATGCTATCATATTATCTATTTTGGATGTTAATGGACTTTATTTTACACTTTTATATCATTTTTGGGACTAACCTATTAACCGGAGGCCCAACCCAAATTGTTGTTTTTTTGGCCTATTTTAGTGTTTCACCGAAAAGGAATATCAAACGGAGTCCAAATGGAATGAAACCTTCGGGAGTGTTATTTTTGGAACAAATGTGATCCAGGAGACTTGGAGTGGACGTCAAGCAATCAAAGAGGCGGCCACGAGGCAGGGGGCGCGCCCACCCCCTGGGCGCGCCCTCCACCCTCGTGGGCCCCTCATTGCTCCACCGACCTACTTCTTCCTCCTATATATGTATCCATATACCCCGCAAACATCTAGGAGCACCACGAAAACCTAATTCCATCGCCGCAACCTTCTGTACCCAAGAGATCCCATCTTGGGGTCTTTTCTGGAGCTCCGCCGGAGGGGGCATTGATCACGGAGGGCCTCTACATCAACTCCATGGCCTCTCCGATGATGTGTCAGTAGTTTACTTCAGACCTTCGGGTCCATAGCTAGTAGCTAGATGGCTTCTTTTCTCTCTTTGGATCCCAATACAAAGTTCTCCTCGATTCTCTTGGAGATCTATTTGATGTAAGCTTCTTTTTGCGGTGTGTTTGTCGAGATCCGATGAATTGTGGGTTTATGATCAAGTCTATCTATGAACAATATTTGAATCTCCTCTGAATTCTATGTATGATTGGTTTATCTTTGCAAGTCTCTTCGAATTATCAGTTTGGTTTGGCCTACTGGATTGATCTTTCTTGCAATGGGAGAAGTGTTTAGCTTTGGGTTCAATCATGTGGTGCTCGATCCCAGTGACAGAAAGGGAAACGACAGGTATTGTATTGTTGCCATCGAGGATAACAATATGGGGTTTACATCATATTGCATGAGTTTATCCCTCTACACCATGTCATCTTGCTTAAGGCGTTACTCTGTTCTTATGAACTTAATACTCTAGATGCATGCTGGATAGTGGTCGATGTGTGGAGTAATAGTAGTAGATGAAGAATCGTTTTGGTCTACTTGGCATCGACGTGATGCCTATATACATGATCATGCCTAGATATTCTCATAATTATTCGCTTTTCTATCAATTGCTCGACAGTAATTTGTTCACCCACTGTAATACTTATGCTATCTTGAGAGATGCCACTAGTGAAACCTATGGCCCCCGGGTCTATTCTCTATCATACAAGTTTCCAATCTACTTTATTTTGCAATCTTTACTTTCAATCTATATCATAAAAATACCAAAAATATTTATCTTATTATTATCATCTCTATCAGATCTCACTCTTGCAAGTGGCCGTGAAGGGATTGACAACCCCTTTATCGTGTTGGTTACGAGGTTCTTATTTGTGTGTGTAGGTATGAGGTGACTCACGCGTGGTCTCCTACTGGATTGATACCTTGGTTCTCAAAAACTAAGGGAAATACTTACACTGCTTTACTGCATCACCCTTTCCTCTTCAAGGGAAAACCAACATAGTGCTCAAGAGGTAGCAATAAGGATTTCTGGCGCCGTTGCCGGGGAGATCTACGCCAAGTCAAGACATACCAAGTACCCATCACAACTCTTATCCTTCGCATTACATTATTTTCCATTTGCCTCTCGTTTTCCTCTCCCCCACTTCACCCTTGCCGTTTAATTCGCCCTCTCTTTCCGTTCACCTCTTTCCTGCCTTCTGTGTGCTCGTTCTTTTTGCAATTTGTTGCCATCATGTCTGAAACTGGGGAGGTTATCATTGACAAGTTACTCTATTAGACCTCAGTATCTGATATTTTTCTCTTTTCAGTGGTTTCCGAAGCTATTTACTAATGACTACCTTGTAAACTACATGACCGGGGTGGAGGCAACTAAGGTTAAAGTATATAATTCATACTACCATGATAATGCTCTAAAAGTCTTCCTGAAGGCGGTGAAGGATGGGCGGGCGATCGTCATAAGGGGTTGGACAAAAGTGGTTCGTGCCTATGGCATGCATGAAGGCACATTATGGGCATTCCGCTTCTTCAACACCGTCGGCAGTCAAAATGATTTACACTTGTCTCTTCACCTTTACCGCCTTTAAATATTGTGGTTCATCATAGTTAATTGCTGCATAATCCTGTAATTACTGAACATATTGTACTGGCAATTTTATTTATGAATTCGTTGTTGAACCATTGTGCTGAGAATTTGAATTGCACGTTTCATATTTCAAAATTTCCAATTCGAATAATAAATTACAGGCAAAATAAAAATATAGATGAGCTAATAAACTAATATGCACACGGTTAGAAATAAAACAACGTGTGTGATGTAAAAAGAGAACAGACGGTCATGGAACTTTGCAAACAGTTCTGGTAGTAAAAGCGCTTGTGATGGATAGCCCAATGCCACACAGTTTCTACATCAAATCGTGTGTGATGTAGTTTATAAAAGCAAATAGTTAACCAAGGCAGAGCATGTGTGATAGTTACACCTTTCACACACGAGCGTATACATAAAACTGTGTGGTATGTACATACGAATGGAAACATTTTCCCTGGATTGACTGCGTGGGATGTACATAAGAACGGAAACATATTCCTTGGATTGACTGTGTGATATACATACGGACGGAAATGTTTTTTTGGGATTCACCGTGTGAGATGTACATACGAACGGAAATGATTGGGTTTCGATGCCTCGCCCGATCGCACACGAGCTCATTTGGCCCCAGTCTGTGTCCTATCCCCGACGATTTCTGGGTCGTGTGGGAAGGACATCCCTATCGCCCACACTCACTTGGCGGCGGTTCTAAATGTCGTTGCGGAAAGAGGTTAAAAACGTTTGTATAGCACCGACGCGTAACACTGTATATTCATGATCATTGCTTTAGATATCGTCATAACTATGTGCTTTTCTACCAATAGCTCAACAGTAATTTGTTTACCAATCATATGTTTCTTTCAAGAGAGAAGCCTCTAGTGAAACCTATGGCCCCCTGGTCTATTTTTATCATATTATTTTCAGATCTATAAAACCAAAAACCCAAAACTACCCTGCTGCAATTTATTTATATTTACTTTATTTTACACTTTTACTTATCTTTTATATCAATCTCTATCAGATCTCACCCTTGCTAGTGACCGTGAAGGGATCGACAACCCCTTTTTCGCGTTGTGTGCAAGAGTTTGTCAGTTTTTGTAGGTGCATGATATGTCTCCGTCGTATCTACTTTTCCAAACACTTTTGCCCTTGTTTTGGACTCTAACTTGCATGATTTGAATGGAACTAACCCGGATTGATGCTGTTTTCAGCGGAATTGCCATGGTGTTATTTATGTGCAGAAACAAAAGTTCTCGGAATGACCTGAAACTTCACGGAACATCTTTTCAGAAATAATAAAAAAATCCTTGCAAAAGATGAAGACCAGGGGGCCCACACCCTATCCACGAGGGTGGGGGCGCGCCTGCCCCCCTAGGGTGCGCCCCTACCTCGTGGGCCCTCTGGAGCTCCTCCGACCTGAACCCCAACTCCATATATTTGCTTTCGGGGAGAAAAAAAAATCAAAGAGAAGGATTCATCGCGTTTTACGATACGGAGCCGCCGCCAAGCCCTAAAACCTCTCGGGAGGGCTGATCTGGAGTCCGTTCGGGGCTCCGGGGAGGGGAATCCGTCGCCATCGTCATCATCAACCTTCCTCCATCACCAATTTCATGATGCTCACCGCCGTGCGTGAGTAATTCCATTGTAGGCTTGCTGGACGGTGATGGGTTGGATGAGATTTATCATGTAATCGAGTTAGTTTTGTTAGGGTTTGATCCCTAGTATCCATTATGTTCTGAGATTGATGTTGCTATGACTTTGCTATGCTCAATGCTTGTCACTAGGGCCCGAGTGCCATGATTTCAGATCTGAACCTATTATGTTTTCATCAATATTTGAGAGTTTTTGATCCTATCTTGCAAGTCTATAGTCACCTACTATGTGTTATGATCCGTTAACCCCGAAGTGACAATAATCAGGATACTTACCGGTGATGACTGTAGTTTGAGGAGTTCATGTATTCACTATGTGTTAATGCATTGGTCCGGTACTCTATTAAAAGGAGACCTTAATATCCCTTAGTTTCCATTAGGACCCCGCTGCCACGAGAGGGTTGGACAAAATATGTCATGCAAGTTCTTTCCGTAAGCACGTATGACTATATTCGGAATACATGCCTACATTACATTGATGAATTGGAGCTAGTTCTGTGTCACCCTAGGTTATGACTGTTACATGATGAACCGCATCCGGCATAATTCTCTATCACCGATCCATTGCCTACGAGCTTTCCATATATTGTTCTTCGCTTATTTACTTTTCCGTTGCTATTGCTATCATCACTACAAAATACCAAAAACATTACTTTTGCTATCATTACCTTTTGCAACCGTTACCACTACTATCATATTACTTTGCTACTAAACACTTTGCTACAGATATTAAGTTTCTAGGTGTGGTTGAATTGACAACTCAGCTGCTAATACTTGAGAATATTCTTTGGCTCCCCTTGTGTCGAATCAATAAATTTGGGTTGAATACTCTACCCTTGAAAACGGTTGCGATCCCCTATACTTATGGGTTATCAAGACTATTTGCTAGCGCCGTTGCCGGGGAGCATAGCTCTATTATTTGAGTCACTTGGGATTTATATCTTCTTACCATTATGAAGAACTCGAAAGATCCAAAAACCAAGATTTATCCCTCAACTACAAGGGGAGGTAAGGAACTGCCATCTAGCTCTGCACTTGATTCACCTTCTGTTTTGAGTAAGTTTGCGACACCTAAACCTGCTTCTGCTATTCGTTTTGATATGTCACAGATTATTGATGGTACCACTTCTGCTATGCATGATACTTATGATGAAACTACTTCTATGCTTGATACTACTGTGCCACTTGGTGAATTTCTTGATGAACAACTTGCTAGGGTTAGAGAGAATGAAATTATTGAAACTGATAACATTGATGAAAGTGATGATGAAGACTCTTCCCCTAATAAATATGAATTACCTGTTATTTCTGAGGGTTATGTTTTTGAAAAGGAAGCTGCTTTAGCTATTTTAGCTTGCAAAAATAGATACGAGCTCAAGAGGTTATTAGCTAAATGGAAGCAACAATCTCTTTATGCTAGAATGAAACCTGACCCTGCTTTTGCTACTTCACCTATATGTGTTACTGATAAGGATTATGAATTCTCTGTTGATCCTGATATAATTACTTTGGTTGAATAATCCTTTTGACGACTATGAATCTGAAACTGTTGTGGCACATCTTACTAAATTAAATGATATAGCCACCCTGTTCACTAATGATGAGAGAACTTGCTACTTTTATATCCTTAAAATATTTTCGTTCTCATTAAAGGGTGATGCTAAGATATGGTTTAATTCTCTTGATCCTGGTTGTGTGCGTAGTCCCCAGGATATGATTTATTACTTCTCTGCTAAATATTTCCCTGCTCATAAGAAACAAGCTGCCTTAAGCGATATATATATAATTTTGTGCAAATAGAAGAAGAGAGTCTCCCACAAGCTTGGCGGAGGCTTCTCAAGTGACTTAATGCTTTGCCTGATCATCCTCTTAAGAAAAATGAAATACTTGATATCTTTTATAATGGACTAACCGATGCTTCCAGAGATTACCTGGATAGTTGTGCTGGTTCTGTTTTCAGGGAAAGAACACCAGATGAAGCTGAAATTCTATTGAATAATATGTTGACTAATGAAAATAATTGGACACTTCCTGAGCCTATTCCTAAACCAACTTCGAAGAAGAGAGGTGTTCTATTTCTCAGTCCTGAAGATATGCAAGAGGCAAAGAAATCTATGAAAGAAAAAGGTATTAAAGCTGAAGATGTTAAGAATTTACCTCCTACTTAAGAAATACATGGTCTTAATTTACCGCCTGTTGAAGAAACATATGATCTTAATCCTTCACCTACTGAAGAAACTCATGGTCTTGATAACCTGACACAGGTAGTAAAGGTAAATTCTCTCTATAGATATGATAGAGCTGAAATCCCATTTACTAAGTTTGCTAGCCCATGCTTAGATGAGTTTGATAAATTTATGGCTAAGCAAGAAGACTTTAATGCTTATTTTGGTAGACAATTGAAATACAATTCAAATATGCTTGAACACTTGGGTGATTATATGGCTAATGTTAAAGGTGAACTTAAACTTATTAGTAAACATGCTTCTATGGTTACCACTCAAGTAGAACAAGTACTTAAAGCTCAAAATGATTTGCTCAATGAATTGAATAGTAAGAATAATGATTATGTTATTAGAGTGGCTACTAGAACTGGTAGAATGACTCAGGAACCTTTGTATCCTGAAGGCCACCCTAAGAGAATTGAGCAAGATTCTCAGAGAAAGAATATGGATGCACCTAGTCCCTCTAAAAGGAAGAAAAAGAAAAATGATAGGACTTTGCATGCTTCTAGTGAACCTATTATTGAAACACCTGAGAACCCAAATGATATTTCTATTTCTGATGCTGAAATACAATCTGGTAATGAACATGAACCTAATGATAATGTTGATGATAATGTTCATGTTGATGCTCAACCTAGCAACGATAATGGTATAGAAATTGAACCTGCTGTTGATCTTGATAACCCACAATCAAAGAATCAATGTTATGATAAGAAAGACTTTGTTGCTAGGAAACATGGTAAAGAAAGAGAACCATGGGTTCAGAAACCCATGCCTTTTCCTCCCAAACCATCCAAGAAAAAGGATGATGATGATTTTGAGCGCTTTGCTGAAATGATTAGACCTATCTTTTTGCGTCTACGATTAACTGATATGCTTAAAATGAATCCTTATGCTAAGTACATGAAAGAAATTGTCACTAATAAAAAAAGATACCGAAAGCTGAAATTTCCACCATGCTTGCTAATTATACTTTTAAGGGTGGAATACCAAAGAAACTTGGAGATCCAGGAGTACCCACTATACCATGCTCCATTAAAAGAAACTATGTTAAAAGTGCTTTATGTGATCTTGGAGCCGGTGTTAGTGTTATGCCTCTCTCTTTATATCGTAGACTTGATTTTAATAAGTTGACACCTACTGAAATATCTTTGCAAATGGCCGATAAATCAACTGCTATACCTGTCGGTATTTGTGAGGATGTGCCTGTTGTGGTTGCAAATGTTACTATTTTAACGGACTTTGTTATTCTTGATATTCCCGAGGACGATAGTATGACTATTATTCTTGGAAGACCCTTTTTGAATACTGCAGGGGCTGTTATTGATTGCAACAAAGGCAATGTCACTTTTCATGTTAATGGTAATGAGCATACGGTACACTTTCCGAGGAAACAACCTCAAGTTCATAGTATCAACTTTATTGGAAAAATTCCATCAATTATTTTTGGAGGTTTTGAATTTCCTCTTCCTACTGTCAAGAAGAAATATGATAATCTTATTATTGGGGATGTGCATATCCCCATTGAGGTAACATAGTATTATTCGAATTTCTCCGGTTCCATGTTATTCAGAATGAGTTTGTTAACAAGACTTGATCAACGTTGTTAGTGGATTCCTTTTGATGATCATGAGATAGATGAAGTTAGAAAACACAACTCTCTGTACCCTCCTTTTACTTTCTGTTATTTATATTAAATAAAATAAAAATAGTATTTTCTGTTTGTTAGCTGAATTATTCATGCAATATAAAAATACCCCGAAAATAAAAGTTCTCCAAATGCCCTGAAATTTAAATATGATTTTTTCTGGAATATTTGAGAATATTTGGCACTGAGAACACAGCACGGGGGGCATCCACCTGGCCACGAGGGTGGAGGGTGTGCCCCCTGCCTCGTGGGCCCATGGTGGCCCTCCTCCACCTATTCCTGCACCCACACACTTCTTCTTCCTCCCACAAACATGAATATCCAGCTCAAGCATGAGTTCTAGCTCATTTTGATGCCATTTTCGATCTCCTTGCTCAAAGCACCTCTCACAAAATTGCTTGGGGAGATTGTTCCTTGGTATGTGACTCCTCCATTGGTCCAATTAGTTTTTGTTCTAGTGCTTTATTCATTGCAAATTTGTGCTGCCTAGGTGACCTTGTTCTTGAGCTTGCATGACAAATTTATATGGCCAAAAGTAGTTTTGATGCATGATATATGATCTAGGCACTTGTAGGAGTAGTTGCTATCAATTTTGTTGAGTTTGGTTTAATTTTATTTTGAAGTTACTAAAAATTTCAGAAATTTTTCAGAGGAAGAAATATGCTTAGGAAAATGTACCAAGGTGGTTCTTCAAGGAAGCAAGGACCCAGGCTTGCAATGCGTGATGCTGATGAAGAGCCACCAAGAGACGCTCCAGTGCGTCCTTGTTAATGGCCTTCAGAAAACTTTATGGATCGAGCGGGAATTAAGGAAGAATTTAACGCATATTTGCGTAATGCTGATCTTGTGAGCTTCGAGGAAGAAAAATGCCGCCAGTACCACTATCTCACTAGTTCCTTTGTGAGGAGGCAAAAGGAAGATATGTTATTACCAGAGAGGAGGCAGATGAGTACGAGAGGAGGGCGAAGGCTGCTCGTCGCCACGCTGCAGCTCAGGAGGCAATAGCCGCTGCATCTCAGTACGACCCCAACTTTTACTATGGATATCCGCCAGGCCAACCGTGGCCATAGACCAACTTAGGCCAAAAGCCTAAGCTTGGGGGAGTGCGTATTTCTCACCGACATTACATTCATGTTCACACACTCATTGCTAGATGTCGGTGCTCATACTTTTTCATTGTATCATCCATGCTAGTTTATTTCCCCTTTTTATGCTTTCTTCTTGTGTGTTTAATAAATCTTAAGAAAAACAAAAAAAAAGTAGTTGTAGCTTTTAATTAGTTTACTTTCCATGCTTGTAGTAGTAATTAAAAAGAAAACCCAAAAATATTTTCCATTCTTCTTTTCGCTTGTTGGGAGCTTTGGGGTCGATAGGAGAAGACCATGATTAAATTGTTGAAGTGGCTCTTATATGCATTATTGTTGATCTGACAAAAGAGCCCATATTGCCTTGTCTTCTCCTGTTTATTGAATGCTTGCAGATTCCAGCTTAGTCCAATGCACGTGCACTATTATTATTATTATTATCCACATCGTTCGGTCGTGCAAGTGAAAGGCAATTATGACGATATATGATGGACTGGCTGAGATGAGAAAAGCTGGTATGAACTCGACCTCTCTTGTTTTTGTAAATATGATTAGTTCATCATTCCTGATTCAGCCTATTATGAATAAACATGTTTGCAATGACAACTAGAGATCATAGTTTCTTGTGCCATGCTTGATTATCTAGGAGCTTATAATGGTTTACCTTGCGTGCCAACATGCTATTAAAATGGTTGTGATGTGGTATGATAGGGTGGTATCCTCCTCTGAATGATTTAAGTGACTTGACTTGGCACATGTTCACACATGTAGTTGAAACAAAATCAACATAGCCTTCACGATATTTATGTTCATGGTGGATTATATCCTACTCATGCTTACATTCGGTGTTGATTAACTTTAATGCATGTTCATGACTGTTGTCGCTCTCTAGCTAGTCGCTTCCTAGTCTTTTGTTAGCCTTCACCTGTACTAAGCGGGAATACTGCTCGTGCATCCAAGTCCATAAACCCGAAAGTTATTCCATATGAGTCCACCATACCTACCTATATACGGTATCTACCTGTCGTTCCAAGTAAATTTGTATGTGCCAAACTCTAAACCTTCAAATAAATATCCTGTTTTGTATGCTCGAATAGCTCATGTATCAACTAGGGTTGTCCGTATCTTCCATGTTAGGCGGGTCATTCTCAAGAGGAGTGGACTCCGCTCCTCACTCACGAGAAAATGGCTGGTCACCGGGATGCCCAGTCCCATGCTTTATGCAAACTAAATCAAAATAATTGCAAACAAAACTCCCCCTGGGACTCTTGTTAGTTGGAGGCACTCGTTGTTTCGAGCAAGCCATGGATTGATGCTTGTTGGTGGAGGGGGAGTATAAACTTTACCATTCTGCTTGGGAACCGCCTATAATGTGTGTAGCATGGAAGATATCGCCATCTCTTGGTTGTTATGTTGACAATGAAAGTATACCGCTCAAAATAGTATTCACCTCTATTTCAAAGCCGAGTTCTGGCACCTCTACAAATCCCTGCTTCCCTCTGCGAAGGGCCTATCTATTTACTTTTATGTTGAGTCATCATCCTCTTATTAAAAAGCACCAGTTGGAGAGCACCTCTGTCATTTGCATTCATTACTGTTAGTTTACATTGAGTATGACTTGACTGGATCTCTTTTACCATGAATTACAATGTCTAGTCAGTCCTTGATCTTTAAAGGTGCTCTGCATTTATGTTTTGCGGTCTCAGAAAGGGCTAGCGAGATACCATCTTGTTATATCATATTATGATTGTTTTGAGAAAGTGTTGTCATCCGAGATTTAATATTATTGCTCGCTAGTTGATTATGCCATTGATATGAGTAAACATGAGACCTATGCGTTATTGTGAATGTGGTTAGTTCATAATCTTTACTGAAAACTTGAATGCTGGCTTTACATATTTACAACAACAAGAGAAAACAGAGTTTGTAAAAGTTTTCTTTATCACTTTCAGTTTATCAACTGAATTGCTTGAGGACAAGCAAAGGTTTAAGCTTGGGGGAGTTGATACGTCTCCGTCGTATCTACTTTTCCAAGCACTTTTGCCCTTGTTTTGGACTCTAACTTGCATGATTTGAATGGAACTAACCCGGACTGACATTGTTTTCAGCAGAATTGCCATGGTGTTATTTATGTGCAGAAACAAAAGTTCTCGGAATGACCTGAAACTTCACGGAACATCTTTTCGGAAATAATAAAAAATCCTTGCAAAAGATGAAGACCAGGGGGCCCACACCCTAGCCACGAGGGTGGGGGCGCGCCCCCCTACCTCATGGGCCCCCTGGAGCACCTCCGACCTCAACTCCAACTCTATATATTTGCTTTCGGGGAGAAAAAAATCAGAGAGAAGGATTCATCGTGTTTTACGATACGGAGCCGCCACCAAGCCCTAAAACCTCTCGGGAGGGCTGATCTGGAGTCCGTTCAGGGTTCCGGAGAGGGGAATCCGTCACCATCGTCATCATCAACCTTCCTCCATCACCAATTTGATGATGCTCACCGCCGTGCGTGAGTAATTCCATTGTAGGCTTGCTGGACGGTGATGGGTTGGATGAGATTTATCATGTAATCGAGTTAGTTTTGTTAGGGTTTGATCCCTAGTATCCACTATGTTCTGAGATTGATGTTGCTATGACTTTGCTATGCTTAATGCTTGTCACTAGGGCCCGAGTGCCATGATTTCAGATCTGAACCTATTATGTTTTCATCAATATTTGAGAGTTCTTGATCCTATCTTGCAAGTCTATAGTCACCTACTATGTGTTATGATCCGTTAACCCCGAAGTGACAATAATCGGGATACTTACCGGTGATGACTGTAGTTTGAGGAGTTCATGTATTCACTATGTGTTAATGCTTAATATCCCTTAGTTTCCATTAGGACCCCGCTGCCACGGGAGGGTAGGACAAAAGATGCCATGCAAGTTCTTTTCCATAAGCACGTATGACTATATTCAGAATACATGCCTACATTACATTGATGAACTGGAGCTAGTTCTGTGTCACCCTATGTTATAACTGTTGCATGATTGATTGCATCCGACATAATTATCCATCACAGATCCAATGCCTACGAGATTTTCCTATATTCTTCTTCTCTTATTTACTTTTCCGTTGCTATTGCTACCATCACTACAAAATACCAAAAACATTACTTTTGCTATCATTACCTTTTGCTACCGTTACCACTACTATCATATTACTTTGCTACTAAACACTTTGCTGCAGATATTAAGTTTCTAGGTGCTGTTGAATTGACAACTCAGCTGCTAATACTTGAGAATATTCTTTGGCTCCCCTTGTGTCGAATCAATAAATTTGGGTTGAATACTCTACCCTCGAAAACTGTTGCGATCCCCTATACTTGTGGGTTATCAATGCATCTATTGGAGACTTGTGTGTTCCTCCTAATGAATTGATACCTTGGTTCTTAAGTGAGGGAAATACTTATCTCTATTTTGCTGCATCTCCCTTCCATATTCAAGGGAAAAATCAACGCAAGCTCAAGAAGTAGCATCCCTCTTTGTGTAAACCTTGCATATTATGAGAGAAGAAACATTAGAATTACTCCACAAAGTATTATATTGCATAAATACACTATAAATAACAGTGGGAAAACATTATTCAAAATGGACGTATCAATAAACATGGCATTTTACTTTATTTAAACTTCAAATAACAGAGAGCAAACTATAAGTACAGAAGGTTGTGCTTACCAAATTCATCGACCATATGTCTCTCAAAAAGGATTCATTAACAAGGTTGATCATGGCTTATTAACAAACCGTTTTCGAATGATAGAAAACCGAAGAACTTTTGTATCACATTAGGTTATTGATACATCTCCAACGTATCTATAATTTATGAAGTATCCATGCCATGTTTACAACAATTTGATATAGTTTTGTTATGATTTGCATTGAACTAACCCGGACTGACGATGTTTTCAGCAGAACTACCGTGGTGTTGTTTTTTGTGCAGAAAAAAAATTCTCCAAATGAGCTGAAACTTTTTGACCATTTTTTTGGAACAAAAGAGACCCCCGAAGCTTCGTGGAAGGACCAGAAGGTGAAGGAGTAGGGCACAAGACACCGGGGCGCGCCAGGGGGTCCAGGCGCGTCCCGGTGGGTTGTGCTCACCTCGAGGCCCATCTTCGCGTGAAACCAACGCCAAAAAATCCTATAAATAGAGAAACCATTAGAAATAACCCTAGATCAGAAGTTCCTCCATTGCAAGCCTCTGTAGCCATGAAAAACCAATCTAGGCCCCGTTCCGGCACCCTGCTGGAGGGGGAAATCATCACCGGTGGCCATCTTCATCATCCCGGCGACCACCTGAAGGAAATATGCCCTAGAGGCAATAATAAAGTTGTTATTTATCTTTCCTTATATCATGATAAATGTTTATTATTCATGCTAGAATTGTATTAACCAGAAACTTAGTACATGTGTGAATACATAGACAAACAGAGTGCCCCTAGTATGCCTCTACTTGACTAGCTCGTTAATCAAAGGTGGTTAAGTTTCCTAGCCATGGACATGTGTTGTCATTTGATGAACGGGATCACATCATTAGAGAATGATGTGATGGACAAGACCCATCCGTTAGCTTAGCATAATGATCGTTCAGTTTTATTGCTACTGCTTTCTTCATGACTTATACATGTTCCTCTCACTATGAGATTATGCAACTCCCGAATACCGGAGGAACACCTTGTGTGCTATCAAATGTCACAACGTAACTGGGTGATTATAAAGATGCTCTACAGGTGTCTCCAATGGTGTTTGTTGAGTTGGCATAGATTGAGATTAGGATTTGTCACTCCGTCTATCGGATAGGTATCTCTGGGCCCTCTCGGTAATGCACATCACTATAAGCCTTGCAAGCAATGTGACTAATGAGTTAGTTGCGGGATGATGCATTACAGAACGAGTAAAGAGACTTGCCGGTAACGAGATTGAACTAGGTATTGAGATACCGACGATCGAATCTCGGGCAAGTAACATACCGATGACAAAGGGAACAATGTATGTTGTTATGCGGTTTGACCGATAAAGATCTTCGTAGAATATGTAGGAACCAATATGAGCATCCAGGTTCCGCTATTGGTTATTGACCGGAGATGAGTCTCGGTCATATCTACATAGTTCTCGAAGCCGTAGGGTCCGCACACTTAACGTTCTGTGACGATTTGTATTATGAGTTATGTGATTTGATGACCGAAGTTTGTTCGGAGTCCCGGATGAGATTGGGGACATGACGAGGAGTCTCGAAATGGTTGAGACGTAAAGATCGATATATTGGAAGGCTATATTCGGACATCAGAAAGGTTCTGAGTGATTCAGGTATTTTTCGGAGTACCGGAGAGTTACGGGAATTCATATTGGGCCTTAATGGGCAATACAGGAAAGGAGAGAAAGGCCTTAAGGGTGGCCGCTGAGGGAGTCCTGGATTAGGGGGTCCTCGGACAGCCGGATTATATACTTTGGCCGGACTTTTGGAATATGAAGATACAAGATTAAGACTTCGTCCCGTGTCCGGATGGGACTCTCCTTTGCGTGGAAGGCAAGCTTGGCAATTCGGATATGTAGATCTCCTCCCTTGTAACCAACTCTGTGTAACCCTAGCTCCCTCCGGTGTCTATATAAACCGGAGGGTTTTAGTCCGTAGGACAAAAAAATCATACCATAGGCTAGCTTCTAGGGTTTTAGACTCTCTGATCTCGTGGTAGATCAACTCTTGTAATACTCATATCATCAAGATCAATCAAGCAGGAAGTAGGGTATTACCTCCATCGAGAGGGCCCAAACCTGGGTAAACATTCTGTCCCTCGCCTCTTGTTACCATCCGCCTTAGACGCACAGTTCGGGACCCCCTACCCGAGATCCGCCGGTTTTGACATCGACGTTGGTGCTTTCATTGAGAGTTCCACTGTGTCATCATCATAAGGCTTGATGGCTCCTTCGATCATCGGCAACGATGCGATCCAGGGTGAGGTTTTCCTCCCCGGACAGATATTCGTATTTGGCGACTTCGTACTGTGGGCCAACTCGCTCGGCCATCTGAAGCAGATCAAGAGCTACGCCCCTAGCCATCAGGTCAGGTTTGGAAGCTTAAACTATACCGCCAACATCTACAGAGACTTGATCTTCGATGGATTCGAACCCATGTCAGGTACGCCGCACAGTCACGATGAGCATGATTTAGCTCTGCCATCGGACAGTGTTTGGGAGATCACACATGTAACTACTCGAGCCCTCAATCCGGAACAGATCGCGCCGTCCGAGGACGGGTGGATGGACCCCGCCATGGAGGCCGCACGCTCAGCGGCGATAGAGCCGAATACTGACTTCACCTCCTATGAGACCTGTGTTGCCGGACACCCGGATTCGTCCCCGGCCACAGACTCCGAACCGCTCGTGTCCATGCCCATCCAATCTGATTGGGCACCGATCATGGAGTTCACCTCCGTGGATATCTTTCTGCACTTGCCCTTAGGCGACGTGCTAAACTAATTATGGTATCTCTCCTTGTCAAGAGACCCTTGGCCGAACTATGTCCGGCTTGAGTGGGGAGCAGACGGCGAAGAAATTCGTTCCCCACCCATCACCCACTTAGTAGCCACTGTCGACGACCTAACCAACATGCTCGACTTCGACTCCGAAGACATCGATGGTATGGACGACGATGCGGGAGATGAACAGGAACCACCGCCCACAGGGCACTGGACTGCCACCTCATCGTATGATATATACAGGGTGGACACCCCCAAAGAAAGCGATGGCAATAAGGAAACAAAGGATAATCCCCCCGAGAAGCAATCCAAGAACCGGCGTCGTTGGTGCCGCTCTAAGCCCCGCCATAGCAAAAACAGCGATACCGGCACAGGAGACAATAACGCTGCAAATAGTGCCGAAGACGAAGACAATCCCCTCAAGTCAGGCTTTGAACAGGAGGATGGGCAAGCCAGCCCCAAGGAACAGGCAGCAGACGGAGAATCAGAGGATGACAATTACATGCCTCTCTCCGAAGACGAGGTGAGCCTCGGCGATGAAGAATTTATCGTGCCTGAGGATCCCGTCGAACAGGAGCGCTTCAAGCGCCGGCTTATTGCCACAACAAAAAGCCTGAAGAAAAAGCAACAACAGCTTCAAGCTGAGCAAGATCTGCTAGCAGATAGATGGACTGAGGTCTTGGCAGCCGAGGAACACGAACTCGAGTGCCCAATCAAAAGTTTCCCAAAGCGCAGGTTGCTACCCCAACTTGAAGAGGAAGCATTAAAGCCTGCGCTTCCAGCGTATGATGCGGTAGACCAGCCACCTCGTGGCCGAGACAAAGTGGCATATAAGCTCGAAGTCTAGCCTGCACCCCGTCGCCAGTCAAACAAGAACAGCAAGGCCCGGGGGAACACGCAGGACCTGCGAGACATATTGGAAAACAAAACAGGACACAAAAGATCGACCTTCGGATCACGAGGGCGCGCCCCAGCACATGACGACGACCGTCAGGCCGGATATACCAAAAGCAAATTCGGCCGGGCCGAACACAGCAGACAAGACTCGTATGAACTGCGTCATGACATAGCCCGGCACAGAGGCGCCGCACACCCCATATGCTTCACTGATGAAGTAATGGATCATGAATTCCCAGAAGGGTTTAAACCCGTGAACATTGAAACATACGATGGTACTACTGACCCCGCGGTATGGATAGAGGATTTCTTCCTCCACATTCACATGGCCCGTGGGGATGATCTACACGCCATCAAGTACCTCCCGTTAAAACTCAAAGGACCAGCTCGACATTGGCTAAATATCTTGCCAGCAAACTCCATCGGAAGCTGGGAGAACCTGGCAAACGCATTTCTGGACAACTTCCAGGGCACTTATGTGCGACCACCGGATGCTGATGATTTAAGTCACATAACACAACAGCCCGGAGAGTCAGCCAGGAATTTTTGGACTCGGTTCCTAACCAAAAAGAACCAAATTGTGAACTGTCCGGATGCCGAAGCCCTAGCGGCCTTTAAACATAACATCCGTGATGAGTGGCTCGTCAGACATCTCGGCCAAGAGAAGCCAAAGTCCATGGCAGCCCTCACAACACTCATGACCCGCTTCTGCGCGGGCGAGGATAGCTGGTTGGCCCGTAGCAACAACACAACAAGCAACCCTGGCACATTGAAGGCCAGCGACAGCAACAGCAAGCCATGTCGCAACAGATACAAGCGCCACAACAACGGCAACAACGCCGAAGACACGACAATCAATGCCGGATTCAGTGGCTCTAAATCTAGTCAGCGGAAAAAGCTATTCAAAAGAAACAATCCGGACCCGTCCAGTTTGGACCGCATATTCGACCGCTCGTGTCAAATTCACGGCACCCCCGATAAGCCAGCCAACCACACCAACAGAGAATGCTGGGTGTTAAAATAGGGCGGCAAGTTGAATGTCGAAAGCAAGGAAAAGGGGCTGCATAGCGACGACGAGGAGGAGCCCCGGCCGCCGAACATAGGAGGACAAAAGAAATTTCCTCCCCAAGTGAAAACGGTGAACATGATATACGCAACCCATATCCCCAAGTGAGAATGGAAGCGTGCACTCAGGGACGTCTACGCGATGGAGCCAGTCGCCCCAAAGTTCAACCCATGGTCTTGTTGTCCGATCACTTTTGATCGCCGGGACCACCCCACTAGTATCCGTCATGGCTGTTCTGCCGCATTGGTCCTTGATCCTATCATTGATGGATTCCACCTCACTCGAGTCCTTATGGACGGTGGTAGCAGCCTGAACCTGCTTTATCAGGATACAATGCGTAAAATGGGTATAGACCCCTTGAGGATCAAACCCACAAAAACCACCTTCAAAGGTGTCATACCAGGTGTAGAGGCCTGTTGCACAGGCTCAATCACACTGGAAGTGGTCTTTGGATCTCTGGATAACTTCCGAAGCGAAGAGTTAATCTTCGACATCGTCCCCTTTCGCAGTGATTATCAGGCACTGCTCGGGCGAACTGCGTTCGCTCGATTCAACACGGTGCCACATTATGCCTACCGTAAACTCAAGATGCCGGTCCGCGCGGCGTCATCACGGTTAATGGCAAGGCCGAACTCTCCCTCGATACCATAGAGTACGCCGCCGCTTTAAACACCAGAAGCAATGGAGGGCACCTTTCAGTCAAATCTTGAGCCGACGGCCCAACCCTCGGACACATTCAAAGTAGTCCGAACTACTTCACGGCAGGATAGACCGGCTCGTCCAGGGCTCGACTAAACATTCCGGCGAAGTCCAGAACATGCGACATATCGCGGCTCAACCGCTCTCCGGCACACAAATATTTCTTACATTTCCTTTGCAGGCTCACCTCTGCACAGACCGGGACTAGTGACATGGTAACAGCTCGAACGCACAAGGGAATCTTTAGATATTCCTCGCGACGTCCATCCGACTACACTCTGGATCTGCACACATCTTCTTCCTCCCCGGCCCCAGCAGGTTCCACAGTCATATTCCCCTTTTTATCACATTACCTGTACTCATATGTGTCGATGTATCATTCAAATACAACATGTGGATTTATATGACACTTATTTGCTGTTATTTCTCATTGAAACTCTTTTGTTAAGTGGCATCTGTACACCGCGATATGCCTTTGCCAGGGGCTTCGTTTTACCCATAATACGACAATAAAGTCTGAACACCTTCACGGAAGTTCGGCACCTCGAACTTATAGCATTATACGCATCAGCTCCGAATCATGTCTTGGGTCAAATGTTGGGTTTGCCCGGCTCCCGTGTTTTGCTGCCTTACGTTCTGCTATATCGGCTAAGGCGGCACATGGAGAACTACTGCGATTGTGTCCCGGTTCTTCCGGACGAGCACCTCAGTAGAGAAAGCCAAAAACTGACTGTCATGATACGGCGAGAGCTGGTCAGCTGTTCGAGAGGTTGTAAAATCTTTAAGGATTTCTCCCGCATAATGCCATAACCAATGCAGCGTGCGATGGATCGGTTCTTCTTCCGATCAGGTGCCTATAGGGCCCCTCATGCGGTCTTCCGAACACCAGGGGCTGCACCTACCTTCCTAATGCTCATATGTCTAAGTGAGAATGATAAAGCCCTATAGTCCGATTGCCTGGTTCGCTGTGCTGAACACCTCCTTCAAAGGACCCAACATTGGGGTAAAGAGTGATCAGGTTTATCCCGAACACCCCCATATTTCTTACGAGGGGGCAAAAGCCGACGACTGGCCAATTTTCAGGTTTAATATATAAAACGGCCGCACAGGAGGGTAAACTTTTACAACATGCAATAAATAATAGAAATGACCTTGTTCACACATTACAAAGGACAACATGACTATATTCATGGAAATACAATGTCCTTGGTGCATTGCTCCGCCGCAAGGCAGGATCCTTTCAGGACACTTTCATAATACAATTCGGGCTTGCGGTGCTCCTTTCCCTCTGGCGGTCCCTCGGTCATCAGCGTTCAGCATCCATCTTCCCCCAGTGCACCTTTGCGCGGGCAAAGGCCATTCATGCACCTTCTATATAGAACGACCGCTTGATGACGTCAAGTCGAGGGCAGGCACTAACAAGTCGCTTCACGAGCCCAAAGTAGCTACCTGGAATCGGCTCGGCAGGCCATAGATGGATAATCAAATCCTTCATGGCTAGTTCGGTCGCCTTATGCAGTTCGATCAGCTATTTCAGTTGATCGGTAAAAGGCACCGGATAATTTGGTGCCAAATACTGCGACCAGAAGAGCTTATCCATAGTATTCCCCTCTTCGGCTCGGTAGAATTGGGCGGCATCCGATATGCTGCAAGGAAGTTCCGCAAATACCCCTAGAGAAATCCGAACTTAAAATTATAAAGCATAATTTTCTCCTGAAATACTTGCTTCACATGGAAAAAGACCTTACCCGCCGTGATCTCCCTTGCCTCTTGGATCTCCAGCAGGGCGTCTTGGGTTTCCCCATGAGCATCGTGCACGGCCTGATGAGACCTGGTGAGTTCGGATTCTTTCTCCGTTAAACTCTGCTCCAGGGTCTCGCATTTTTTCATGGCCTCTTGGAGCTCTCGCTTAGCTTCCACAACCTTGGCCTCGTGCTTCTCACGAAGAGCCTGCTCTGCGGCTGCCTTTTCATCGGCCTCAGCAACAACCTTGTTCAGAGCCTCAACTTCGGTCATCACCCCTGGCGCAAATCATGACACATATTCTATCATACTGAAAGTTCGTTCGCACTGAACGCAAACAAGATTTGTGCATACCTTGTTGATCTTCCAAGTGCCTTTTTAACCGGCCAAGCTCCGCTTCGTCCCGCTCCAGACTTTGATTCAGTTCGGAAACCTCCGCGGTATGAGCGGCAGTAGCTGCTACAGACGCCTGCTTACAAAAGAAGAGAGATAGATGTCATCAAATGAGTCTTCCCGCGAAAAATATATTTGATCCCCTATCCAGTTCTTCGTTCACCGGACAGTGTATCAGGGGCTACTATCCATACTATGACACTTTTTGAAACCGTATAAAACATACCTCAAAACCTCTTATAAGGTTGATACAGGCTTCATTCAGTCCATTTTCAGTGGACTGAATCTTCTCAATCACCGAACCCATAAGGGCATGGTGTTCATTGACGATGGAGGCGCTCTTCAGCGCCGCCAATAAAGCACCCGACGCCTCTGGTTGGATAGAGGTCGCCGGTGGAACAGGGATGCCCTCGCCAACCGAGGAGGGCCGCCTGCTTGATTCCGGAGTCGTATTGGTCTCCGAAACTGTGTCCGGCTGGGGGCCGAATTCAAGATGGTCCCCGTCATCGACTCTTGTGGGGATCTTCTCCCCCATGTCTCCGGCCCCTGACGTTTGACCTCCAGGCACCGCCTTCATGATTTTCTCTGCCCCTCCTTGGATGGAGTCCCTCTGGGACGAAGCCTCGGTGTTGATCACATGTTTGGGGGGAGGGGCCTTCGGAGGCGTCCTGCTCTCCATAGCATCTGAGCTCAGCAAATCCTCGGATGAGGATTGTTCAGAACGGGACCCCGTCGGACTACAAAAAATATGGCTCATGTTAAAATGCTATGCCACGATGAGTTCGGACACATGAACATGTTCGGATTCTATATACTTACGAGTTCACTAGGGGATGGGCCCTAGGATCCCACACCGGGCTGCTATCGGCGACAGCAGTGGACTCTTTTGGAAGAAGAGTTTTCCCCCTTTTAGGCGATTCGGCCTCCAAGTGTACGGAGGCCATCCTCTTCTTTCTCCCCCTGCTGAGGATTCATCTTCCTCCTCCTCGTCCTCTTCGGAGGTGGGTCGGGCACGGTGACGAAGGCTGCCCCGGGTCTTTTTAGCCTCCTTTTCGGCCTTCTTTTCCGGCACCTTGTAAGGCATCGGGTCCAACATCTTCGTCAAAAGTGGGCCGGCCGGTTCTTCGGGCAGCGGGGCCGAACATTGGATCATCCCCTCCTTCTTCGTACAGCCCTAGGAGAGTTGTGTAAAACACATTAAGCATTTCCCTTGAGTTATGCGAATAAAACATATGGTAACTTACCGAGCTTACAGGGCGGGACAGTTGGTACCCGCGGTCCTCGGCCGAGTCCGGCCATGATTTGCCGGACTTAAAAAGCACCTTCCAGATGTCTTCGTGCGAGGAGCCAAAGAGCTCTCGCAGGGTCTGGTGCTTGGCCGGATCGAATTCCCATAGATTGCAAGTCCGGTGTTGACAAGGTAGGATCCGACGGACTAACATCACCTGGACTACATTGACAAGTTCGTTATTCTTGTCTTCCATATCCTTGACGCGCGTCTGGAGCGCCAACAGTTCGTCAGACGAAGACCAGTCCAGGCCCTTCTTGAGCCAGGACGTGAGCCGCAGAGGGGCTCCGGATCGGAACTCGGGAGCAGCGGCCCGCTTCGCGCCGCGCGGCTCAGTAATGTAAAACCACTCCTGTTGCCACTCCCTGACAAAATCGTTGAAGGTACCTGTTGGCCATGTGACGTTGGGCATCTTGCTCACCATAGTGCCCCCGCACTCAGCATGCTCACCGCCCACTACTTTGGGCTTCACATTAAAGATCTTCAGCCATAAGCCGAAGTGTGACGGGATGTGGAGAAAAGCCTCACACACGACAATGAATGTCGAGATGTTGAGTAAGGAATTGGGGGATAGATCATGAAAATCGATCCCGTAATAATACATGATGCCGCGAACAAATGGGTGGAGGGGAAACCCTAGCCTACGGATAAAATGAGGGAGGAATATGACCCTTTCATGGGGTTCCGCGGTAGGGACGATTTGTCCCGCCGCCGGGAGATGGTGGCCGATTTTCTGGGCTAGATACCCGGCCTCCCGAAGTTTCTTGATGTCCTTCTTCCGGATGGTAGAGGCCATCCACTTGCCTCCCGCTCCGGACATATTTGGAGTGGTTCTTCGGAGAAAATGCGAACTTGGGTGCTAGAGCTCGAGTGCGCAAGAATGGATGGGCATGAGAGAAGAACGCGTGGGTAAAAAGGTGGAACCCTTACCCCTTTTAAAGGGCGGAAGAAACTATGCGCCTCCCCACTTGCCTGGTAAAACTCGCTTATTCCCCAAGCGTCATGATTGATGGCGCGGTTGGGTTACCCACACCCGTATTGATGAGGATCCCGGGATAAGGGGACACGATATCTGCTTCGACAAGACGTGCCAAGAAAACCGCCTCACAATATGTGCAGTAGCTGGTTGAGAAAAACGGTTCAAATAATAACCGGGCCATGGCGTGATGTCACGTTATGAAAAGTTGTCAGCAGATTAGATTTGAGGAAATATTATACTCTCTACGGTGGTATGTGGAATTTGTTTTGCAGAGCCGGACACTATCCTTGTGTTCAAAATCTTCTATGGAGTATTCGGAGGAGGAACCCGCCTTGCAATGCCGAAGACAATCTGCACGCCGGACTCGTTGTCATTGAAGCCTGGTTCAGGGGCTACTGAGGGAGTCCTGGATTAGGGGGTCCTCGGACAGCCGGACTATATACTTTGGCCGGACTGTTGGACTATGAAGATACAAGATTGAAGACTTCGTCCCGTGTCCGGATGGGACTCTCCTTTGCGTGGAAGGCAAGCTTGGCAATTCGGATATGTAGATCTCCTCCCTTGTAACCGACTCTGTGTACCCCTAGCTCCCTCCGGTGTCTATATAAACCAGAGGGTTTTAGTCCATAAGACAACAAAAATCATACCATAGGCTAGCCTCTAGGGTTTAGCCTCTCCGATCTCATGGTAGATCAACTCTTGCAATACTCATATCATCAAGATCAATCAAGCAGGAAGTAGGGTATTACCTCCATCGAGAGGGCTCGAACCTGCGTAAACATTGTGTCCCCCGCCTCCTGTTACCATCCGCCTTAGACGCACAGTTCGGGACCCCCTATCCGAGATCCGCCGATTTTGACACCGACAGCCGCGCCCCGTCCCCATGGACTGGTCCGAATTGGACTAGGGAAAGGGGTGTTGGAAATATGCCCTAGAGGCAATAATAAAATAGTTATTATTATATTTCCTTGTTCATGATAATTTTCTATTGTTCATGCCATAATTGTGTTATCTGAAAATCATAATACATGTGTGAATACATAGACCACAACATGTCCCTAGTGAACCTCTAGTTGACTAGCTCGTTGATCAATAGATGGTTATGGTTTCCTGACCATGGACATTGGATGTCGTTGATAACAGGATTACATCATTAGGAGAATGATGTGATGGACAAGACCCAATCCTAAGCATAGCACAAGATCGTGTAGTTCGTCTGCTAAAGCTTTTCTAATGTCAAGTATCTTTTCCTTAGACCATGAGATTGTGCAACTCCCGGATACCGTATGAATGCTTTGGGTGTGCCAAACGTCACAACGTAACTGGGTGGCTATAAAGGTGCACTACGGGTATCTCCGAAAGTATCTGCTGGGTTGGCACGAATCGAGACTGAGATTTGTCACTCCGTATGATGGAGAGGTATCTCTGGGCCCACTCGATAAGACATCATCATAATGAGCTCAATGTGACTAAGCGGTTGGTCACAGGATCATGTGTTACGGAATGAATAAAGAGACTTGCCGTAACGAGATTGAACAAGGTATCGGTATACCGACGATCGAATCTCGGGCATGTGCTATACCGGTAGACAAAGGGAATCATATACGGGATTGATTGAATCCTTGACATCGTGGTTCATCCGATGAGATCATCATGGAACATGTGGGAGCCAACATGGGTATCCAGATCCCGCTATTGGTTATTGGCCGGAGAGATGTCTCGGCCATGTCTGCATGGTTCCCGAACACGTAGGGTCTACACACTTAAGGTTCAATGATGCTAGGGTTATTGGGAATAGAAGTATGTGGTTACCGAATGTTGTTCAGAGTCCCGGATGAGATCCCGGACGTCACGAGGAGTTTCGGAATGGTCTGGAGGTAAAGATTTATATATGGGAAGTCCCGTTTTGGACACCGGAAGTGTTTTGGGCATTATCGGCAACGTACGTGGACCACCGAAAGGGTTCGAGGGTCCACCGGGAGGGGCCACCAGCCCCGGAGGCTTGCGTGGGCCAAGTGTGGTAAGGGACCAGCCCCTAGGTGGGCTGGTGCGCCTCCCACAAGAGGCCCAAGGCGCAAGGAAGGGGAGAAGGGGGAAACCCTAGGCTCAGATGGGCCTAAGGCCCACCTAGGGTGCGCCCCCCCTCTCTCCCCCTCTGGCCGCCCCCTAGATGCATCTAGGGCTGGCCGCCACCCCTAAGGGGGGAACCCTAGATGGGGGCACAACCGCTCCCTCCCCCTATATATAGTGGGGTTTTTGGGGCTGCCAGAGACACGAGTCTCCCTCTCTCTTGGCGCAGCCCTACCCCTCTCCCTCCTCGTCTCTCGCAGTGCTTGGCGGAGCCCTGCTGGAGTGCCACGCTCCTGCACCACCACCACGCCATTGTGCTGCTGCTGGACGGAGTCTTCCCCAACCTCTCCCTCTCCCTTTGCTGGATCAAGGCGCGGGAGATGATACGTCTCCAACATATTTATAATTTTTGATTGCTCCATGCTATATTATCTCCTGTTTTGGACATTATTGGGCTTTATTATCCACTTTTATATTATTTTTGGGACTAACCTATTAACCGGAGGCCCAGCCTAGAATTGTTTTTTCCCCTATTTTAGGGTTTCGAAGAAAAGGAATATCAAACGGAGTCCAAACGGAATGAAACCTTCAGAAACGTGATTTTTGGAACGAACAAGATCCAGGAGACTTGGACCCTACGTCAAGAAACCAACAGGGAGGCCATGAGGTAGGGGGTGCGCCTACCCCCCAGGCGCGCCCTCCACCCTCGTGGGGCCCCTGTTGCTCCACCGACGTACTCCATCCTCCTATATATACCTACGTACCCCCAAACGATCAAATACGGAGCCAAAACCCAAATTCCACCGCCGTAACTTTCTGTATCCATGAGATCCCATCTTGGGGCCTGTTCCGGAGCTCCGCCGGAGGGGGCATCGATCACGGAGGGCTTCTACATCAACACCAAAGCCTCTCCGATGAAGTGTGAGTAGTTTACCTCAGACCTTCGGGTCCATAGTTATTAGCTAGATGGCTTATTCTCTCTTTTTGGATCTCAATACAAAGTTCTCCCCCTCTCTTGTGGAGATCTATTCGATGTAATCTTCTTTTGTGGTGTGTTTGTTGGGACTGATGAATTGTGGGTTTATGATCAAGTTTATCTATGAACAATATTTGAATCTTCTTTGAATTCTTTTATGTATGATTGGTTATATTTGCAAGTCTCTTTGAATTATCAGTTTGGTTTGGCCTACTAGATTGATCTTTCTTGCAATGGGAGAAGTGCTTAGCTTTGGGTTCAATCTTGCGGTGTCCTTTCCCAGTGATAGTAGGGGCAGCAAGGCACATATTGTATTGTTGCCATCGAGGATAACAAGATGGGGTTTTATCATATTGCATGAATTTATCCCTCTACATCAGTCATCTTGCTTAAAGCATTACTGTCATTGTCAAAACCGGCGGATCTCGGGTAGGGGGTCCCGAACTGTGTGTCTAGGACGGATGGTAATAGGAGGCAGGGGACACGCAATTTTACCCAGGTTCGGGCCCTCTTGATGGAGGTAAAACCCTACGTACTGCTTGATTAATATTGATGATATGGGTAGTACAAGAGTAGATCTACCACGAGATCAGAGAGGCTAAACCCTAGAAGCTAGCCTATAGTATGATTGTATGTTGTGGTTGTTGGCCTACGGACTAAAACCCTTCGGTTTATATAGACACCGGAGAGGGTTAGGGTTACACAAGGTCGGTTGCAAAGGAGGAGATATCCATATACGTATTTCCTAGGTTGCCTTCCACGCCAAGTAGAGTCTCATCCGGACACGAGACGAAGTCTTCAATCTTGTATCTTCATAGTCTAGCAGTCCGACTGATGGAGATAGTCCGGCTGTCCGGAGACCCCCTAATCCAGGACTCCCTTAGTAGCCCCTGAACTAGGCTTCAATGACGATGAGTCCGGTGCGCAGTATTGTCTTCGGCATTGCAAGGCGGGTTCCATCTCCGAATACATCACAGAAGAATTTGAATACGAGGATAGTGTCCGACCCTGCAAAATAAGTTCCACATTCCACCACAGAGAGAATAATTTTTCCGCAGATCTAATTTGCTGGCTTGTTTTGGCAGCATGACGTTATGTCATGGCCCGGTGATTATTCGAACCGTTTCTTTTAACCAGCTCCACACATAACACGAGGCGGTTTCTTGACACGTCCTGTCAAAGCAGAGATCGTGTGCCCCTAATTCCGGGATTCTCATTACTGTGGTCGTGGGTAACCCAACCGTGTCTAGGACTCCTAGATTATAGACAAGTCCCAAACGGCTACGGAGAGGACACTTGACATTCTCCCTCTTTATAAGGGGACATGGTTTTTGCTTTTTCCCTCTCATGCTCAATTGAACCCTTCCCCCACCTCGAGTTCTAACACCCAAAGCCCAGGTTAGGTGCTCCGGATCTTCAACCATGTCCGGATCCAGCCTTCAAGGCCGATGGACGCCCTCCTCCGTTACGGAAGAGGATATTAAGAAGTTGAGGGAGGCTAGATATCTGACCGCCGAGGTTTCGCATCGGCTGCCTGCTCGAGGACAGATCGTCCCTACTCCCGAACCCAACGAGAACGTTGTGTTCGTCTCCCACTTCCTCCGAGGTCTAGGCCTCACTCTGGATCCTTTCGTCAGGGGCTTGATGTTCTATTACGGGCTAGATTTCCACGATCTAGCTCCGGACTCCTTTCTCCATATCACAACATTTATTGTCGCGTGTGAGGCCTTCCTCCACGTTACCCCTCACTTCGGCCTGTGGCTCAAGACCTTTGAAGTAAAGCCGAAGATGATCGAGGGGCAACATGCAGCGTGCGGAGGTGCATCAATAGGCAAGATGGCAGGAGCTCCATGGCCGAAAGGTTTCTTTCCAGAGGTGTCCGAATTATGGCAACGAGAGTGGTTTTATGTCATGGCTCCCAGAAGTGCCAAGTGGGCGGCTGCCCCCGCTTTCCGCTCGGGCCCCCCACCACAACTGATGTCATGGATTAGTAGGGGTCTGAGTTGGGGTCCAGCCAAGGACGTGCCTATTCTGCAAAGCCGCATCCGAGATCTCTTCAAGGGAGATTTTAATTTGGTTGTGGTAGTACAAGTTATGCTGGTTCATCAAGTCCAGCCTTGCAAACGCCGGCCCCTTCGCTTGTGGGAGTTCAACCCAGAGGGACCACGTGCCATTCAAAGTTTCCTCGGCCTGACACATGAGGAGATGTACAAGTCATTCTTCGGACCTCAAGGAGAATGTCCGGATATTACCGAGGACGCGGGCCTGAGCAGTAACCGCGCCGCCGAACAAGTAAGAAACCCTCTAGCCGAACACCCTATCTTTTATTCGAAGTTATTTCTGAGAGTTCGCTCTTTTGACCAGGACTGGCTAACAAAGGCGAAGATGATTCGGTGTTTGGCCCCCCTCCCTGAGGGTTTGGAAAATCCGGTATTGGAAAAGATGCTCGAGGTCGCACCTTGCCCGGAGCCCTTGAAGGAAGATACCGGGGGGGGGGGGGATAATACGGGTGGACGCGGGCCCCCATCGCCGCCCGTTCCAACCGAGGGAACGAGTGTCTCCACGAAGGAGGACGACCGGGGGAGGAAAAGGACTGCTTCCAAGGATCTGGAAGCCGAAGCCTCCAAACGGGAGAAGAAGTCTCCCACAGAGGGTCCTGCCTCGGGGGGGGGGGTGCTTTTGCCGCACAAAGCCCGCGGGGGGATCAGCCCTCCAACGAGTCGTAAGTGATCCAAAGTACTTTAATAGTAAAGGTATGCTATCTTTTTTCTCTGAGAAAATAGCCACCGCATATATATTGCAGTTCGGGCCTTAGCCCCTCTCAAATGAGCTCGTCTTCAGGGGATCTTCTTCCAGAGATGATGGAGAGCGAAACGCCTCCCCCGGACTCCTCCGCTCCAGAAGCAGGTGACTCCGAAGTGTCGTCACGGAGGGCCTCTCCGGATCCGGTGAGGCCAGAAGATAATCCCGTAGACCCCCGAAGTCCCCAGTGTCCGGCTCCCGAAGAGAGCATACAAAAGAGTCCGGCACCGTCTGATGTGCGGTCGGACGTTCTGAGGGAGTTGGTGGGGCGAGCGGCCATCTCAGAAGAACACCGTATGCTGATGGGTACGGTGATGGAGAGAATCTTGTCCGCCGAAAGCGGATTACATGAAGCCTTTATGAGTCTTCTGATGGGCTCTGAGGTACGTGAGATAATATGTGATAGTACTGCACATGTTAGGTGTGCCCTGTGTAGATAGTAGCCCCTGAGACTCTGGTTGTCGTCGTGAACGGCGGCGAACAGAGGATCATATTCACAGGCAATAACTAGACTGCCCCTATGTGCAGGTGGTGGAAGCTCCGGTGGCTAGCCGAACTAGTGAGTTTGCCAAATTAAAATGACAACTGGATGTGGCAGACGCCGACATCAAGCTTGTTAACAAGAGGCTTGACGAGGCACAGGGTAAGTGTTATTATCCGGTGAATGCCACATAGTAAGAGCAACATAATGCCAATATCTTTAATATGTTGTGACTGCAGATGGAGCTGCCACCATGGAAGCCTTGCGGACGGAACTTGCCCGAGCCAAGGAACAAGCGAGGATTAGTAATGCTGCTGCTTTGAAGGCGGCCGAAGAGTTGAAAGCCGAGAAGGCCGCACATTGCGAGAGCCAGGAGAAGATGGCCAAGATGGCCGTAGAATTAAAAGACACTGCCGACCGTTGCCGGGTCCTTGAGAAAGAAAACCGAGCTAAGGCAACGGACCTTGAGAAGGCCGCGACGGCGGACAAAGACACCCGTTCTGCTATGAGAGCGAAGAAGGAGGAGCTGCGAGAAGCCGGGGATATTGCGGCTGGGAAACCCTTCATGTTGCGAAGGAAGTTCGGAGATCCACGGTATGCCCCTGTGGATCGGCTGTGGAGTTCGGCAGATGCGTATATGGATTTGGCGGCGAGCGCTGCCGATGCGGCCAAGTACTTCCAAGGTCAGATAGATTGTGAAGTGGACAAACTGTTCTGGACGCAATTCCACGTTCCAGAGCGTCCGCTTTCATTGACTGACCAGCTAGCCGAATGGGCCGAACTGAATAGGTTGTCCGGACTTGCCATGAGGTCTGTTGTGGATCAGCTATGGCCAGAAAGGCCAAAGCCGAACAGCTATTTCAGCTTAGTGCAGCAGTTCCTTGATGCGGTGCCGCGCATTAATGCGATGAAAAGGTCGGCGTGCATAGAAGGCTCGCAGATGGCCCTTGCCCGTGTTAAAGCATACTGGGCGGAGATGGACGCTACCACTGTTGCGGCGCAGGGTTCAGCCATAGGCCGGGTGGCTACCGAGCACTATTTCGAGGAGGTTCTCGAGGGTGCTCGTTTGATAGAGGCCCAGTGCTCCAAAAATATTATGTTTGAGTGATATGTATTCTCATTGTAAGCACAATGCTTTTATGAATTTTTATAAGGTTATTTTTATACTTTTTCCTGAAAGTAGTATGATGCCTCCTGTGCAGCCGTTTATGTATACCTGTGTATAACCTGAAAGATTGCAGCCATCGGCTTCAACCCCCATGCATAGAATGCGGGGGTGCTCGCAAAAAACGCGTGTTCACACTTAACCCAACGTCTTGGTCCTATTAAGGAGGTGATAGCGTAGCGAGCAAGGCAACCGGACTATAATGCTTTAACACTTTCACTTAGCCATAGGAGTTTGACAGTGGGGCTACTAGATAGCCCCTGGTGGCTCCCCACTCTCCCGATCGCGGGGTGCGTACATGCATGGCCGGAAAACGGCCCTTCGTTAAGGCGGAGGAATTCTAACATTTCGATAGGTCACCGAGTGGTTGACCGGTATCACGCTATATCATGACAGTCAGTTTTCGGCTTTCTCTACTGAGGTGCTCACCTGGATGAACCAGGGCACAATCGCAGTAGTTCTCCTGGTGCTACCTTAGCCGGTAAAGCGGAACGTAAGGCACCAAAACACAGGAGCCAGGCAAACCCAACATTTCACCAAACAATGATTCGGAGCTGATGCATATAAGGCCAAACTCGCGACGCTGAACACTCCCTAAGGTATTCGGTCTTTATGGTATAAACCGGGCCTAAATAGTGCCCTTCGTAAGAAGCCCCTTGTGTCCAGGTACGTGCATTATTCTGACGTGGCCACATGCCAAGACGTCGACATCCTTCTCAACTGTGCTAAGAATTCGGTGGATATGTATCAACAAGAGACAGTAAAAAAGGTTTACGCAGGGTCTTAATCTAAAAAGAATCCTTGGAGCGGGTTCCTGCTGCACGTCTGCGCCTGTGTCTCCGTTGTGCCGTATCCTGGACGGGTGTAGCACGATGATCATGTGTAAAAGAGAGGAACTTAGGTGAAAAAGTTGTCGTGCAAAAGGATAGTTTTTAAAGGAACCAAGTATAATTCCAGATGAGTAAAAATTGCCACTTGTCTGCGCACGTTGAGCCCCTTGTATAGGGGTGTGACCATTGATCCGGTATGAATTACATATACCTGTGCCGGACTCGTCTAACCGTGTCGGAGGTCTTGACGACCTGTTAAATGCTTTAGTTGGTGAGGCCATTTTTAGTGTGCGGCTGCCAAAGCAGCCGCACTCTCTTCGGTGCACAAAGACCGCTTAATACTTCCATTTACTGTAATGATGCCACGTGGTCCGGGCATCTTGAGTGTGAGGGAAGCGTAGTGCGGTATTGTATTAAAGTGAGTGAAAGCTTCGCGTCCGAGTAGTGCTTGATAGCCGCTTTGGAACGGAGCGATGTGGAAGGTTAAATGTTCGCTACGGAAGTTATCGGGGGAGCCGAATATAACTTATAGTAGCAGGGAGCCCGTGCAATGAGCCCCTGGGCCTGGCGTTACTCCTTTAAAGGTAGTATTGCTATGGCAAATTTTTGTTGGGTCTATCCCCATTTCGCGGATTGTATCCTGATATATCAGGTTTAGACCACTGCCACCGTCCATCAGGATTCGTGTGAAGTGATATCCGTCAATTATTGGGTCTAATACCAGGGCAGCCCATCCTACACGCCGGATACTTGCTGAGTAATCACGATGGTCGAAAGTGATCGGTTGAGACGACCAGTGGCGGGACTCCGCGGTGATAGGCCCTTGGGCATACTGTTTTGGGAGTGCCGTTTTGTTTCTTCCCTTGATCACGTGTAACACGTTTACTATTTTGACTTCTAGTGGAAATTTCTTTTGTTCCCCAGTGTCTTGCTTGAGAGGCTCATCCTCGTCCTCGCTTGGTGTATCCTCCCCTTTGTGTACGATGTTGAGCTTACTGGACTGCTTGAAGACCCAACATTCTCTGTGGGTATGATTAGCAGGTTTACCAGGGGTGCTATGGATCTGACATATTTGGTCCAGAATTTTGTTTAGGCTGGACAGTTCATCTCTGGTGCCTTTAGAGGGCGGCTTTTGCTGACCTGGCCGAGAGCTTTTGAATCCGGCGTTTACTACCGTGCTCTTCGTGTTGTCTTCTTTGTTCTGGCGTTTGTTACTGCTGTTGCGCCGTGATTTCCTGTTTCCATCTCTAGCTTCAGATGTACTGGGGTCGCTGGTGCTGCATCTGGCTAGCCAACTGTCCTCACCCGCGCAAAAGCGGGTCATGAGGCTTGTTAATGCTGCCATTGTTCTCGGCTTTTCTTGGCCGAGGTGTCTAGCGAGCCATTCGTCACGGACGCTATGCTTAAAAGCTGCCAGGGCTTCGGCGTCCGGACAATCGACAATTTGGTTCTTTTTAGTAAGAAACCTGTTCCAAAGTTTTCGGGCCGACTCTCTGGGCTGTTGAGTTATATGGCTCAAATCGTCCGCGTCTGGAGGTCGGATATAAGTTCCTTGAAAATTTGCCCGAAAAGCGTCTTCGAGCTCTTCCCAGCTTCCTATGGAGTTTTCGAGGAGGCCTTTAAGCCAGTGACGAGCTGGCCCTTTGAGCTTGAGGGGTAGGTACTTGATGGCGTGGAGATCATCTCCTCGATCCATATGGATATGGAGGATATAATCCTCAATCCAGACCCCAGGGTCTATTGTTCCGTCGCATGCCTCTATGTTTATGGGTTTGAATCCCTCTGGAAATTCATGGTCCAGCACCTCATCGGTGAAACATAGGGGGTGTGCGGCACCCCTGTATCTAGGTGTACCGCATTGTTCGGATGTTTGTTGTGTTACGTTGTATGCTAGGGCGCGCTTGCGTGGTCCATAGATGGATCTGGTTGCGCCGTCCTTTTGGTGCGAGCCCTCGTGTGGATCGCGTATTGGCTTGTGAGTGGCGTTGTTTGCCGCTCGATGTTGGCCGTGAGGTCGTCTATCCGGCCAGGTGGCTGTTTTGATTTTTGGTTGTGGGGGGGGGGGTCTGAAGCCTCCTCATCGAATTCAGGTAGCAACTTCCGCTTTGGGTAGCTCTTGGTGGGGCGATTGTCGCCATACCTCGCTGCTGTGTTGAGTACTTTACTGCATCTGATTTGGAGTGTGTCTTGCGTAACCTTGAACTTTTCCTTCTGCTTTTTCAGACTCCTCGCGGTGGCAACAAGCCTTTGACGGGCATTCTGCTGCTCCGAGTGCCTGTCCGGTGATATGTCGTCCGGACTATTATCTTTGACAGAATTGGTTTGTTCAGTTTGATTCTCCGTATTGCCGTGGTCCGGCAGTGGTTCGCCATGCTCCAACGCTGGGTCTGTATGATTGTTATTTCTATCGAGGCGGGATTTGGGGAGGCGCTTGCGCCGCCGCTTTGACTGCTTCTCGATGGAACAAGCCTTCGGTGCGTCCTTTCGTTCCTCGTCGTCGTCTTCTTTTGGTGTGTCCACCATGTATATGTCATATGATGAAGTGGACGTCCAGCGCCCTGTGGGCGGTGGTTCCTCTTCGCCTCCGGCATCGTCGTCCATACCGTTGATGTATTCGGAGTCGAAGTCGAGCATGTCGGTTGAGTCATCGACAGTGGCTATTAAGTGGGTGGTGGGTGGGCGTCGAATCTCTTCGTCGTCCGAATCCCAGTCCTGTCGGCCATAATCCGGCCAGGGCTCTCCTGACAAAGAGAGAGACCTTAGTGAATTCAGAATGTCGTCGAAGGGCGAGTGCTGAAAGATATCCACGGCAGTGAATTCCATGATCGGCGCCCAATCAGATTTGATTGGCAGGGGCACGGGCGGTTCAGAGTCAGAAAAAGAGTCCGACACCTTGGAGTCACGGGCTGCGCAGAGGATTATGATGGTGTTCGGCTCGATCGCCGTTGAGACTGCAGCCCCTGAGGCGGTGTGTAACCACCCATCCTCGATTGGCGCAGTTGGCTCCGAACTAAAGGTCGAAGCTGATGCGGGCACGGCTTCTGGGGTACTGTTCGGCGGCAGAGCTAGGTCATACCCATCACGACAGTGCTGCGCGCCCGGCTGTGGTTCGAATCCATCGAAGATCAGGTCTCCATGGATGTCGGCCGTGTAGTTCAAACTTCCAAATCTGACCTGACGGCCAGGGGCGTAGCTTTCAATCTGCTCTAGATGGCCAAGCGAATTAGCCCGCAGTGTAAAGCCGCCGAATACGAAGATCTGTCCGGGGAGAAAAGTCTCACCCTGGACTGCATCGCCATCGATGATAGTAGGAGCCATCGAGCCTAACAGCGACGACACAGAGGAACTCACAATGAAAGCACCAATGTCGGTGTCAAAACCGGCGGATCTCGGGTAGGGGGTCCCGAACTGTGCGTCTAGGCCGGATGGTAACAGGAGGCAGGGGACACGAAGTTTTACCCAGGTTTGGGCCCTCTTGATGGAGGTAAAACCCTACGTCCTGCTTGATTAATATTGATAATATGGGTAGTACAAGAGTGGATCTACCATGAGATCAGAGAGGCTAAACCCTAGAAGCTAGCCTATGGTATGATTGTATGTTGTGGTTGTTGTCCTACGGACTAAAACCCTTCGGTTTATATAGACATCGGAGAGGGTTAGGGTTACACAAGGTCGGTTACAAAGGAGGAGATATCCATATACGTATTGCCTAGCTTGCCTTCCACACCAAGTAGAGTCCCATCCGGACACGAGACGAAGTCTTCAATCTTGTATCTTCATAGTCTAACAGTCCGGCTGATGGAGATAGTCCGGCTGTCCGGAGACCCCCTAATCCAGGACTCCCTCAGTTACTCTGTTCTCTTGAACTTAATACTCTAGATGCATGGTGGATAGCGGTCGATGTGTGGAGTAATAGTAGTAGATGCAGGTAGGAGTCGGTCTACTTGTCTCAGACGTGATGCCTATATACATGATCATACCTAGATATTCTCATAACTATGCTCAATTCTGTCAATTGCTCAACAATAATTTGTTCACCTACCGTAAAATACTTATGCTCTTTAGAGAAGCCACTAGTGAAACCTATGGCCCCCGGGTCTATCTTCATCATATTAATCTTCCAACACTTAGTTATTTCCTTTGCTTTTTTAATTTGCTTTTATTTTACTTTGCATCTTTATCATAAAAATACCAAAAGTATTATCTTATCATATCTATCAGATCTCACTCTCGTAAGTGACCGTGTAGGGATTTACAACCCCTTATCGCGTTGGTTGCGAGGATTTATTTGTTTTGTGTAGGTGCGAGCGACTCGCGCGTAGCCTGGATTGATACCTTGGTTCTCAAAAACTGAGGGAAATACTTATGCTACTTTGCTGCATCACCCTTTCCTCTTCAAGGGAAAACCAACGCAGTGCTCAAGAGGCAGCAAGAAGGATTTCTGGCGCCGTTGCCGGGGAGGTCTACACAAAAGTCAACATACCAAGTACCCATCACAAACCCTTATCTCCCGCATTACATTATTTGCCATTTGCCTCTCATTTTCCTCTCCCCCACTTCACCCTTGCCGTTTTATTCGCCCTCTCTCTCTCTATCCTCCCTCTCTTTTCCGTTCGCCTCTTTTCTGTTTGCTTGTCGTTATGGCTAGTCACTTTTCTTCTTCGTTGTCTCCCGAGAATGAAGTTCTAAATTTTAAGCAAAGGAAGGGAGAAAATCTAAAAGACGTTTGGTATAGAATTTCCAATGCTCAAAATAGATCTACCAGGAAGCAATCCACTTCCGTTCTTCTTTGCAGTTTTTATGTAGGCACTACTCCTTGGTACAGATATATCCTTGATACCATTACCGGAGGGAACTTCTTGGGTAGCCATACTTTTGATTCTTATAATGCTATGATAGATTTGTTTGGCTCATCGCCTCTTTTGGTTAATGGAACTATGTTAACTTTAGAGCATGTAATGCAAAGACTTGAAATTATTGAAAATAAGGTTGCTACTGTAGAGTTAATTGAAAATTTGGATAAAAAGATCCACAACCTAATCACTCAATATGGATCTAAAGTAGGAGTCACTTTGAAAAATATTAAAGAAAAGGAGCCTAAAGTTAATGAGAAAATAAATCAGGATTCCACTAGAATCGATAAACTTGAGGGTATTATTACCAACTTGGGAACCGCTTTTTCTTCCGTAAAAAATACTCCAAGTCCTCCTACTAAAATTGCCAATCTTATGTATGTTCCTAAAAATAAGGGTGAATCCTCTAGTAAGGAAACTGCAGATCTCAAATCTATAAGTATTCATCCCAATATTTTTGCTATCATTAAGGAACCATTTGTTACAAATGATTTTTCAATCTTGTGCCTAAAAGTTTTATAATCAATAAAGAAAGAAACTCCAAAGGATGATAGATGTCTCATTGAATAATTACCTACCCAAGATGGCAATACCTAGATCTATCCTTGCTTTTTATGCCTAGCTAGGGGCGTTAAACGAAAACGCTTGTTGGGAGGCAACCCAATTTTATTTTTATTCCTTGATTTTTGCTCCTGTTTATTAATAAATAATTTATCTAGCCTCTGTTTTTGTTGTGTTTTTTGTGTTTAATTAGTGTTTGTGCCAAGTAGAACCGTTGGGAAGACTTGGGGAAAGTCTTGTTAATCTTGCTGTAAAAAATAGAAACTTTATCGCTCACGAGAACTGCTTCCATTTTTATTTGGAAATTGATATTTAGTTAATTCTTTTTTAAGATGATTAATAGATAAATTACTCACGTCCAGAAATTTATTTTAGAATTTTTGGGTTTCCAGATCTTGCGCTATCTACAGATTACTTCAGACTGTTCTGTTTTTGACAGATTCTGTTTTTCGTGTGTTGTTTGCTTATTTTGATGAATCTATGGCTAGTAAAATAGTTTATAAACCATAGAGAAGTTGGAATACAGTAGGTTTAACACCAATATAAATAAAGAATGAGTTCATTACAGTACCTTGAAGTGGTCTTTTGTTTTCTTTCGCTAACGGAGCTCATGAGATTTTCTACTTTAAGTTTTGTGTTGTGAAGTTTTCAAGTTTTGCGTAAGGATTTGATGGATTATGGAACAAGGAGTGGCAAGATCCTAAGCTTGGGGATGCCCATGGAACCCCCAAGATAATCTAAGGACACCAAAAAGCCAAAGCTTGGGGATGCCTCGGAAGGCATCCCTTCTTTCGTCTACTTCCATCGGTAACTTTACTTGGAGCTATATTTTTATTCACCACATGATATGTGTTTTGCTTGGAGCATCTTGTATGAGTTGAGTCTTTGCTTTTCAGTTTTCCACAATCATCTTTGCTGTACACACCTTTTGAGAGAGACACACATGATTCGGAAATTATTAGAATACTCTATGTGCTTCACTTATATCTTTTGAGTTATATAGTTTTTGCTCTAGTGCTTCACTTATATCTTTTAGAGCACATCGGTGGATTTGTTTTATAGAAACTATTGATCTCTCATGCTTCACTTATATTATTTTGAGAGTCTTAAATAGCATGGTAATTTGCTTAAATAATCCTAATATGCTAGGTATACAAGATTAGTAAAAATTTCTTATGAGTGTGTTGAATACTATGAGAAGTTTGAAACTTGATAATTGTTTTGAGATATGGAGATGGTGATATTAGAGTTCTGCTAGTTGAGTAATTGAGAATTTGAGAAATGCTTGTGTTGAAGTTTGTGATTCCCGTAGCATGCACGTATGGTGAACCGTTATGTGATGAAGTCAGAGCATGATTTATTTATTGATTGTCTTCCTTATGAGTGGCGGTCGGGGACGAGCGATGGTCTTTTCCTACCAATCTACCCCCTAGGAGCATGTGCGTAATACTTTGCTTTGATAACTTGTAGATTTTTGCAATAAGTATATGTGTTCTTTATGACTTATGTTGAGTCCATGGATCATACACACTTTTCACCTTTCCACCATTGCTAGCCTCTCTAGTACCGCGCAACTTTCGCCGGTATCATACACCCACCATATACCTTCCTCAAAACAGCCACCATACCTACCTATTATGGCATTCCCATAGCCATTCCGAGATATATTGCCATGCAACTTACCACCATTCCGTTTATTATGACACACTTCATCATTGTCTATTGCTTTGCATGATCATGTAGTTGACATTGTATTTGTGGCAAAGCCATCGTTCATAATTCTTTCATACATGTCACTCTTGAGTCATTGCATATCCCGGTACACCGCCGGAGGCATTCATATAGAGTCATATTTTGTTCTAAGTATCAAGTTGTAATTCTTGAGTTGTAAGAAAATAAAAGTGTGATCATCATCATTATTGGAGCATTGTCCCAAGTGAGGAAAGAATGATGGAGACTATGATTCCCCCACAAGTCGAGATGAGACTCCGGACGAAAAAAAGAGGCCATAAAAGAAGAAGAGAAAAGGCCCAAATAAAAAAATGAGAGCAAAAGAGAGAAGGGACAATGCTACTATCCTTTTACCACACTTGTGCTTCAAAGTAGCACCATGATCTTCATGATAGAGAGTCTCCTATGTTATCACTTTCATATACTAGTGGGAATTTTTCATTATAGAACTTGGCTTGTATATTCCAATGATGGGCTTCCTCAAAATGCCCTAGGTCTTCGTGAGCAAGCAAGTTGGATGCACACCCACTTAGTTTCTTTTTGAGCTTTCATATACTTATAGCTCTAGTGCATCCGTTGCATGGCAATCCCTACTCACTCACATTGATATCTATTGATGGGCATCTCCATAGCCCGTTGATATGCCTAGTTGATGTGAGACTATCTTCTCCCTTTTTGTCTTCTCCACAACCACCTTTCTATTCCACCAATAGTGCTATGTCCATGGCTCACGCTCATGTATTGCGTGAAGATTGAAAAAGTTTGAGAATGTCAAAAGTATGAAACAATTGCTTGGCTTGTCATCAGGGTTGTGCATGATTTAAACACTTTGTGTGGTGAAGATAGAGCATAGCCAGACTATATGATTTTGTAGGGATAACTTTCTTTGGCCATGTTATTTTGAGAAGACATAAATTGCTTACTTAGTATGCTTGAAGTATTATTATTTTTATGTCAATATCAAACTTTTATCTTGAATCTTTCGGATCTGAATATTCATGCCACAATTAAGAAGAATTACATTGAAATTATGCTAAGTAGCATTCCACATCAAAAATTCTGTTTTTATCATTTACCTACTCGAGGACGAGCAGGAATTAAGCTTGGGGATGCTTGATACGTCTCCAACGTATCTATAATTTTTGATTGCTCCATGCTATATTATCTCCTATTTTGGACATTATTGGGCTTTATTATCCACTTTTATATTATTTTTGGGACTAACCTATTAACCGGAGGCCCAACCCAGAATTGCTGTTTTTTTTGCCTATTTTAGGGTTTTGAAGAAAAGGAATATCAAACGGAATGAAACCTTCGGGAACATGATTTTTGGAACGAACAAGATCCAGGAGACTTGGACCCTACGTCAAGCAACCAACAGGGAGGCCACAAGGTAGGGGGCGCGCCTACCCCCCCAGGCGCGCCCTCCACCCTCGTGGTCCCCCTGTTGCTCCACCGACGTACTCCTTCCTCCTATATATATACCTACGTACCCCCAAACGATCAAATACGGAGCCAAAACCCTAATTCCACCGCTGTAACTTTCTGTATCCACGTAGGGCTGGACCAAAAGCTCGTAGCTCGCGAGCTTAATGAGCGCTCGATAGTTCGGCTCGTTAAGCTCGTAGCTCGCTTCTTAATGAACAGAGCCAATCATTGATTTTAGCTCGTTAATCTTAACGAGTTTAACGAGCGAGCTAACGAGTTTCAGGAGTAGCTCGTTAAGCTCGTTTGTAACAGCACAATACATATTTTTATCTTACGTGACAAACTTTTTGTAGCACCTCAACCCATCTATTTATCTAATCGACATATGAGGCAACAAACTACTTCATTTCTTTTTATAGTCACCATATTTCATCTTGAAAACCATACCTAGACATTCAACATGTATATGGTAACACATTATAATCTGTTAACAAGCGCTCGCGAGCGCTCACGAGCTTAACGAGCTTCAAACTAGCCGAGCCGAGCAGAGTTTTCTGCTCGTTAATCTTAACAAGCTTAACGAGCCGAGCCTTAACGAGCGCGAGCTTAATGAGTACGAGCTTAACGAGCCGAGCTGCTCGTTAGTCCACCCCTATATCCACGAGATCCCATCTTGGAGCCTGTTTCGGAGCTCCACCGGAGGGGGCATCGATCATGGAGGGCTTATACATCAACACCATAGCCTCTTCGATGAAGTGTGAGTAGTTTACCTCAGACCTTCGGGTCCATAGTTATTAGCTAGATGGCTTCTTCTCTCTTTTTGGATCTCAATACAAAGTTATCCCCCTCTCTCGTGGAGATCCATTCGATGTAATCTTCTTTTGCGGTGTGTTTGTTGAGACCGATGAATTGTGGGTTTCTGATCAAGTTTATCTATGAACAATATTTGAATCTTCTCTGAATTCTTTTATGTATGATTGGTTATCTTTGCAAGTCTCTTCGAATTATCAGTTTGGTTTGGCCTACTAGATTGATCTTTCTTGCAATGGGAGAAGTGCTTAGCTTTGGGTTCAATCTTGCGGTGTCCTTTCCCAGTGACAATACACTACAAAAAAAGACACATCCGTGACATTTTGGGCCGAACGAATTTTTTTTCTGTCATACATATGACACTTCTATGACGGTAATTGTGACAAAACCCGGTATCATCATAGATGTGGTGGGCTCCTACTTCTATGACAAAAAATGATGACAGAAAATGGGCTTTTCATCCTGGGCGGGCTGGAGATGCAGCTGCATGACATTATTTAGGCCGTCCATGACGGAAAAAACCATGGTAGAAGTGAGGGGGAGGAAAATTTCCGGGAGTTCCCGGTTACGGTGGGAGGCCGGGGGCCGAGCGATGCGTGTTTCTCTCGTACACGTACGCGCGTGTGTGCGAGGCGTTGGCTCTAACTGAACCCGAGTGAGGCGTTGGGCTCTAACTGAACCCGAGCGATTGCACTGTAGGCTACGCGTTACTGAACCCGAGCGATCGATCGATGGCTGTTAACTAAACCCGATCGAGCGATTCCTTCGCTACTGCTGCTAACTGAAGCCGATCGATGCTGCCTATGGGATGAACAGTGAGCGTTGCGGGGGGTTTGGATGAACAGTGAGCGGTGGCGTTGCCTCTGGATGAACAGGACCCCGTGGTGTGGTGGAGGGCTGGATGAACAGTAGACGGTGGAGGGGTGCCCGTGGAGGGGTGGTTGAACAAGATCCCGTGGTGTGGAGGGCTGGATGAATAGTAGACGGTGGAGGGGTGCCCGTGGAGGGGTGGTTGAACAGTAGCCGGTGGAGTAGCGCACGGTGGAGGCTGGATGAACAGGAGCCCGTGGAGGCTGGAGGAGGTCGACGGTAGCCCGTGGAGGTTGGAGGAGGTCGACGGTGGAGATGAACAGTATCTCGTGGAGTCCCGTTTTGCGGTACGCCACACTCCTCCCGATGAATAGGACCCCCGTTTCGACCGTAGCGCTCCAACACAAGTACGCTTCGTCCGTTTTGCGGTACGCCACACCCCTCCCGATCAACAGGACCCCCGTTTCGACTGTAGGAGGTCCATTTTGTCCGTTTTGCGGTACGCCAGACCCCTCCCGATGAACAGGATCCCGTTTCGAACGTGGCCGGTCGAACACAAGGCCGTTTCCTCCGTTGTGCGGTACGCCACGCCTCATTTCGATCGCCTGTTCCGTCCAAGCCCTCCCGATGAACACGTCCACGCATTCTGTTCCGACCCAGCCGGTTGGCTCCCACACGTTCCGTAGCCTCCCGATGAACACGACGCATTCTGTTACCTCCCCATGAACACGACGCATTCCATTGCCTCCCCATGAACACGACGACGATGTTGTTTCTCCATTCCGACCCAGCCATGTACACGAGCCCTGGCCATACGTATGCGCGAGTAGGCGTTCGAGACCCCGCCCGTATGTACACATACATGGCCATATTTTCTTTCTTGCACCCTACCGTTGTACGTACACGTACATGCTACGTGCGCGCCTCTACTACGACATGTACGCGCCTCTACTACGACACGTGCGCGCCTCTACATCCACCAGTATATATGTACATACACGTTCGCGACCAGAATGACAACGCTACGTATGCTTCGACCAGGTGGGTCCCGACTGTCAGGCACTTCCTTGCCTGCGAAGATGTAGCTGGTGGGTCCCAGCAGTCAGGGGGGTGAATCGTTTTTTTTGCCCGGACGCACTTCCTTGCGTGCGAAGATGTAGCTGGTGGGTCCCAGCAGTCAGGGGCAAATGTTTTTTCGCGAAATACAGTGGCCCGTCCGGTGGGTCCCAGCTGTCAGGTGGAGGAATCATTATTTTCCGCGTAATAAGGAGGCACTTCCTTGCTGCGGCCGTGGACCCAGCTGTCAGCCTCTCCACGTACAGTCCACGTCCGATGGAAGTCGTTCCTTGACCACGTTGACCACGCCGCGCCGAGAGCACCAGGGCGGTGGACGACGGCGAGGCCTAGGAAGGGGACGACGGGGAGCCGGGGAAGACGCGGCAGTGGAAGCCCACGCGGAGAGGAGTACGAGGGTTCACTGGTTCGGCTGCGGTGTGAGGCTGTCATCGCCGCAGGGCCTGGCCAGCGGTGGGAATAGTAGGGGGCGGTGAGGCCTCCACGGCAGCACAGCCGGCCACGGGAGGCAGGAGCATGCGGCACGACCGGCGCTGCTTTGGGCGGCTGGAGCAAGAAGACCAGAGGTTGAAGAAGCACTACGGCCGTTGGATGGACATCGTACGGTCACTGGAGCTAGAATCGTTCATATTGACTAAAGTTGACAAAGGCCCCCGTCCCAGTCAACTTAGTAGGCCCACAAGTCAGCCTCCCACCATGGTGGGTCCCAGCTAGCAGGGGGAGTATTCATTTTTTTGTGCGTAATAAGGAGGCACTTCCGGTGGGTCCGAGCTGACAGCGGGGGGAACGTTTTTTTCGCGAAATACGCTGGCCCGTCCGGTGGGTCCCAGCAGCCAGGGGGAAACGTTTTTTTTTGAAATAAGGTGGCCCGTCCGGTGGGTCCCTGCTGTCAGGTGGAGGAATAATTATTTTGCGCGTAATAAGGAGGCACTTCCTTGCGGCCGCCTGGACCCAGCTGTCAGCCTCTCCACGTACAGTACTCTTCCGATGGAAGTCGGTCGTTGACCACGTTGACCACGCCGCGCCGAGAGCACCAGGGCGGTGGTCTGGACGACGGCGAGGCCTAGGAAGGGGACGACGCGGAGCCGGGGAAGACGCAGCAGTGGAAGCCCGCGCGGAGAGGAGTACGAGGGTTCACTGGTTCGGCTGCGGTGTGAGGCTGCCGTCGCCGCAGAATAACAGGGGGTGTGGGTGAGTAGAGGGATGGCCTGGCCAGCGGTGGGAGTAGTACGGGGCGGTGAGGCCTCCGCGGCATCACAGCCGGCCACGGGAGGCAGGAGCACGCGACACGACCGGCGCTGCTTTGGGCGGCTGGAGCAAGAAGACCAGAGGTTGAAGAAGCACTACGGCCGTTGGATGGACATCGTACGATCACTGCAGCTAGAATCGTTTATATTGACTAAGTTGACAAAGCCCTTGGTACGCGTCAACTTAGTAGGCCCACAGCTCGGATTTGGCAGAGAACATATAGCCCATTTGCGATTTGTAAGAATGTACAACCCATTTTTTAATTCTAATGGAATTTACTACAGCCCATTTACAGTTTGTTAAAAGTACAACCCAACTTCTAGCTAGGACAACGATTAATAATTTCAAACAACCGCTCAAAACAGAATTCAAAAAAAATTCCCACATTTTGATGGGATCCGAAATATTTTTATCCGAAATTTCTAGTCAGGTTAAATATAATTTCAAAATAAAGTTGTATTACGTTAAAATCCAACGAAATATTGCGCGCGCAACAAGTAATGAAATTAAAATTTTCAAATTCCAAAAATAATATATTTTTCAAACTAATTACGTGTTTGGTGCATAGTAACTGTCCAGTTATTATAATTACATCCCATTTATTATTTCTTAAAGTCCATTTTCTTGTTAAGCCTAATGCATACCTCCTAGGAAAGTTTGCAGCCCAGCGGGGCGGAGAATAACAAGTTGACCCGGATATTGTGTACAACTGTCGGCCCAGTTGCATTGCTGATGTTGAAAAAAAGGCCTGTGTAGTAAAGTACAACCTAACATGGTTACTCAGCCCACATTTAGCGACGCCGGAAAGGCCCAAACAAGGCTTCTGTACAACTTTTTGAAGTCACTGAGCTCAATTAATAACTTAAGAAAAAAGTTAGATTACAGTGGAACCTAATTAAAAGCTGTCACGAGCAAATAAATAATTCAACGGGTCCCACTTGTGCATGTGCGCGCGCGCGCGTGTGTGTGAGAGAGAGATAGAGAGAGACCCATCGGTCGATGCTTGTAAATACATCTTTCAACCATATGCATTGCTGATGCTCAGTAAAAACTTATATAGTTGACACAATCATATAGAACATCATAGCACACTGAACTTGCATACAAAAATTTCATGCAGGCGGCACAATCAGGATGGAAGTAGTGGATTGCTACGGGAAGGGCTATGTTGAAACCAACGAAGTCGTACATAACGGTTCATCGTCTTTATCAATGACGGGGAAATATCTTGAATGTTGTGCAAAGAAAACAGATAGACAACACAATAAGTTCTGCTAGCACATTAAGTTGACGTACAGCCCTTTCTAAAAAAAGTTCAGGTACAAAATTAGAGCAGGTCACAATCAAATGTACTGGCATATCAGTGCTTCACACCCATAGCTCGGATTTAACTAGTATCTGACAAGATTCAGTTGTTACCTCAAATTAGAGCACATCCAGGCAGCCAGCCCTGCCTCTTCTCCCAAAGAAGCAGTGGCCTCCGCCGCGCGATGGAGTAGGCCCTGTGCCATCCATCGTTCCGAGCAACACGGGGAAAGTCTGACGTTGACTCCTGTAATGGACGTCGTCGACGGACCCTGGCACCAGCGGCGGCGGCAGGACTTCGATTGATGGATTGACCACTTCTTCGACATGCACGAACACTCGATACAGGTACATCCCTAACGTGGTCCGCGGCGGCCTTGGTGGCGACGAATAGTACAACCCCGGTTCCTGCACCGGTATCTCAACACCAATCACCTTCGGTATGGTGGACGGCTTCTTCATCCATGCCATAACCGTCAGAGCCCAGCTGTCTGGAGGAACAAACATACTTACGAGCTCACCTCCAAGGTCGTTGATAAGCTCGTTCATGGACTCGCTGTTCCAAGCACGTCGAGGCATGCCGTGGAAGGTAAGCTTTGTTAAAAACTCAAGCTCAGAGGGCACCGAGCCCCATCCTGGGTGCCACCGATCAAAGCTCACCAGCGCGCCATCGCAGAACAAACGCCGGGAAGATTCGAACACACGACTGCAGTCGAAAGTTGTCCGGAACCTGACGAAGAAATCAGCCGGTGGCGGACAGACTTCGACGAGCAAGTCACTTATTTGGATGCCGTGCGCAATGCCAAGAGCTTTGACAAGGTCGTCCGGCGAGACGGGAGGCCGGTCGCCGTTGATGGTTACCATCAGCACTTTGCCGGCAAACTGGTCGTCAAGCGCCGCCATGCCACTGTTGAGCGACAGCACGCAGCGACCGAAGGCAGGACGGACCTCAGGATCTCCGGCTCGGAGATCCGCGTTGACCGGCGACATGATAGTGCGCTTGAGTACAGGGAGTACAGGAGGGGGATTTGGGGGAACTGGAGTAGGAATCGAGATTCCAGAGGTGGGGGAGGGGCGGGAGACTGGGGATGAAAAGGTAGCATGAATTTCGAGCACGCGCCAATATGCTCTCGGCGCGCAAGCGCACGAAAACACCGGTGGCGCCCACATGTCGGCCTAAGAGTCCTTATTCTTTCTTTTTTGGAGAGCCCGGCCTTTTTTTCAGGATCTTTTGAGAGCCCGGCCTGAGAGTCATAATTGACCTGTTTGGCATTGCGTTACTACTCGGCCCATATTCAACGACACCTCACTGGCCCAAACAAGTGTACATCATCGAAAAGACACTGAGCTCAAATTATATAACTTGAAAAAAGGAGATATACTCTGAACACTGGAGAATGGTGATGCCCTCATTTAGCCCACCAGTAGTTCGAGACAATAAACAGTTCGAAACAACGATATATACAACATTCAAACACTGACTAGTGACTACTACTGACATAAACAGCAAGACATGATAGTTCATAAGAAGTCTTGCTACACCACCAAAACGCACCCATCTGCAGCGCTCAGACTCTCGTGATCCAGACGAGAATGACATTCTAAACAGAAGCAACTATTACATAGTAAGAGTGACATAGACGAGGATGACCAAATGACAAGGAATATGCATAACAAAAGAAAGAACTACCCATCCAGAACCAGCAGCAAAGACAACAAAGTCATTCGAAGAGATGATCCAACACCATCATAATTTGCAGCCCCGCTTCAGCGACCAGTGATCCGGAGACACCAGTACTCCACCCTTTCGATGCAACAGCCCAATTACCTATCAACCTGAAGGCTTGAACCACATCACTGCCTGTCGTAATTGAGACATCCAAGGATCAAAGTTAATCCGGATGCCTTTGTCATTCTCACCTTCTTTTGGCTGCAGGCTGTATCGTTGACAATCAGGGGAGTTTGCTCCCGAACTCCTAGGGCTCGCCGTGTAGACACAGTTTTCCATAGCAAACAGAGCCTCTCTGCCATCAAGGTCCTTGCCAACGGTGATCTCCTGGTTAATCGGATAATTGAGTCCGAGAAACAGAGAGTGTGAACCAAGGCTGTTTACCCGCCTCCAACTAAAAAATCCTAAAGGCCCCAACAAGCTGGTATCCTGCTCATAGACGTAACAACCACTGTCCGGATACTCACGTATTACACGGTGCTTGTATACAGTGGGGTTTTTGCAATATAACTTTTCCGGCTCATGTGTCCGAATGATCATCAGTCTTTTGCCGTCGTCTGATCGAGCGAGGAACCAGTTGTGCTTCCCTGTTTTTGGCAAAGGTGGTGTGATTACAAAGGGCAGTAACTGTAGGGACACTGCATCATATCAAAAAGGACAGGCATTGTTAATGTAAGATCAGCATTGTTCAGAGTATGAGTAGGATAATGCAAGAAACAACATTGATATGTCCCTGTTGGAACTGGGAGGAAAATACAGGGAAATGTATACTGGGTTCGAAAATATAGAAGTGCCATGCATGGTTATACTCATGTTATCTCGCAATCGATTCTTCACAGGAAACTACCATGTCATGCATGTTATGTAATCATGTTCTGTCCTCACAAACAAATTCTTCAAGGTAACTAACAGACCATGCATTGTTATATACTCGTGTTCTGTGGGCAAAATTTTTGTGAGGATATTATTCTAGCCATTGATTGCTGAAGGGCGAATATAGGTATGTACACATGGTAAGCATTGCAGGATTTCACTACTTCCAAATATAGAGTTCTCCATATGCACATTTACTTCCCTAATGTATGGTTAGATGAAACCAACAGTGTGGTGCATGTTTCTACATCATGAAAATGAGGAAACTAACATGGCCATTGATACACACTCATATTTAGTAGTAGTATATAGATTACTGTAAAATAAGGATAATATCCATATATTCCTAACCGTTTGATTATTCAGGGTACAAATTGGCTGTAATGACATGGTCACAATCGCATGAATTAACTCATTCCAAATATAGCTGATTTACGGCGTCTCTAATACATTGCCATAGTTCTACTCAAATTCTGCTCAAACAGGGATATGCCAATCATCACAAAAATTTCAAACAGTGTCATGGCGTCATCATTAACATGAGACGGAAACAACTTACACGCGCCGTCCCAGCAATACGTGGTGCCATCTGCTTTGTCGATCGCGTAGATGATGCCATTGTGTTCAATAGCATCACAGAAGTGTGTATCAGCTTTGACGATGATCCACTGCGAGCCGAGTTGTCTCCAGCTAAAGAAGGCACCGGCGTAAAGATAGGCGAGTCCGCGGTCGAACAAGGCAATTAGCTTGAAGTCTGCGTAATTCGCATGTCGTGTGGGCACTTGGCAGATTACAATCTTCTGCAAAACAAGGTCCGTCCAACTGACGTAGTAATCTAGATGACTTGGACCGCGATGGTAATACTCTATATAATCCAACGGAGGAAGGATAATCTCATGGGAGGTCTGGAAGTTCACGAGCACCAACTTTTTACCGTCTTCTCTGAAGGCAGCCATCCAGTGGGAGTTCATGCCGACCCAGTACATACCTGCCAAGAAGTTTCGGGCGATGGTGATCGGATCGATGTCGAGGGAAATGATGTACGGCGACCCACTACATACCTGCAAAGAAGTTTCGGCTAATGGAGATCGGATTGAAGTCGAGGGGCATCATGCACGCCTCCGTATCATGGTGAGCCAATCTCGCAAGACCAGATAGCAGCAAGCAGGGTGTCTTGAAAAGCTTAGGCCTCGCTTCGACGATGGCCGTGTGCATGTCCCTCGAGCATGCAGCCAGCCGCAGGGCGCTCAACATATCCATACACGAACAACAGAGGTCGAGGATGTCACTGGGGAGATTGCTCCAATCGCGGCTCATATGGATGCTGCGCGGTTCGCGTTCGGCCATGGTGGAGTTTGGAAGGGGGCTTGATTTACGGGGGAGAAGGATGTCGGTGCTGGAGCGGCTAGCGAGGGAATAGTGGTACTGGGGGAGCGAGTGAGGCGACGGTACACGGGGGCAGAGTGAGATGGAGACGGAGACGGAGACGAGAAGGTGATGGAGATGGAGTGGTGCTATGGGAGCGGAGAGGGAGACAAGGCGAGGCGCCAATGTGCTGTACAGCGGCGGTGACAGACTGCATAGTGCACAGGGTGAGGCTGACTTTGGTAACCCGAACACGCCGCCTGGACTAGTTTCAGGCGCAGGGTGTTGTCACTTCACTGTGAGGACCGGATGAATAGTATTTTGACCATCAAGTGTACCACAGTTGTACTACTACTACTACTACTAGTAGGAACATGAGTACTCCAGTATTGTATAGCGGAAATAGGTCTCCCGTGCTAGCATGCCTGTTCACTTCATCGTTCAGGTATCATCCATATTGCGAGCAGAACCAAATTCTCGTGCATGCCCAATCAACGCCCTGCCGCGATGCATGCAGTGGTCGTTCTGGTGCATCAAGGACGGCATGCAGATCGTTCCACACTTGAGAAGAGGAAAAATGGAAAGGTAGAATGCGACAGCAGAGGAAGAGAACGCTGGCTAACGAGGCTGGGAGGGGATCGAGCAGGAAGTTAATGCTCCACGCCTAAAGGTTTTGGGAAAACCTGATTTTCATAAGGTGACTTATACTCACCTAAACGGAGGGAGTATTCCTTAACCAGAGAATGTTGTGTCTCCCACTCACGCGCTCAAAAAAAAACTATGACACATTTTTTATCTGTTTGCATGCATAGGTCCCACCTATCAGGAAGGATGGGCACGTACACGAACAGGTACGACTCATCAGTCTGCCCGCATAGCCTTTTCGTTTAGTCTACCTAGCCGTCTAATCAACTGCCTACACGCCACTTCTCCCATTTACTTCTCCATCAGGAACCGATTCTCCTCGGCTTCTTCACCTCCCCTTCGTCTTCATTTGCATCCAAACCCCATACATATGCAAGCCAATCTCCACTTGCACCGAGCCTAACCTGTGAAATAGTGGGCAAGGGGAGAATTAGGAAATGGACACGGAAGTAGTCTTTAGAATGCATTTACTACGTGATCAAACTCATCTTACCTGCTCATCGGAGGAAATCCGAGTGCCCCTCAACGTCGGCATCTCAAGGGGCGTCAACTTGCAACTACGGCCACGCCGCGCTGGAGAGACCCCCAAGGAAACATCCTCGTGCGTTCCACGGAACATCAAGATGCATTTGTATGAGTAGTTTATCTTGTGAGAGAAAAGGATGAACGAGGGAAGGCCTCTAGAGATAGAGATGGACACTACTACTACCAATGTGCTGGCCCGTGCGTTGCAATGGATCCAAAGTAGTAGAATAATACTTGTTCACGTGCTTGAAATATAAACACTCTAGTTTTGATATACATGTGTCAGCAGACATGACAGCTTGTCCATGGAAGTTGAACCACGGCGACCATCACGTTTCTTGTTTCTACCACTGCCACACCCACACGCGATTCCCACGACGCCGCTCCAACCCACGGCACGACGTCCCCCGACGTGGACATGGATCCTCTGACGTGGCTATCACTGCCTTGCCCTGCCTTTCCTTCGCTGACAGGTGGGACCCACGCTTATGGGTCCCACATGTCAGTGACAGAATGGTAGGATTGTTCGCGTCAGGGGATCCTCATCCCCCTGACGTGCCCCTCATCCCTCTCGGCCCCACCGCTCCTCTGCCTTTGTGTGCATGACATGCGGGCCAGTTGAACTGCGGTGACCATCAACTTTCTACCACACACACACCCGATTGGACGCGGTTTGCCTGCTCCGCTGCTGTGCTCCGATCCGTACTCCCGCACCATCGAATTTTCATCCAGCGGCTGTGACACATTTCGTCCCGGGCATCAATCCTTAGCTGGAGTACTTATGTACTCCCTCCGGTCCTTTTTACTCTGCACATTGGATTTGCCAAAAGTCAAACTTTGCTAAGTTTGACCAAATTTATATTAGAAATTATTAGCATCTATAATATCTAATAAATATAATATGAAAATATATTCTAAGATGAATCTAATGATATTGGTGTTGTTATGTGAATGTCTATAATTTTTTATATAAACTTGGTCAAAGTTGGATGAGATTGACTTCGGACAAACCTAATATGCAGAGTAAAAAGGACCGGAGGGAGTAGTACAGGTAGTACCCGCTAGTGTGGCCATCTACGCCTCGTAACGCCCTGACGCCCAGCTGTGGCACCCTCACCATGGCCACGCCACCACCGGCTGGTTCATCTCGAACGAGTGAGTCGTGAACCATGCCACCACAGTGAGAATGACATGTGGGCCAGCCGCATTTAAGGTCCGCATGTCATTGACTCATAGGCCGGGCACTAAGCCACTAAAGTTCGGTCCCATGGGCCCTGAGAGGGAAATGTACCTCCTGCGGCAGGCCTTGTGGTGCTCCCGCAGTACGAGCTCGTGCCAAAACTGGAATTTGTTTCTTACTACTACCAAGTAGTACTAGTAAGGTACACGTGCAGTGCACACATGAGATTCTGGTGGTTTTTGCATTATGCTTCTACATGTGGAGCTTTCTGGATTCTAACATGTGGCAAAATCTGGTGGAATGTAAGGTTAGGCAAGTTTGATTAACTTAGGTGAGTGTTTGGTTCAAGCCACACCTTAGGCAAGCCACACTAAGGCCCCACATGACATACACACACAAAATGTGGCAAGATTCCCTTACGCTTGCCAACTTTTTTCTCTCATTTTGAAGAACTGGTAACTTTGCCTAAGCTTAGTTGTGGCAAAGTTAGGGCCCGTTTGATTCAAAGGATTTTCATAGGATCTTTGAAGGATTAGAATCCTTAGGAATTTTTCCTACGTTGGTCGTTTGATTCGTAGGATTGAATCATGTAGAATATTTTCCTAAGGATTCATTTGTACTACGTTTCATAGGAATTCTAACATGCACTCCAACCTCTTGAAAGAAATCCTTTGTTTTTCATGTGACACAATCAAACAAACTCAAATCCTATAGTGATCCAATGAACATGCCATTCCAATCCTACTTTTTTCCTATTCCTGTGTTTCTGCAATCCTATGAATCAAAGATGCCCTTAGTCATGCATTAAGTTCAACCATGGAGTCTTCTAGATTATACATGTGGCAGAATCAGGTGGATGATATCCAACAGCCAGTAGTGCTCGGATTTGCCATATTTGTACCGTCGGATTGGCTTCATCCAACGACCAACTTTCAAAGTTTTTCACACACTATATAGGGGGTATAGATATAGATGTGCCGGTCCGTTGCAATGGATCCAAAGTATATATATCTATTTAGTGGAGTGCACTCTAAACACATTATCTATTTATTTTTCTCTAACCTTTCGTAGCCATGCAACCAAGCCACATAAGCTTCATGGGTGCCCCCACATCATATTATTCATACTACGTTGATTGAAAAAAAAGCTAAATCACCCAAAACAAGATCTTCCCGTTTTTTGTTCCTACGATGTTGTGCCGTGCACGTACCTACTAGTTGTATAGTGGTAGTACTAGTAATATAGTATTAGGAGTACAAACTTGGTACTAGTAGGAGTAGTACTAGTACGGCATGCTCCTACTCTATCAACGAGCCTTGTCTGACACCAAATTTCTTGGCTTTCGTGCTACAGCTAGATCTTCCCCTCGTTTCTGTTTTCCAACCCGGTGGCGGGCGAGGTGTCGGTTTGCTCAACGACGGTCCCCATGAAAGTGAAAATGCTAGGCAACACGCCTTCCCTAAGCTATGTATCATGCCGGATGGGTTGTGTTGTACTCCCGATTCCCGGGCGTGTGGGGGTGCAACGCGAACGCGGCATGCCTTTTCCTTTTACCAGCAATGTGCCCGTGCGTTGCGACGGATCCAAAGTAGTAGAATAGTAGTATTTGTTCACAAACTTGAAAGAAATCACTATTGTTTTGATATACTCCTAATATATTACTCCCTCCGTACCTAAATATTTGTCTTTTTTGAGATTTCAAATGGATTATCACACACGGATTATATAGACATATTCTAGCACTACAAAAAAAGACACATCCGTGACATTTTGGGCCGAACGAATTTTTTTCTGTCATACATATGACACTTCTATGACGATAATTGTGACAAAACCCGGTATCATCATAGATGTAGTGGGCTCCTACTTCTATGACAAAAAATCATGACAGAAAATGGGCTTTTTGTCCTGGGCGGGCCGGAGACGCAGCTGCATGACATTCTTTGGGCCGTCCATGATGGAAAAAACCGTGGTAGAAGCGAGGGGGAGGAAAATTTCGGGGAGTTCCCGGTTACGGTGGGAGGTCAGGGGCCGAGCGATGCGCGTTTCTCTCGTACACGTACGCGCGTGTGTGCGAGGCGTTGGCTCTAACTGAACCCGAGCGATTGCACTCTAGGCTACGCGTTACTGAACCCGAGCGATTGATCGATGGCTGTTAACTGAACCCGATTGAGCGATTCCTTCGCTACTGCTGCTAACTGAAGCCGATCGATGCTGCCTCTGGGATGAACAATGAGCGTTGCGGGGGGTTTGGATGAACAGTGAGCGGTGGCGTTGCCTCTGGATGAACATGACCCCGTGGTGTGGTGGAGGGCTGGATGAATAGTAGACGATGGAGGGGTGCCCGTGGAGGGGTGGTTGAACAGGACCCCATGGTGTGGAGGGCTGGATGAACAGTAGATGGTGGAGGGGTGGTTGAACAGTAGCTGGTGGAGTAGCGCGCGGTGGAGGATGGATGAACAGGAGCTCGTGGAGGCTGGAGGAGGTCAACGGTGGAGATGAACAGTATCCCGTGGAGTCCTGTTTTGCGGTACGCCACACCCCTCCTGATGAACAGGACCCCCGTTTCGACTGTAGGAGGTCCGTTTCATCCGTTTTGCGGTATGCCACACCCCTCCCGATCAATAGGACCCCCATTTCGACCGTAGGAGGACTGTTTCCTCCGTTTTGTGGTACGACAGACCCCTCCCGATCAACAGGACCCCGTTCCGAACGTAGGAGGTCCGTTTCCTCCGTTGTGTGGTATGCCAGGCCTCGTTTCCATCGCCTGTTCTGTCCAAGCCCTCCCGATGAACACGACCACGCATTCCGCTCCGACCCAGTCGGTTGGCTCCCACGCGTTCCATTGCCTCCCGATGAACACGACGCATTCCGTTGCCTCCCCATGAACACGAGGCATTCCGTTGCCTCCCCATGAACACGACGACGACGCTGCCTCCCCATGAACACGACGACGACGTTGTTTCTCCATTCTGACCCAGCCATGTACATGAGCCCTGGCCGTACGTATGCGCAAGTAGGCGTTCGAGACCCTGCCCATATGTACGTATGTGGCCATATTTTCTTTCTTGCACCCTAGCCGTTGTACGTACGTGTACATGTTACGTGCACGCCTCTACTACGACACGTGCGTGCCTCTACTTTGACACGTGTGCGCCTCTACATCGACCACTATATATGTACGTACACGTTTGCGACCAGAATGACAATGCTACATACGCTTCGACCAGGTGGGTCCTGACTGTCAGGCACTTCCTTGCGTGCGAAGATGTAGCTGGTGGGTCCCAGCAGTCAGGGGGTGAATCGTTTTTTTGAACAAACGCACTTCCTTATGTGCGAAGGTGTAGCTGGTGGGTCCCAACAGTCAGGGGGGAAAGGTTTTTTTCGCGAAATACGGTGGCCCGTCCGGTGCGTCCCCGCTGTCAGGTGGAGGAATAATTATTTTGCACGTAATAAGGAGGCACTTCCTTGTTGCAGCCGTGGACCCAGCTGTCAGCCTCTCCACGTACAGTCCACGTCTGATGGAAGCCGCTCCTTGACCACGTTGACCACGCCGCGCCGAGAGCACCAGGGCAGTGGACAACGACGAGGCTTAGGAAGGGGATGACGCGGAGCCGGGGAAGACGCGGCAGTGGATGCCCACGCATAGAGGAGTACGAGGGTTCACTGGCTCGCTGCGGTGTGAGGCTACCGTCACCGTAGAATAACAGGGGGTGTGGGTGAGTAGAGGGATGGCCTGGCCAGCAGTGGGAGTAGTAGGGGGCGGGGAGGCCTCCACCACATCGCAGCCGGCCACGGGAGGCAGGAGCATGAGGCACGACCAGCGCTGGTTTGGGCGGCTGGAGCAAGAAGACCAGAGGTTGAAGAAGCACTACGGTCGTTGGATGGACATCGTACGGTCACTGGAGCTAGAATCGTGCATATATTGACTAAGTTGACAAAGCCCTCCGTCCCCGTCAACTTAGTAGGCCCACAAGTCAGCCTGCCACTATACTGGGTCCCAGCTAACAGGGGGAGTATTCATTTTTTGTGCGTAATAAGGAGGCACTTCTTTGCGTGCGAAGATATAGCTGGTGGGTCTGAGCTGTCAGCGGCGGTAACGTTTTTTTCGCGAAATACAGAGGCCCTTTCGGTGGGTCCCTGATGTCAGGTGGAGGAATCATTATTTTGCGCGTAATAAGGAGGCATTTCCTTGCGTGTGGCCGTGGACCTAGCTGTCGGCCTCTCCACATACAGTCCACTTCAGATGCATGTCGGTCATTGACCACGTTGACCAGGCCGCGCCGAGTGCACCAGGCGGTGGACGACGGCGAGGCCTAGGAAGGGAATGACATGGAGGCAGGGAAGACTCGGCAGTTGTTTCTCACGCGGAGGGGAGTATGACTGTACGAGGGTTTACTGATTCGTCTGTAGTCGCCGGAGAATAACATCAGGTGTGGGTGAGTAGAGGGATGGCTAGGCCAACGATGGAAGTACGGCGGGGCGGTGAGGCCTGCGCGATAACACAGCCGGCCGCATGGAGGAGGGAGCAGGCAGTCCTCCCGCCGGCGCTTGTTTGAGCGGCTGGAGCAGGAAGAGCAGAGATTGAAGAAGCACAACGACCGTTCGATGGACATCCAACAGTCATTGCTTGTGCGTCAACCTTTTTTTAGGAAAGCCTCAAATCTGTGGAAAACAGCATACAACCCATTTGCTAATTCTTAAGGTTTTTTTGGAGCTCATATTCTTTTTGTTAGCATTACAACCCATATTGTGGCCATGGTTAAAAAATTATACAAAATTTTGCATATTTTGATGCGGTCCGAACTATTTTTAATCCCAAAATTTCGACTCACATTCAAACTGATTTTAAAAATAAATGTATATCAATATAAAATCCAACAAATTCTCCATGCATAAAAATTAATGTAATTTAAAATCTCGAAATGAAAAAAAAGATATTTGAAACTAATTGCCGGTTTGATGTGTTTTAAAAATGTACAACCCATTTCTCATTACTGATGGGCCATTTTCTCGGCCAGCCGAATGAAAGCTCTCCTCGTCTTGAAAGATTTGTAGCCCAACAGGCCTAACAAAGCGACTTACTTGGCAAATCACAAAAAAACTGGGATGTGGCCGTGGACCCAGCTGTCAGTCCATTTGTTTTTTAGTCCATTTGGTGGGCTGGGTGAAACAATGATGTAGCATCTATGCAGCCCGTTTAAATCCCATTTGTATTTTTCTTGAAATCCGTGGACTTGCTGGGCTGGGTGAAAATATCATGTTGGGCTAGACGAAGAAATGTTATAAAAACATAAACACATGATTGCACGTCAGTAAAATCTTTACAAGCTTATGTACGCAATCACTAGGAGTTAACTTGCCAAGTTTAAGGATGGCACCCGCAGGGTTTGGGTACGGGTGGAGCCACCCCATACCCTTACCCGTCATCCCAAACCTTACCCATCACCCGTGGATGGGTACAATTTTTTCCCATACCCATCACCCATCATGGTAAATGGGTACCCGCGGGTAAAAATACCCAGATTTGCAACACATCAATTTGAGCATTACATAGTCATGAACAACAACTTATAATAATAATTTATAAACAACAACACGTCATGACAGCAACACATACTCGTTTATGGGCTAGTTATTATGGTGTAGCGGCCTAACATGAATCCATGATGAGGTATTTTTAGGGCTGTGGGATATATGTACATATAATATGTTTGATATCTGAACAATTATATATAAGGCCTATTTGTTAGAATATATGTGGGTACATGGGTATGCGTTGTACTAAACCATACCCGTACCCACTATACCCAATGGGTATGAAATTTTCCTATTTATGTACCCATGGGTATTTTTTTGACCCATACCCTTGCCCTAATAGTGTTTTTACCCACAGGGTGCGTGGGTAATGGGTACCCATTGCCATCCCTAGCCAAGTTATATATAAACAATTATTATTATTATTTTGTAAGAACTTTCAACTTACAAAATAAAGTATCATTTTAATTTGATGAGTTAATAGTATGTGGGGTATTATTATTTTTAGGCTAGACGTGGGACAGTTGAGTTGGTTCTAGGGGAAAGTATTGGGAGAAAACTCAGTTTACATCGAAAAAGAAAGTGGGAGAAAATTCAGAGACCTGCTGGGTCCACCTGAGGAGGGGAATATGTTGGGAGGAAGGAGATTCAAAGCACGACATCCGAGTGAACTAGTTTTTTACGGAGAAGTGAACTAGTTTACATACATAAGCAAATAGCCACTAAAAAAGCAATCAGGTTAATGAGTTCTTAAAAGAAATATTTCGGACAAAACAGATAATTACGACACATAGACTAATGCATGAAACACTCAGATGATAAAGGTGCTTATAAACAAATAAAGCACAACATCTAGACCTTCCTGGCACGCTTGATCATGACGCTGCGGCTGTCCATGTACTCGTCGGTTACGGGAAGCAGACACGCCCTCATGTCCAAGATCTGCCTGTACATGTTGTAGCACGCGTATGCGTCCTTGGCCGCGTAGGTTATGTAGGCTAGATTCAGAGGTACCTCCCACGTGTTCAGGTCGTCTTCTTTCATGTTGGCATATCAGGGGTCGATGATGGTCTCAGCGAGGTCAACCACGGAGTCCTTCTCCTGCCCGTTGCTGATGATCTTGTATTGCTTCTGGATGTCGACAAGCTTGTTGCACCAGATGGTCGAATTGTCGCGTTCTTCCTTCTCTCCACCGTAGCAAAGGTGCAGTCAGCGCTGCCAATGAAATGGACTAATGCTCCAGAACCTGGTGCAGCCATAGGACTGAGGCGAGGCAGAGCTTCACCGAGTCCGTATCGTTGGTGTACATCACATTCAACTTGGTGCAGCCATAGGACTGAACGATGAACTCAAAGGGGAACTCCTTGCTGAAGTCCATATCTAGCAGGCTCACCCCTCGGATCGCCATTGGAGTCTCTTCGAGTGAACAAGTGTGTAGGCGGCGGCAACAGTTCATTTTTCAGCTCTTGGGGAACTGGATTCAACAGTAAGCTGAGTGTGTACAGGCGACAACAGTTACTACCCCTCCCTGTCCGCTGCACGCCCGGCAGAAAATGCACCCTCGGCCACACGTCAGTTCATGAGCAGGTCTGTATTGGTACTGTAATAACAGGAGTTAGTGGTCACTTTACTTAAATTTAATTAGCTTTAATAGAAATTTGTACTTAAAACAAGCAATGCATTCGCTTGTTCTATCAGTGCCACAGGATCAACATGCACAACAATTAGAATTATTATTCTCAAGACGCACACGATCAGCACATTTGTCGCACTTTCACAAAGATAATACTACCAAGTTTGAACTGTTTGTTATGGTTGTTGTCCTCTGCATCATCATGCCGTGTTTCCCAGCTTGCAACATTCAGAACCAACAAATAAGATCTAAATAATAAGTACAACAAAGATGCCTACACATCTCATTGATTTCCAGCTTGCAAGATTCAGAAGCAACAAATAAGATCCAAATAATAAGTACAACAAAGATGCCTACACATCTCACTGATTCCCAACTTGCAAGATTCAGAACCAACCCATTAGAGCCTTTTGATAAAGTGAATATCTGGACTAAATCCATCTTGGCTAGCCATGTCATACAATCGAAGAACTTGGTGAATGCTCTTGACCGTCACAACATCTGTAGTTGAGTATTCCTATTTGCACAACATGTTTGCACAGCACAAACAAGGAGACAGGAGAGCATGATTTTGCTTTAATAGCGGCCTCCTTGAACTCAACCTCCAGCTCTATTTGGATGAGGTCTGCCTGGAGTTCCATGATTCAATTCATGCGCCTTTTTCTGCAGTTCACCTAAAATGAAGCAAAGATTGCATCATTCAGCTAGCAAGAAGTACTTGCTCTTGTGAGCTGGCAGGTTCTTCTTTAGTAGTTGCACTAAAATTGAGGAACATTAAGGTTGGTTGTCCGGCTCATGTAAGGTGCAACTATAATTTTCTTATCCTTTTGTGCAGTTCCACTAAAATAAAGTGCCATTGTGGTGACAGTGACAGCTCCATCTTGCAAAGGCTAATAAAATGTTGCACGATATTACCAGCAGAACTTGACGGAGATTTTGGAAACCCCAATCACCATTTTGTGCAGTTCCACCAAAATTGAGAGATGTTGCCCACGTGACATTTTAGTTGAACTTCACAAGACACTCATTCAAAAAAAGTGTTTTGTGTAGTTCACCAAAAGGTCACAATAGCAACAAGGTGAAATAGATATCCCTATCTGCACAAAAAGATAGAAAGTAAACAGTTGCTAGTCAATAAGAATATACGAAACATATACAAAATGAAAAGAAGCATCTTAATTTTGTTCATGGCAATCACACAAGGACAATAGAAATTTTAAAATGTCAGCAACGCTTCATGTTACCAGAAGCATTACGATCAACAATGAGATTCCTCAAATATGGGATTACTTTAATGGTGGCATTGCTTGTTTACCAGACACAGTAAATCAACAACAGCTAAAGTGTTGGTTTAAGGGCATGGGACCATGGGGACACCAGGACACTCAGCAGCGTAAAGGAGCAACTTACTTATCATACTGGGGAAAACAGCAGGAGTGCCATTGTACTATGTGAGGGCAGCAAATCTAATCCTGGAGACCTTTTACTATGTGAGGGTAGCAAATCTAATCCTGGAGACCTTTTACTATGTGAGGGCAGCAAATATAATCCTGAGACCTTTTACTATGTGAGGGCAGCAAATCTAATCCTAGAGACCTTTTACTATGTGATGGCAGCAAATCTAATCTTGGACATACTCTGTTGACTTGTCCACCAGCCGCCACTTTCTATCCTTTTTTCAACCAATAATAGATCTGTTCCTTATTCAGTTTGTACTGCATTTTCCCATTATTTCCTTTTTCAACTAAGAGACCGGTTGGGTATCCGGTCTCTACTACTTTCACCATATTATTTCCTCTTTGAATCAAGTCCTAGATTCATGCTACAACTTTCCCCCTTTCTTCGTTGTTTGAACAAAGCCCTAGATTCGAATGCATGAAGTAGCTTTACCTGTAATAATACTAAAAATTTAGGTTGCTTTGGAAGAGCTAATTGGAGTAGAAAAAGATGCACATGCAGACACGTGGGGAGCTAGGGCAGTAGAGCAAGGCCGCTTTTGAAGAACTTATACCTGAGGGTCGCCGGGATGTCGGCGGCGGTAGGTCGGATCTGCGGACAATACGACAGGGAGGAAGAAGGGTCAGAGGACCTCTCGAGCCGGCCATGTGTCGGAGAGAACGACACGGACAGAGGATCGGGCCCCTCCGGCAGCTGTGGGTTTCCTCCCTCGGCGGCGATGACCGCGTGAACGATGCACCTTTTAGTCCTCTACACACACCGGCCGAAGGGATCCGACCGGATCTGTGACCAGCGGTGGGCAGAGAGAAAATGTCGCTACCGCTGTCTTGTTTATATCTGGAGAGGATGAGAGAATGAAGAGAGCAACCCTAGTAAAACAAGCGCTCAGGCCCCTGCGTCCATATATAGTGGAGTGATTATCTTTTTTCTCTCGACAACAAGCATTTCAATTTGTGTACGTGGCATTAAAGAAAAGAAACTCTCTATTTAAGGTGACTACTGTACGACTCCTACTTACTACTAGTAGTACTACAGTATTGTTCACTTGTGCTCCCCGCCCCTCCATTCATTTAACAACCGCACGGGTGAATAAACATACAGTAAGTACTGTATTTATATAGAACGAACAAGCTCAAACTATTTTTGCATAGTTAAAAGTTGAGGGCGGGGCTTTTACCGGGCAGTACACGCGACAACTTTCGGGTAGGGCCAGAAGACTTTTTTTTTTTAAAAACTTCGAGACGGCCACATAGCATGGAGCCGACCCCAACGATTTTAAGCTTACATGCATGGTACACGCTATCCTAGACTACTATACACATGAAACTACCACACGAGCGTCCGGGCCGCGCTTGGCTCTTCGCCTCTTCAGGAAGTCGAACAATGATGGAATACTACTGCACTGGAGGAGTACTACAGTACACTTCTGGCCATCTGACACCGATTGAACTGCTGCATGTCCACCGCATGCGAGAGGGAGAGCGTGTAGCAAAAGCTTCTCCTAGTCTTGCCAGCCACCACGCTCATGGGCGAGGGAGGGACGCTCCTACCTTTGCGTGTATGACAGGTGGGCCCTACAGGTGTGTGGCCAACCTGTCATACAGCCAAAGGCAGGTGCAGTTAAGTCAGCGAGGGAGAGGATAATCAAACTTCTCGTTGATGTACGAGTTGACGTGACACATCAAAGCACTGCACTCGATATATTTCAATAATTTGCGTGTGTGACTCCCAGATGCAGAGGCCGGGGGTCATCATCCTCCTTTTAGAGAAAAAACAGACGCGTGTGTGAGAGGACAAGTGCGTGCGTGCACCTCTTCTCTTCCTATATAACGTACTATTAAACTCAGAGTACAAGTTTTGTGGGTGGCACGATGGTGCGTGCGAGAAGTCCCAAGAGATAGGTTTAATGCATTAATTGCAATGCATGCATGCATAAAGTACATGCATTGGTCAATTTTCTCTTAATACTTGCATGCAATGATTTAATGCACCTTGGAATCTGAACATGTGTTGGGGACAACCAAATTGAGCCTTATAAAATGGAAAAACTAAAATTTTGAGATAAGCCCTATAAAACCGGAAAGGAGGGAGTAGAAAAAGAAGTACTCCATTCGGGAATAGTGTCGCACTTCGAAACTAGAACCGTCAATAAATTTTGAGCTTGCGTCTCATCACATTCAAAATTACTCCACGCTATATTGAATTGCAAACCAGTTCACACCGATCACAACCTAAACGGTTTCCCACTTAGGAGCATATTAGTACTCGGTTATAAATACTAGTATGCCAAGATGACTGCACATTCCTCCTCAACTCCTCAACCACAAAAACAAACAAGTCATTCAGCATCCTTCCCTTGCGTCTGCCATGGCCAGTGTGAGTTCTGGGTCGAGAGATTGCCACCAGGGAGAGGCGAGCATGGAAGCGGAAGCACGAGAGATGTCCCGCCTCGCTGCGAGAGTAGCCGACATATCCCGCCACGCGGAAGTAGCAGCACAGAGGTCCCGCCGCGCCGCAGAAGCAGCACGGAGGTCCCGCCGTGCCGTCGATGCAGCAGACTAGTCCGTTCGCGCCGCGGAAGCAGCAGAGATGTCCCCCCGCGCCACGAATGCAGCAGAGATATCCCACCGCGCGGCGGCGGCTTGGGAAAATTTCTCGCGGGCAGGCGACGACTGTTACAGGCGCATGCATGCGATCGTCCATAGCCAGATGGATCAGATCTCCGGCTCGGTGAGGTTGCAGGGCGACATGATAGCCTCGTTTGAACAGGCTACCGGCGTCATCCGGCAACTAAGGGCGGGCAATGAGAGGCTCCGGGCCGAGCGCGACCTGCTGAGGGAGAAGATTGTTGGGGAACGTAGTAATTTCAAAAAATTCCTACGCACACGCAAGATCCTGGTGATGCATAGCAACGAGAGGGGAGAGTGATGTCTACGTACCCTCGTAGACCAAAAGCGGAAGCATTAGCACAACGCGGTTAATGTAGTCGTACGTCTTCACGATCTGACCGATCCAAGTACCGAACGCACGGCACCTCCGAGTTCAGCACACGTTCAGCTCGACGACGTCCCACTAACTCCAATCCAGTAGAGCTTCACGGGAGAGTTCCGTCAGCACGACGGCGTGGTGACGATCATGATGTTCTACCATCGCAGGGCTTCGCCTAAGCACCGCTACAATATGATCGAGGTGGATTATGGTGGAATGGGGCACCGCACACGGCTAAGAGATCAAGAGATCAATTGTTGTGTCTATGGGGTGCCCCCTGGCCACATATATAAAGGAGAGGAGGAGGAGGGGGCCGGTCAGGAGGAGGAGGCATGCCCAAGGGGGGGCAATCCTACTCCAAGTAGGTTTTTCCCCCCTTTCCTATTCCAGTGGAAGGAGGAGGTGGAGAGAAGGAAGGAGAAGGGGGGCCGCGCCCCCTTCCCTTTCCCAATTCGGATTAGGGCAAGGGGGGCTGCGCGCCACCTCCTGCTACCTCTCCTCTTCCACCACTTTGGGCCCATGAGGCCCGATAACCCTCGGGGCGGTTCCGGTAACCCCCCGGTACTCCGGTATATATCTGATAACCCCCGGAACCATTCTGGTGTCCGAATATAGTCGTCCAATATATCAATCTTCATGTCTCGACCATTTCGAGACTCCTCGTCATGTCCGTGATCTCATCCGGGACTCCGAACTCCTTCGGTACATCAAAACACATAAACTTATAATATAACCGTCATCGAACTTTAAGCGTGCGGACCCTACGGGTTCGAGAACTATGTAGACATGACCGAGACACGTCTCCGGTCAATAACTAATAGCGGAACCTGGATGCTCATATTGGCTCCCACATATTCTACGAAGATCTTTATCGGTCAAACCGCATAACAACATACGTTGTTCCCTTTGTCATTCGTATGTTACTTGCCCGGTCGATCGTCAGTATCTCAATACCTAGTTCAATCTCGTTACCGGCAAGTCTCTTTACTCATTCCGTAATACCTCATCCCGCAACTAACTCATTAGTTGCAATGCTTGCAAGGCTTAAGTGATGTGTATTACCAAGTGGGCCCAGAGATACCTCTCCGACAATCGGAGTGACAAATCCTAATCTCGAAATATGCCAACCCAACAAGTACCTTCGGAGACACCTGTAGAGCACCTTTATAATCACCTAGTTACGTTGTGATGTTTGGTAGCACACAAAGTGTTCCTCCGGTAAACGGGAGTTGCATAATCTCATAGTCATAGGAACATGTATAAGTCATGAAGAAAGCAATAGCAACATACTAAACGATCGAGTGCTAAGCTAATGGAATGCGTCAAGTCAATCACATCATTCTCCTAATGATGTGATCCCGTTAATCAAATGACAACTCATGTCTATGGTTAGGAAACATAACCATCTTTGATCAACGAGCTAGTCAAGTAGAGGCATACTAGTGACACTCTGTTGGTCTATGTGACACTCTGTTTGTCTATGTATTCACACATGTATTATGTTTCCGGTAAATACAATTCTAGCATGAATAATAAACATTTATCATGATATAAGGAAATAAATAATAACTTTATTATTGCCTCTAGGGCATATTTCCTTCAGTCTCCCACTTGCACTAGAGTCAATAATCTAGTTCACATCGCCATGTGATTTAATACCAATAGTTCACATCATCATGTGATTAACACCCATAGGTCACATCGTCATGTGACCAACACCCAAAGGGTTTACTAGAGTCAATAATCTAGTTCACATCGCTATATGATTAATACCCAAAGAGTACTAAGGTGTGATCATGTTTTGCTTGTGAGGGAAGTTTAGTCAACGGGTCTGCCACATTCAGATCCGTAAGTATTTTGCAAATTTCTATGTCAACAATGCTCTGCACGGAGCTACTCTAGCTAATAGCTCCCACTTTTAATATTTATCCTAATTGAGACTTTGAGTCATCTGGATCAGTGTCAAAACTTGCATCGACTTAACCCTTTACGACGAATCTTCTGTCACCTCCATAATCGAGAAACATATCCTTATTCCACTAAGGATAATTTTGACCAATGTCCAGTGATCTACTCCTAGATCACTATTGTACTCTCTTGTCAAACTCAGGGTAGAGTATACAATAGGTCTAGTACACCGCATGGCATACTTTATAGAACCTATGGCTGAGGCATAGGGAATGACTTTCATTCTCTCTCTATCTTCTGCCGTGGTCGGGTTTTGAGTCTTACTCAACTTCACACCTTGTAACACAGGCAAGAACTCCTTCTTTGTCTATTCCATTTTGAACTACTTCAAAATCTTGTCAAGGTATGTACTCATTGAAAAAAACTTATCAACGTCTTGATCTATCTCTATAGATCTTGATGCTCAATATGTAAGCAGCTTCACCGAGGTCTTTCTTTGAAAAACTCCTTTCAAACATTCCTTTATGCTTTGCAGAATAATTCTACATTATCTCTCATCAACAATATGTCATTCACATATACTTATCAGAAATACTGTAGTGCTCCCACTCACTTTCTTGTAAATACAGGCTTCACCGCAAGTCTGTATAAAACTATATGCTTTGATCAACTTATCAAAGCATATATTCCAACTCCGAGATGCTTGCACCAGTCCATAGATGGATCGCTGGAGCTTGCATATTTTGTTAGTACCTTTAGGATTGACAAAACCTTCTGGTTGCATCATATACAACTCTTCTTTAATAAATCCATTAAGGAATGCAGTTTTGTTTATCCATTTGCCAGATTTCATAAAATGCGGCAATTGCTAACATGATTCGGACAGACTTAAGCATGTATACGAGTGATAAACTCTCATCGTAGTCAACACCTTGAACTTGTCGAAAACCTTTTTGCAACAATTCTAGCTATGTAGATAGTAACACTACTATCAGCGTCCATCTTCCTCTTGAAGATCCATTTAATCTCAATGGCTCACTGATCAATGGGCAAGTCAATCAAAGTCCATACTTTGTTCTCATACATGAATCTCATCTCAGATTTCATGGCCTCAAGCCATTTCGCGGAATCTGGGCTCATCATCGCTTCCTCATAGTTCGTAGGCTCATCATGGTCAAGTAACATGACCTCCAGAACAGAATTACCGTACCACTCTGGTGCAGATCTCACTCTGGTTTACCTATGAGGTTCGGTAGCAACTTGATCTGAAGTTACATGATCATCATCATTAGCTTCCTCACTAATTGGTGTAGTAGTCACAGGAACATATTTCTGTGATGAACTACTTTCCAATAAGGGAGTAGGTACAGTTACCTCATCAAGTTCTACTTTCCTCCCACTCACTTCTTTCAAGAGAAACTCCTTCTCTAGAAAGGATCCATTCTCAGCAACGAATATCTTGCCTTCGGATCTATGATAGAAGGTGTACCCCACATTTTCTTTTTGGGTATCCTATGAAGACACACTACTCCGATTTGGGTTTGAGCTTATCAGGTTGAAACTTTTTCACATAAGCATTGCAACCTCAAACTTTAAGAAACGACAGCTTAAGTTTCTTGCCAAACCATAGTTCATACGGTGTCGTCTCAACGGATTTAGATGGTGCCCTATTTAACGTGAATGCAGTTGTCTCTAATGCACAGCCCCAAAAAGATCGGTAAGAGACATCATAGATCGCACCATATCTAATAAAGTACGGTTATGACGTTCGGACACACCATTACACTGTGGTGTTCCATGTGGCGTGAGTAGTGAAACTATTTCACATTGTTTTAACTGAAGGCCAAACTCTTAACTCAAATATTTTACCTCTCCGATCATATCGTAGAAACTTTTATTTTCTTGTTACGATGATTCTCCACTTTACTCTGAAATTCTTTGAACTTTTCAAATGTTTCAGACTTGTGTTTCATTAAGTAGATATACCCATATCTGCTCAAATCATCTATGGAGGTCAGAAAATAACGATACTTGTCGTGAGCCTTAACACTCATCGGACCGCATACATCAGTATGTATTATTTCCAATAAGTCAGTTGCTCGCTCCATTGTTCCGGAGAATGGAGTCTTAGTCATCTTGCCCATGAGTCATGGTTCGCAAGCATCAAGTGATTCACAATCAAGTGATTCCAAAAGTTCATCAGCATGGAGTTTCTTCATGCGCTTTACACCGATATGACCTAAACGGCAGTGCCACAAATAAGTTGCACTATCATTATTAACTTTGCATATTTTGGTTTCAATATTATGAATATGTGTATCACTACGATCGAGATCCAACGAACCATTTTCATTGGGTGTGTAACCATATAAGGTTTTATTCATGTATACAGAACAACAATTTATTCTCTTACTTAAATGAATAACCGTATTGCAATAAACATGATCAAATCATATTCATGCTCAACGCAAACACCAAATAACACTTATTTAGGTTCAACACTAATCCCGAAAGTATAGGGAGTGTGCGATGATGATCATATCAATCTTGGAACCACTTCCAACACACATCGTCACTTCACCCTTAACTAGTCTCTCTTCATTCTGCAACTCCCGTTTCGAGTTACTACTCTTAGCAACTGAACCAGTATCAAATACCGAGGGGTTGCTACGAACACTAGTAAAATACACATCAATAATCTGTATATCAAATACACCTTTGTTCACTTTGCCATCCTTCTTATCCGCCAAATACTTGGGCAGTTCCGCTTCCAGTGACCAGTCCCTTTGCAGTAGAAGCACTTAGTCTCAGGCTTAGGACCAGACTTGGGCTTCTTCACTTGAGCAGCAACTTGCTTGTTGTTCTTCTTGAAGTTCTCCTTTTCCCTTTGCCCTTTTCTTGAAACTAGTGGTCTTGTATACCATCAACCTTGATATTTTTCTTGATTTCTACCTTTGTTGATTTCAGCATTACGAAGAGCTTGGGAATCGTTTCCGTTATCCCTTGCATATCATAGTTCATCACGAAGTTATACTAACTTGGTGATGGTGACTAGAGAATTCTGTCAATCACTATCTTATCTGGAAGGTTAACTCCCACTTGATTCAAGCGATTGTAATACCCAGACAATCTGAGCACATGCTCACTGCTTGAGCTATTCTCCTCCATCTTTTTAGCTATAGAACTTGTTGGAGACTTCGTATCTCTCAACTCAGGTATTTGCTTGAAATATTAACTTCAACTCCTGGAACATCTCTTATACTCCATGACATTCAAAACATCTTTTAAGTCCCGATTCTAAGCCGTTAAGCATGGTGCACTAAACTATCAAGTAGTCATCATATTGAGCTAGCCAAACGTTCATAACGTCTGCATCTGCTCCTGCAATAGGTCTGTCACCTAGCGGTGCATCAAGGACATAATTCTTCTGTGCAGTAATGAGGTTAATCCTCAGATCAGGGATCCAATCCGCATCATTGCTACTAACATTTTTCAACATAGTTTTCTCTAGGAATATAAACAATTAAACGGGGAGCAATATCGTGAGCAATTGATCTACAACATAGATATGCTAATACTACGAGGACTAAGTTCATGATAAATTAAAGTTCAATTAATCATATTACTTAAGAACTCCCACTTAGATAGACATCCCTCTAATCCTCTAAGTGACCACGTGATCCAAATCAACTAAACCATGTCCGATCATCACGTGAGATGGAGTAGTTTCAATGGTGAACGTCACTATGTTGATCATATCTACTATATGATTCACGCTCGACCTTTCGGTCTCCGTGTTCCGAGGCCATATCTGTTATATGCTAGGCTCGTCAATTTTAACCGAAGTATTCTGCATGTGCAAAAACTGGCTTGCACCCGTTGTAGATGGACATAGAGCTTATAACACCCGATCATCACGTGGTGTTTGGGCATGATGAACTTTGGCAATGGTGCATACTCAGGGAGAACACTTTTATCTTGAAATTTAGTGAGAGATCATCTTATAATGCTACCGTCAATCAAAGCAAGATAAGATGCAGAAAAGATAAACATCACATGCAATCAATATAAGTGATATGATATGGCCATCATCATCTTGTGTTTGTGATATCCATCTCCAAAGCACCTTCATGATCACCATTGTCACTGGCTCGACACCTTGATCTCCATCGTAGCATCGTTGTCGTCTCGCCTATGTTATGCTTCCATGACTATCGCTACCGCTTAGTGATAAAGTAAAGCATTACAGGGCGATTGCATTGCATACAATAAAGCGACAACCATATGGCTCCTGCCAGTTGCCGATAACTCGGTTACAAAACATGATCATCTCATACAATAAAATTTAGCATCATGTCTTGACCATATCACATTACAACATGCCCTGCAAAAACAAGTTAGACGTCCTCTACTTTGTTGTTGCAAATTTTACGTGGCTGCTACGGGCTTAGCAAGAACCGTTTTTACCTATGCATCAAAACCACAACGATAGTTTGTCAAGTTGGTGTTGTTTTAACCTTCGCAAGGACCGGGCGTAGCCACACTCGGTTCAACTAAAGTTGGAGAAACTGACACCCGCTAGTCACCTGTGTGCATAGCACGGCGGTAAAACCAGTCTCGCGTAAGCATACGCGTAATGTCGGTCCGGGCCGCTTCATCCAACAATACCACCGAACAAAAGTATGACATGCTGGTAAGCAGTATGACTTATATCGCCCACAACTCACTTGTGTTCTACTCGTGCAAATAACATCAACGCATAAAACGTGGCTCGGATGCCACTGTTGGGGAACGTAGTAATTTCAAAAAAAATCATACGCACACGCAAGATCATGGTGATGCATAGCAACGAGAGGGGAGAGTGATGTCTACGTACCCTCGTAGACCGAAAGCGGAAGCGTTAGCACAACGCGGTTGATGTAGTCGTACGTCTTCACGATCCGACCGATCCAAGTAACGAACGCACGGCACCTCCGAGTTCAGCACACGTTCAGCTCGATGACGTCCCGTGAACTGCAATCCAGTAGAGCTTCACGGGAGAGTTCCGTCAGCATGATGGCGTGGTGACGATGATGATGTTCTACCGTCGCAGGGCTTCGCCTAAGCACCACTACAATATGATCGAGGTGGATTATGGTGGAAGGGGGCACCGCACACGGCTACGAGATCAAGAGATCAATTGTTGTGTCCATGGGGTGCCCCCTGGCCACGTATATAAAGGAGTGGAGGAGGAGGGGGCTGGCCAGGAGGAGGAGGCGCGCCCAAGGGGGGCAATCCTACTCCAAGTAGGTTTTGCCCCCTTTCCTATTCCAACTAGGAGAAGGAGGAAGGAGGAGGCGGAGAGAAGGAAGGAGTAGGGGGGGGGCGCCCCCTTCCCTTTCCCAATTCGGATTGGGGCAAGGGGGGCTGCGCGCCACCTCCTGCTGCCTCTCCTCTTCCACCACTTTGGGCCCATGAGGCCCAATAACCCCCGGGGGGGTTCCGGTAACCCCTCGGTACTCCGGTATATATCCGATAACCCCCGGAACCATTCCGATGTCCGAATATAGTCGTCCAATATATCAATCTTCATGTCTCGACCATTTCAAGACTCCTTGTCATGTCCGTGGTTTTATCCGGGACTCCGAACTCCTTCGGTACATCAAAACACATAAACTCATAATATAACCATTATCGAACTTTAAGCGTGCGGACCCTACGGGTTCGAGAACTATGTAGACATGATCGAGACACGTCTCCGGTCAATAACCAATAGCGGAACCTGGATTCTCATATTGGCTCCCACATATTCTACGAAGATCTTTATCGGTCAAACCGCATAACAACATACGTTGTTCCCTTTGTCATTGGTATGTTACTTGCCCGAGATTCGATCGTTGGTATCTCAATACCTAGTTCAATCTCGTTACCGGCAACTCTCTTTACTCATTCCATAATACCTCATCCCACAACTAACTCATTAGTTGCAATGCTTGCAAGGCTTAAGTGATGTGTATTACCAAGTGGGCCCAGAGATACCTCTCCGACAATCGGAGTGACAAATCCTAATCTCGAAATATGACAACCCAACAAGTACCTTCGGAGACACCTATAGAGCACCTTTATGATCACCCAGTTACGTTGTGACGTTTGGTAGCACACAAAGTGTTCCTCCAGTAAACGGGAGTTGCATAATCTCATAGTCATAGGAACATGTATAAGTCATGAAGAAAGCAATAGCAACATACTAAACGATCGAGTGCTAAGCTAACGGAATGGGTTAAGTCAATCACATCATTCTCCTAATGATGTGATCCCGTTAATCAAATGACAACTCATGTCTATGGTTAGGAAACATAACCATCTTTGATCAATGAGCTAGTCAAGTAGAGGCATACTAGTGGCACTCTGTTTGTCTATGTATTCACACATGTATTGTGTTTCCGGTTAATACAATTCTAGCATGAATAATAAACATTTATCATGATATAAGGAAATAAATAATAACTTTATTATTGCCTCTAGGTCATATTTCCTTCAAAGATCGTCCGAAGTGCAGACCTGCAGGAGGAGACTAGTGCCTTGTTGAAGAAACTTATGGACGAGAATGACATGCTCCACAACAAGCGCCAAAGGCTGGTGGAGGAATCCGTGGATGTTCTCAAGCAGCGTCTTGACACTACAAGAAATATGTCAACTTGTGACCTTGACTATTGGTCACTGAAAGGTCATTGTTTTTCATTTGTGACCTTTTTGTGACCAAAAACAGAAGGTCAAAAGCTGGCGGTCGTAAACTGAAATTAACGACCTTCTCTGTGAGAAGGTCATAGATGTTTACGACCAAAATATGCCTACTATTTTGTTTTGGTCACTAGCAGCCTCCCCAGGCCACGTAGGCATCCGACGTGGCAATCTGATGTGGCACAAGAATCAGCCCGGTCCAATTCGGTGTTTTACATGGGCCGAGCCCATTAATTCAACCCATTTATGTTTTTTGTTAATTTTCATGAGCTGCATGGGCCAAACCCATCAATTCAACATATTTATATTTTATATATCAGTTTTCATCAGCCACATGGGCATAGCCCAACATTTTATCCTTTTTATTTTTGGGCCATGGCCTTTGTTTTCTTGTTTTTTCAGATTCTGGTAAGTGGGTCCGAAATGTCAGGTTCTGTCTTGTGGGTCCCTCATGTCAAGGTCATGTTCTTCAGATTTCAATATGCCAGTGAATAAATAAAAAATATTTAAATTCAAACAGACAGAAAACACATGTAATACTTCAAATAACAATAGCCAGAATCAGTATGGAGCTCTTGCTCTACCAATAACACGTAATACAATTGGAATCACAATATTATAAGCTCTACAAGTGTGATAGCTGGCTACAGTAATATACAACTCCACAATTGTCTTCAATCTTCTTCAGAATGGAGCTCCTATCATTAGCGATCACAAACTGGGCACATGCTCCTGCCATATGAACCATATGCCATACTCACTAGACGACCATAGTCAGAATTAGGCTGTGACCTTCATTACAAACAACAATATGAATTTCCATCCCTTCCATGGTCTCCCTTTCAAGGATTGGTGCTGACTTGCATTAAAAAATATATATAAAAGATTCCATACAGACTAGCATTCTAGAAACTAACTAGTCAACGATCACATATATTGTTGTAAAGGCATTCCATACTATTAAGATGGACCAAATTCATGCAGATACAACATGTCTCACTAGTTCAAAGCGGAGCCACAGGAAGCTTACCATTGCGCAATGGATTTATCAACAAAAGGGCCAGGTAGACGGCGAGACCAACACATATTATCCATCCCTGGGTCCTCCAGCTTCCAACGTGTTGCCTCCTCCTTGCCCTTCCTTCAAGAAAAACAACACATGGTCAGCGCTGCCCTAATATAGCAATCAAGAGTGCTCTAACTTTTGACATGGTTAGCTTCTATTTTTCTGGACATTTGGATCAACATACATCCAAAACTAGCTAAATATGAGCACAAGCTTGGCTCGTGTGACCAACAATTTATTGATGAAAATCATTAATCAGGAACTAAATATAACATTTCGACAATCAACAAATGTTTGGTAAAATGACAACTTAAGAAGAACATAGGCACTCAAGCTAGTTCAGTTTCAGAAATGTACCCCATTCATGAGACCAGCAGCAAAGAACGCAACCCTATCAACGAAGCACTTGAGATAGCCCTGGTTCACCACAAGCTGGAGAACTTGGCGGGCAACACCAACAGTAAGTCTTCGCTCCATTCGTGCTTGCACAGGTACGCCTATCCAAGGGAGTAGTCCAGCGCTCGTTCCACGGGGACTGCCACCGCACTACCGGACTCGCATATACCTGCCAACATCACGATACTATAAGATAATTATAATCAGGAAAAATCAAATTGATTCAAGCATATTACTTGCTGGGGGTACCATACAACATCATTATATGGCTACAATTTTTTGTTTTCTATATACCATTTTCATCAATCTCAGATTTAACAAAGCAAGAACTACAAATGCAACGTAGCCTCAAATTTAATAGAGCAAGAACTACAAATGCAACATAGCCTCAAAAACTAAGTTTGACATGTCATTTTAAAGATGTGTCGACCTTTATTTATTTCTATTCTTGGATGAGAAGGCTAGAGCAAAGTTAGCTTTCTTGTCTGCGTAAGGATGAGAAACAATAACCGTAGTGTTGCAACATAAGGACAGTACAGATACCATAATAAGTTTCAGGAACATCACATCTAGCACAGTTGCAGAGATGGCACAAAATTCTTCTATGAAATTTTCAACATATTTGTAATAATTTTCATAAGCACTGAATCATGAAAAAACAAATTATGAGTTATGAAGTGGTTTCAAACTATAACAGTGAAGGACTAGACCCACAAAAAAACGATGTATAGGCACTAAACATACAGCAAGTAATAAGAACAGAGACCATAAATGATACTGATCAAGGAAAAAACAGGTAGGTATCATATAATTCTCATCACAATCATACATTGAATTCATTAAAGGCTACAGTTATAGAAGTATCATGCAACCAAAAGGGTTAAGACCATACACACGGATCAGTGTTAGCGGAATTGGGATATATTTGTATAGGGTAATGAAAGGTGCCAATCCAGTGCAAGATAATAGAGCAAATATGTCAAAGTTATTTAGATTTGCTAATGTGTTTGTCACACTACCAAAATTCAAGATAAATCATGACAGGGAAATGAGTGAATTACAGCAAAGGAGGCATCTAATTTGACTACTAGTACCACAATCATTGAGTGAAAGCAAACACCAGAGAATTCAGAAATTTTCTGAACTGAATGCAAGCAAGTTTGATCATGACATAGCAAGTCTGCCATCCGTAGTTAGATTAGATGTTCTAACTCATGATCCACATACATAGAGACCTACTAGAATCTACTTACGCTTAAACTAGAAAGGGAACAAAAAAAACTGAACCTAACTATGCAGCAGAGAGAGATAGCATGGGGGGACAACCTATGGACCAAATTGTCCTTCACCAGATTGTTCAAGGGAGCACAAAAGTAGTAGCAGACCTTGCATGTTCCTTCACACAACCAGATCGGAGCAACCTGCAAAGAAACACATGAATTATCATTCGTTCATTAGCAGCATTGGCCTGCCAAAATATATCTTAGTTATATAAATCACTGTTGAATACAGAGAAAGATAATTGCTTCTATGCAAAATGTTACACATCAGTTTATCATAAAACACAAATGGAAGTAGTAGAAGGATTTAGTAAAATGCTCACATAATAGATCATATCAGCCGAGCTTGCAAAGGCTTAAGATCTAACTGGCCAAATGGATTTGTAATAAGGTATTGGATTTATCAAAGTCTGTAATTATACATCAAGGTTTGCAGGTGCAAGAAATCCATCAGATGGATCATGGCATGCACCACAAAATTTGATACAATTTTTATTGAAGACTGTCGGTGTCAAAACCGGCGGATCTCGGGTAAGGGGTCCCGAACTGTGCGTCTAGGCCGGATGGTAACAGGAGGCAGGGGACATGATGTTTTACCCAGGTTCGGGCCCTCTTGATGGAGGTAAAACCCTACGTCCTGCTTGATTAATATTGATGATATGGGTAGTACAAGAGTAGATCTACCACGAGATCAGAGAGGCTAAACCCTAGAAGCTAGCCTATGGTATGATTGTTGTTGTCCTACGGACTAAAACCCTCCGGTTTATATAGACATCGGAGAGGGCTAGGGTTACACAGAGTCGGTTACAATGGTAGGAGATCTACATATCCGTATCGCCAAGCTTGCCTTCCACGCCAAGGAAAGTCCCTTCCGGACATGGGACGAAGTCTTCAATCTTGTATCTTCATAGTCCAGGAGTCCGGCCAAAGGTATAGTCCGGCTATCCGGACACCCCCTAATCCAGGACTCCCTCAGTAGCCCCTGAACCAGGCTTCAATGACGACAAGTCCGGCGCGCAGATTGTCTTCGATATTGCAAGGCGGGTTCCTCCTCCAAGTACTTCATAGAAGATTTTGAACACAAAGGTAGTGTCCGGCTCTGCAAAATAAGTTTCCACATATTGCCATAGAGAGAATAATATTTACACAAATCTAATCTGCTGACGTATTCCGTAGCGTGACATCACACCACGGCCAAGTCTTTATTCGAATCGTTTTACTGTCCCACCTCAGCGCGTTTAGCGAGGCGGTTTCCTTGGCACGTCTTGTTAAAGCAGAGATCGTGTCCCCTTATTCCGGGATTCTCATCAATACGGGTGTGGGTAACCCAACCGCGCCATTGACTACGGCGCTTGGGAGATAAGCGAGTTTTACCAGGCTGGTGGGGGCGCATAGTCGCGTCCGCCCATATAAGGGGATAAGGATCCACCTTTTCATCCACGCCTTCTTCCTCCTTTGCCTATCCATTTCCGCGCACTCGAGCTCCAGCGCCCAAGTCCGCACACCCCACCTCAACCTTCTCCAGCCATGTCCGGAGCGGGAGGCAAGTGGATGGTCTCCTCCGTCACGGAGGGACACATCAAAAGACTGAGGAAGGCCGGATACTTGTCTAACGACATTGCGCACCGGCTTCCCGAAGAGGGGCAGCTCATCCCCACCCCTAGGCCCCATGAGAGGGTGGTGTTCCTCCCCCATTTCCTCCGCGGACTGGGCTTCCCTCTCCACCCATTTGTCCAGGGGCTCATGTTCTACTATGGCCTGGACTTCCACGATCTGGCCCCGAACTTTGTCCTCAATATCTCAATGTTTATCATCGTGTGCGAGGCTTTCTTCTGCATCCTCCCCCATTTCGGCCTATGGCTCAAGACTTTCAATGTCAAGCCGAAGGTGGTGTGCGGCACCCAGGCGGAGTGCGGAGGCGCCATGGTGGGCAAGATGCCCAACGTCCTATGGCCCGAGGGCTCCTTCGTGGAGTTCCTAAAGGGGTGGCAATCGGGGTGGTTTTACATCACCGAGCCGTGCGACCCTGAATGGGTCGCAGCCCCCAAGTTCCGATCCAGACCCCCTACGCGGCTCACCTCCTGGAAAGAGACGGGCCTATCATGGGGTAAAGAAGGAGAGCTAACCGGACTTCAAACATGCGTCCAAACCCTGGTGGACAAGAAGCTCAAACTTGTCAACGTAGTCCAGGTTATGCTCATCCGCTGGATCCTCCCATGTCAATAACGGGCTTTCAACCTGAGGGAGTTCGACCCGGCGCAACACCGAACTCTGAGCAGGCTCTTCGACATGACGTACGAAGATGCCTGGAAGGTGCTTTTCAAGGGCGCCGAGGCCCCCGCATCCGCTACCGAGGATGGCGGATTTAGCACGCAGCATCGCGCTCATGCGGTAAACTGTTTTTACCTTTTACAGGGTATTAGTTTTTCATAGTTTGACTCTATGCGGGATCTAAGCTCCCTTACCTTTGACAGGATTGGCAGGAGACGTCCGAACAGATCAACTGTCCAGCTCCTTTGCCCGAAGGCCCAGCAGACGCTCGCTTGGCAAGGCTGCTGGTTCCGGCACCCTATGTGGTGCCGGAGAAGAAGGCCAAGAAGAAGGCCATGGGGACTCGAAAGAGTGCCCGGCGCCTGGGGGTGTCGGATTCATCATCTGACGACTCCAAGACGCACTCCTCCCGTGAAGACGAGGAGGAGGAAGAAGAGACCTCTCCCCCTCCAGCGGGGGGAGAGAAGAAAAGGAAGGCCGCCCCAACTGGGGAGGCCGAAGGGTCCAAGAAGGGGAAAACCCTTCCTCCGGACGGCTCCACCAACGCCGACGACGGCGAAGAGGAGTGGCCGCACAGGGCCAAGCCCCTGGCGAGATCGTAAGTGTCCGGATACCAGAGTGATTCATAGTATTCCTCCATTTGCACAGCTTTTCCTTATGTCGAACATGTTTATGCAGTCCACCCAAAGACCGGCTCGACGTGTCGTCGAGCGGTTCCCTGGATTCGTCGGATGTGAATTCGCTTCCGATGGCTACCTCCCCCCATCCTACGGATGATGCCGAGGTGCTGTCCCAACAGGTTCCAAGCCAGGAGGAGGTGGTCCTGGAGGCGCCGCAAGGCGACCTCCCGGACTCCAGGCGCAAAGGGGATAAACCCCCAAGGGCTCCGAGTCCGGCCTTGAGCCGGACACCGCGCCGGAACCTTCAACGGTGCCGGACTCCGGTAGGCAGCCTCCTTCCAAGAGGAGCAAGCCTACCGAGCCGGTGACCTCCGTCCAACCGGAGGCACCGAACAATTTGCTAGAGACGCTTAACGGCGCCTCCATCGACGAGGAGCACCGCACTATTATGAGTGCGGTGATCCAGAAGGTTCAGTCCGCCAAGAGCGGACTGACTGAAGCCTGTGCCAGCCTTCTAACAGGCTTTGAGGTAAGTAAAGAATATGTAAAAATATTACCGCATAGATAGTAGCCCCTGATGCTCTGTTCGATGTTCGGAAAGAAAAGCCGAATAGAGGATATAATAACATTTGCAGGAGTCTAACATAATCAAGTCAATATGCATATGCAGGCTTTGCTGCTGGCCTCCGCCGCACTGGCTGCGGAGGTGGATACGCTGAAGCAGAACCTCGAGCGGTCCGAGCAAGAGCTCGGCCTAGCCAAGCAGCAGCTCGAGGAGAAGGAAGGTAAGAAATACCTTATTGAAATATGTGAAAGGTGCAATTGCAAAAAGTGACAGGATTAACGCGGCTATTGTAGGGGCCACAACTGAGGTGGCGACCCTTAAGCAAGCGCTGTCCGAGGCCGAAAAGAGGGCGGCCACGGAGCACACCGAGCGGGAGAAGCATGAGACGCAGGTTGGCGAGGTGCGGCAAGAGCTCCAGGCTCTCATGAAAAAACATGAGAGTTTGGAGCTTGACTCGAAGACGCGAGAGTCTGAGCTCGCGGCGGCCATTGAAGATGCCAAGTCTGCCAAGGCCGAAGCCCAGAAGGCCCTCCAGGAGGTTGAGGCAGTAAAAAAGATAGCGGCGGGTAAGGCATTCTTTATGCAAAGCAAGCACGTAAAAGTGAATTACTTGTCACTTACCCGAATCCGGAGCTCTCCAGGAGCATTCGCAGACTTGCCCCGTAGCGTGTCGGATGCCGCCGCCTTCTACCGAGCCGAGGAGGGAAGCTCGACGGAGAAGGTGTTCTGGTCTCAGTATGCTGAGGCCGAACACCCGGTGCCCTTAAGCGACCAGCTGAAACAGCTGGTCGAGCTCCATAAGGTGGCCGAACAGGCCATGAAGGGCCTCATAGTCCGGCTGTGGCCTGGAGAGGCCATGCCTGGGAGCTACTTCGGGCTGGTGAGGCGGCTGGTGGAGGCCTGTCCAAGGCTCGAAGTCATCAAGCGCTCCGTATGCATCGAGGGTGCCCGTAGGGCGCTTGCCCGTGCGAAGGTGCACTGGGGCAAGCTGGATGCTGAGAAGCTTGTGAAGGACGGGCCACCGCCGGGCAAGGAGCATCGCAAGCCCGAGATGTATTATGAGGGCGTTCTGAAGGGTGCCCGCCTTGTGGCGGATGAATGTTCCATGAATGTAATTTTTCAGTAAACTCGCTCGTTTTGTCCTGTGCGCTGAAAACTTGTTCATGTGCGCTAAGCAATGCTTTTTGAATTTAAAATATTACCTTCTGTGCGGCTGTTTATCAAATTTGAGAGATGGCGAGTCATCGGCTTCTGCCCCCATGGCACGAGTGCTGGGGTGTTCGGGATAAACATGAGCGCTCTTTTTCCCATTCTTGGGTCCTTCGAGGGAGGCGCTCAACACAACGAACAAGGCAATCGGACTATAATGCTTGAACACTCTCACTTAGCCATAGAATTCTATAATTTTAAATTTCGGTGAAGCCCCTAGTGTTCGGAAGACCGAGTTCGGGGCGCTATCCACGCCTAGGCCGGACAAAGCCGACTCCTTGCTCTAAGCGGCATAAGTCTTTAGGGACTCAAAAACCTCTCGAACAGCGACCAGCTCTCGCCTCATCATGACGGTCAGTTTTAGCTTTCTCTACTGAGGTGCTTAGCCTAGCTCAACTGGGGCACAATCGCAGTAGTTCTCCTAGTGCTACCTTAGCGGATATAACGGAACGTAAGGTACCAAAACATAGGAGCCGGGCAAACCCAACTATTGACCCAAGACATGATTCGGAGCCGATGCATATAATGCTATAAGTTCGGGGTGCCGCACTTGTGAAAGTGTTCGGACTTCTCACACCATGTTGTGGGGTACTTAAGCCCTTGGCGTATTGGCCGTACCAAAGTGTACGGGTGCAACATGTCATTAATGAACATATATTCGTAAAAAAGAGTAATGCAATAATAGACGGAAGCTATGCATTGTTTATTTAAAAAGGGGCTGCGATCAAAGCAGGACGATACAAATAGTGCGATAAGCAAAAGATGGGACTATCAAATATGTCCTTTCCAGGGGCGAGCTGCGGAATGTTATGCGAAACAGGTATACTACTCGTTATAGAGACCACCTTAGAGTTCCGTAGTGCGGCGTAGCTTTCTGCTTCCCTGGTTGTATCGTTTGTGCGGCAATTGTACTGCCGGACAAGCCTTCCGAAGAATGGAGTCCTTAAAATAAGAGAAAATTAAGAAATTGGCAACCCCTAGTGCGGTTTAAGACGTGTTTCGGGCATGCCATGATGGTGCCCCTCCCCCTGTGCCCATGGTATTTCCACAGCGTAGTTATGTACGCGCAGCACTGGTTTCACAAGTTTGCGAGGGCTGGGGTTGGGGCCGCATTGTTACGCTTGCTCTGAACGTGTCGGGCGGTCTTGGTGTAGGTTACTCCGGGCGCGCTTGACGGTGTCTAGACGTTTAATGGCCGGACTAGAGAATTGCCTTGAGAGGCTGCTTTGTACTTCCGCTGCGATAGCTGCCGTATGCTCCTCCATTCGGAGAGAGCGTTCGGTGTTTCCATTGATCGTGATGACGCCTCGAGGGCCTGGCATCTTGAGCTTGAGGTATGCGTAGTGCGGCACCGCATTGAACTTAGAAAATGCGGTTCGCCCGAGCAGTGCGTGATAGCCACTGTGGAACGGGACTGTGTCGAAGATTAACTCCTCGCTTCAGAAATTATCCGGAGATCCGAAGACCACTTCAAGTGTAACTGAGCATGTACAATTGGCCTCTACACCTGGTATGACGCCTTTAAAGGTCGTTCTAGTGGGTTTAATCCTCGAGGGATCAATGCCCATTTTCCGCACTGTATCCTGGTAAAGCAGATTCAGGCTGCTGCCGCCGTCCATAAGGACTCTAGTGAGGTGAAATCCATCAATAATTGGGTCTAGAACCAATGCGGCGAATCCGCCATGACGGATTCTAGTGGGGTGGTCCCTTCGATCAAAAGTGATCGGGCAGGAAGACCATGGGTTGAACTTTGGGGTGACTGGCTCCATCGCGTATACGTCCCTTAGCGCACGCTTCTGCTCCCTCTTGGGGACATGGGTTGCGTATATCATGTTCACCGTCCGCACTTGTGGGGGAAAACCTTTCTGTCCACTGTTGTTCGGCGGCCGGGGCTCCTCCTCATCATCGCTATGCAGCCCCTTGTCTTTGCTTTCGGCATTTAACTTGCCTACCTGCTTGAACACCCAACAATCCCTGTTGGTGCGATTGGCTGGTTTTTCGGGGGTGCTATGTATCTGGCATGAGCGGTTGAGTATTCGGTCCAAACTGGACGGGCCCAGAGTATTTCTTTTGAATGGCTTTTTCCTTTGACCGGGTTTAGAGCCTTTGAATCCGGCATTAACTGCCGTATCCTCAGCATTGTCGCCATTAATGCGGCGCTTTTGCTTGTTGCGACGCGACCTGCCACTGCTGTCCTTGGTATCCGAATTACCAGGGCTCTTGGTCATGTTATTGCTGCGAGCTAGCCAGCTATCTTCTCCTACGCAAAAGGGGGTCATAAGTGTCGTGAGGGCTGCCATGGATTTCGGCTTTTCCTGTCCTAGGTGCCGTGCAAGCCACTCGTCGCGGATGTTATGCTTGAAGGCTGCTAGGGCCTCTGCGTCCGGACAGTCGACGATTTGATTTTTCTTGGTTAGGAACCGTGTGCATAATTGTCTGGCCAATTCCACTGGCTGCTGAATTATGTGGCTTAGGTCATCGGCGTCTGGTGGTCGCACATAAGTGCCCTGGAAATTGTCGAGGAATGCGGCTTCCAGGTCCTCCCAACAACCAATTGATTCTGCTGGCAAGCTGTTAAGCCAATGCCGAGCTAGTCCTTTAAGCTTGAGTGGGAGGTATTTGATGGTGTGTAGGTCATCACCGCGGGCCATGTGGATATGAAGGAGATAGTCCTCGATCCATACCGCAGGATCTGTTGTGCCATCGTATGATTCGATGTTCACGGGTTTGAAACCCTTGGAGATTTGATGATCCATTACTTCATCTGTGAAGCATAGTGGGTGTGCGGCGCCTCTGTATTGGGCTATATCACGACGCAGCTCAAACGAGCTTTGTCTACTGTGTTCGGCCCGGCCGGATTTACTGTATCCGGCGTGACGAGTACCGTCTCGTGCCGTGGGGCGCCCATGTGATCCGTAGATCGATCTTGTTTGCCTTGCCTTGTCCTCCAATATGTCTCGCGGGTCTAGCGCATTTTCCCATGCCTTGATATTTTTTGAGCGGCACCGGGGTGCGGCTTGAGTGGAGGGCCGAGAGGCCTCTCTGTCGCGGCCATGGGGTGGCCGGTCGGCCGCATCATGTGCTGGTGATGTAGTTTTAGGTGCTTCCTCCTCTAATTGGGGTAGCAACCTGCGCTTTGGGTAGCTCTTGGAGGGGCGTTCGAGTTCATACTCTTCGGCCGCAAGGACTTCAGTCCATCTGTTGGCTAGCAAATCTTGATCAGCTCTAAGCTGTTGCTGTTTTTTCTTGAGGCTGCTCGCCGTGGCCATAAGCCTGCGTTTGAAACGCTCTTGTTCGATGGGATCCTCTGGCACGACAAATTCGTCGTCGTCGAGGCTTGCCTCGTCTTCGGAGGGAGGCATATAATTATCGTCCTCGACCTCTCTGTCTGCCGCTCTCTCATGAGGGCTGGCTTCTCTATCCTCCTGTGCTGAATCTTGCTGGAGGTGGTTGTCTTCGGCACTGTCCGGGGTGTTATTATCTCCCGTGCCGGAATCACCGTTTTTGTTTTGGCGGGATTTAGAGCGGTGCCGCTGACGCTGGCGCTTAGGCTGCTTCTTGGAGGGGTCATCCTCTGATGTTCCATCGCCATTGCCTTCTTTTGGGGTGTCCACCATGTATATATCATACGACGAGGTGGCTTTCCAGTGCCCTATAGGCGTTGGTTCTTGATCGTCTCCTGCATCGGCGTCCATACCGTCGATGTCTTTGGAGTCGAAGTCGAGCATGTCGGTTAAGTCATCGTCAGTGGCTACGAAGTGGGTGGTGGGTGGGCTTTGAATTTCTTCATCATCCGCATCCCAACCTTGCTGACCATAGTCCGGCCAGGGCTCTCCTGACAAAGAGAGAGACTTTAGTGAATTCAGAATATCGCCGAAGGGCGAGTGCTGAAAGATGTCCGCGGCGGTGAACTCCATGATCGGCGCCCAATCGGGTTCGGTCAGGGTGCGGAGGGCTCGGAGTCTGGAGAGGAGTCCGGCTCCTTGGAGTCACGGGCCTCACAGAGAATAGGGCTGGTGTTCGGCTCGATTACCGTAGAGATTGCAGCCCCCGAGGCGGTGTCTAACCACACATCCTCGATTGGTGTGATCAGCTCTGAGCTAGGGGTCGGAGCAGACACCGGTGCGGCTTCCAGGGCACTGTTCGGCGGCAGACCTAAATCATGCCCACCGTGACAGTGCGGCGCGCTCGGCTGTGGCTCGAATCCGTCGAAGATCAAGTCTCCGCGGATGTTGGCCATGTAGTTCCAACCAACAAATCTGACCTGATGGCCAGGGGCATAGCTTTCGATCTGCTCCAGATGACCAAGCGAATTGTCCCGCAGTGCAAAGCCGCCGAATACGAAGATCTGTCCATGGAGAAAAGTCTCACCCTGGATCGCATCGCTGTTGATGATCGGAGAAGCCATCGGGCCTAAAAGTGACGACACAGAGGAACTCTCAATGAAAGCACCAATGTCGGTGTCAAAACCGGCGGATCTCGGGTAGGGGGACACGATGTTTTACCCAGGTTCGGGCCCTCTTGATGGAGGTAAAACCCTACGTCCTGCTTGATTAATATTGATGATATGGGTAGTACAAGAGTAGATCTACCACGAGATCAGAGAGGCTAAACCCTAGAAGCTAGCCTATGGTATGATTGTTATTGTCCTACGGACTAAAACCCTCCAGTTTATATAGACACCGGAGAGGGCTAGGGTTACACAGAGTCAGTTACAATGGTAGGAGATCTACATATCCGTATCGCCAAGCTTGCCTTCCACGCCAAGGAAAGTCCCTTCCGGACACGGGACGAAGTCTTCAATCTTGTATCTTCATAGTCCAGGAGTCCGGCCGAAGGTATAGTCCAGCTATCCGGACACCCCCTAATCCAGGACTCCCTCAAAGACAATATGTACAGTATGAGCAGTGCGAAATAGAAACATCTCTTGTATATATCCTAATTTACCAGTTGTTTAGCACCATGGTACAGGTGAGAGCTTAGTGCAGCAGTCACAGGGATCAAAAGGAATTACAGAATAAAACAACAAGGCTGTTAATTCAGATTCAATGTCAAGGCTGAACATACTAGTGATTACAAAACTGAACGAGCCAAGGATATTCATTCAGGTTCACAGGCAATCAACAAGATGGCCGAGATCGGGACCAAGCAATGTACAGAGGTGGTGGGATCGGGGGGCGCACGTGCGCGATACCTTGGAGGTACTGCTGCTGCTAGTGCTGGGGCGGCGGTCACCCTTGGCGGCGGCCTTCTTCCTGGCCTTGGAGGGCTTGTCGGGGTCTTCATCATCTCCTCGCGCACGGGCGTGCTGGCCATCATGGTTCCGGCGACCTTCGACAGAGAGGAGGGCGTCGGCGATCTTGGAGTGGAAGCAGAGGAGGCCGAGGGAGCAGAGACAAGCACAAACTAGTTGCTGCCAGCTCCTCCAGCTCGCTGCTAGCACAGGCGAGTCTCAGCCTCCAGCCTGCATCGCCGTCCCTGCTGCGGCGGATGCTCACCACCTCCATCCCGAACCGGACCGGCCCGAGGAGCTCGAACTACCGCGCGTACTCCTTGGGGTACCTTAGCACCGGGGAACTTGATCGAGTCAGCGGAGGAGCGGACCACGTCGACGACCATTGCGTCTTGAAGATCCTGGCCGCGATCTCCTCTTTCTACGATGGCAAGTTGGATCTGGGAGTCGGGAGAGGATCTGAGCCGCACGCCGTGGAGCAAGTCCTGGCCGCCGCTGAGCCAGATTTGGGCGCCGCCTGAGCAGCTCGGGAAGGGGAGAGGGTGGTGTTGGGGAACGTAGCAGAAATTCACAATTTTCCTCCGTGTCACCAAGATCTATCTATGGAGAAACCAGCAATGAGGGGAAGTAGAGTGCATCTACATACCCTTGTAGATCGCTATGCGGAAGCGTTCAAGAGAACGGGGTTGAAGGAGTCGTACTCGTCGTGATCCAAATCACCGGAGATCCTAGTGCCGAACGGACGGCACCTCCGCGTTCAACACACGTACAACCCGGTGACGTCTCCCATGCCTTGATCTAGCAAGGAGAGAGGGAGAGGTTGAGGAAGACTCCATCCAGCAGCAGCACAACGGCGTGGTGATGGTGGAGGAGCGTGGTACTCCAGCAGGGCTTCGCCAAGCACCGCAAGATATTAGGAGAAAGAGAGGTAGGGCTGCACCAACAGGGAGAGATCAAATCGCGTGTGTTGGGCAGCCCCTAGGCCTCAAGTATATATAGGGGAAGGGGAGGGGGCTGCGCCCCCTTTAGGGTTCCCACCCCAAGGGGTGCGGCAGCCCCAGATCCCATCTGAGGGAGGTGGCCAAGGGGGGAGGAGAGGGAGGCGCAGGGAGCATGGGCCTTAGGGCCCATCTGCCCTTAGGGTTTGCCCCCTTCCTCCCCTTAGGCGCCTTGGGCCTTGGTGGGGGGGGGCGCACCAGCCCACTTGGGGCTGGTCCCCTCCCACACTTGGCCCATGCAGCCCTCCGGGGCTTGTGGCCCCACTTGGTGGACCCCCGGGACCCTCCCGGTGGTCCCGGTACGTTACCGATAAAACCCGAAACTTTTCCGGTGACCAAAACAGGACTTCCCATATATAAATCTTTACCTCCGGACCATTCCGGAACTCCTCGTGACATCCAGGATCTCATCCGGGACTCCGAACAACATTCGGTAACCACATACAAACTTCCTTTATAACCCTAGCGTCATCGAACCTTAAGTGTGTATACCCTACGGGTTCGGGAACCATGCAGACATGACCGAGATGTTCTTCGGTCAATAACCAACAGCAGGATCTGGATACCCATGTTGGCTCCCACATGCTCCACGATGATCTCATCGGATGAACCACGATGTCAAGGACTTAATCAATCCCGTATACAATTCCCTTTGTCTATCGGTACGATACTTGCCCGAGATTCGATCGTCGGTATCCCGATACCTTGTTCAATCTCGTTACCGGCAAGTCTCTTTACTCGTTCCATAACACATCATCTCGTGATCAACTCCTTGATCACATTGTGCACATTATGATGATGTCCTACCGAGTGGGCCCAGAGATACCTCTCCGTCACACGGAGTGACAAATCCCAGTCTCGATTCGTGCCAACCCAACAGACACTTTCGGAGATACCCATAGTGCACCTTTATAGTCACCCAGTTACGTTGTGACGTTTGGCACACCCAAAGTATTCCTATGGTATCCGGGAGTTGCACAATCTCATGGTCTAAGGAAATGATACTTGACATTAGAAAAGCTTTAGCATATGAACTACACGATCTTTGTGCTAGGCTTAGGATTGGGTCTTGTCCATCACATCATTCTCCTAATGATGTGATCCCGTTATCAACGACATCCAATGTCCATGGTCAGGAAACCGTAACCATCTATTGATCAACGAGCTAGTCAACTAGAGGCTTACTAGGGACATGGTGTTGTCTATGTATCCACACATGTATCTGAGTTTCCTATCAATACAATTCTAGCATGGACAATAAACGATTATCATGAACAAGGAAATATAATAATAACCAATTTATTATTGCCTCTAGGGCATATTTCCAACAGTCTCCCACTTGCACTAGAGTCAATAATCCAGTTCACATCGATATGTGATTAACACTCAAGGTCACATCCCCATGTGACTAACACCCAAAGAGTTTACTAGAGTCAATAATCTAGTTCACATTACGATGTGATTAACACTCGATGAGTTCTGGGTTTTGATCATGTTTTGCTTGTGAGAGAGGTTTTAGTCAACGGGTCTGCAACATTCAGATCCGTATGTACTTCGTAAATCTCTAGGTCATATTATAAATGCTACTTCCACGCTCCACTTGGAGCTATTCCAAATGGTTGCTCCACTATACGTATCCGGTTTGCTACTCAGAGTCATTCGGATAGGTGTTAAAGCTTGCATCGATGTAACCTTTTACACTGAACTCTTTATCACCTCCATAACCGAGAAACATATCCTTATTCCTCTAAGGATACTTTTGACCGCTATCTGGTGATCTACTCCTAGATCATCTATGTACCCTCTTGCCAGACATGTGGCAAGGCACATGTCAGGTGCGGTACTTAGCATGGCATACCGTATAGAGCCTATGACAAAAGCATAGGGGACGACATTCGTCCTTTCTCTTTCTTCTGCCGTGGTCGAGCTTTAAGTCTTAACTTCATACCTTAGAACTCAGGCAAGAACTCCTTCTTTGACTGATCCATCTTGAACACCTTCAAGATCATGTCAAGGTATGTGCTCATTTGAAAGTACCATTAAGCGTTTTGATCTATCCTTATAGATCTTGATGCTCAACGTTCAAGTAGCTTAATCCAGGCTTTCCATTGAAAAACACTTTCCAAATAACCCTATATGCTTTCCAGAAATTCTACGTCATTTCTGATCCACAGTATGTCAACAACATATACTTATCAGAAATTCTATAGTGCTCCCACTCACTTCTTTGGAAATACAAGTTTCTCATAAAGTTTGTATAAACCCAAAACCTTTGATCATCTCATCAAAGCATACATTCCAACTCCGAGATGCTTACTCCAGTCCTTAGAAGGATTGCTGGAGCTTTGCATACTTGTTAGCATCTTTCAGGATTGTTAAAACCTTCTGGTTGTATCACATACAACCTTTCCTCAAGAAAATCGTGAGGAAACAATGGTTTTTGACATCCTATCTGCAAGATTTCATAAATAATGCAGTGACTGCTAATATAATTCCAACAGACTCTTAGCATCGCTGCGAGTGAGAAAGTCTCACCGTAGTCAACTCCTTGAACTTGTCGGGAAACATCTTAACAACAAGTCGAGCTTTCTTAATGGTGACATTTACCATCATTGTCCGTCTTCCTTTTAAAATCCATCTGTACTCAACAGCCTTACGACCATCGAGCCGTTCTGCCAAAGTCTACACTTTGTTTTCATACATGGATCCTCTCTCGGATTTTATGGCCTTGAGCCATTTATCGGAATCCGGGCCCACCATCGCTTCTCCATAGCTCGTAGGTTCATTGTTGTCTAGCAACATGACTTCCAAGACAGGATTACGTACCACTCTGAAGTAGTACGCATCCTTGTCATCCTACGAGGTTTGGGAGTGACTTGATCCGAAGTCTCATGATCAATATCATAAGCTTCCACTTCAATTGGTGTAGGTGCCACAGGAACAACTCTTTGTGTCCTGCTATACACTAGTTGAAGTGACGGTTCAATAACCTCATCAAGTCTCCACCATCCTCCCACTCAATTCTTTCGAGAGAAACTTTTCCTCGAGAAAGGACCCGATTCTAGAAAGAATCACCTATTGCTTTCGAATCTGAGACAGGAGGTATACCCAACTGTTTTGGGTGTCCTATGAAGATGCATTTATCCGCTTTGGGTTCGAGCTTATCAGCTTGAAACTTTTCACATAAGCGTCGCAGCCCCAAACTTTTAAGAAATGACAGATTAGGTTTCTCATAGTTCATACGGTGTCATCTCATCGGAATTACGTGGTGCCCTATTTAAAGTGAATGTGGCTGTCTCTAATGCCTAACCCATAAACTATTGTGGTAATTTGATAAGAGACATCATGGTATGCATCATATCCAATAGGGTGCAGTTATGATGTTCGGACACACCATCACACTATGGTGTTCCAGGCTGTATTAGTTGTGAAACTATTTCCACAATGTCTTAATTATGTGCCAAACTCGTAATTCAGATATTCATCTCTATGATCATATCATAGATCTTTTATCCTCTTGTCACGACGATCTTTCAACTTCACCCTGAAATTACTTGAACCTTTCAATAATTCAGACTCGTGATTCATCAAGTAAATATACTCAATATCTACTCAAATCATCTGTGAAGTAAGAACATAACGATATCCACTACACGCCTCAGCACTCATTGGATTGCACACATCAAAATGTATTACTTCCAACAAGTTTCTTTCTAGTTCCATTTTACTGAAAACGAGGCTTTCAGTCATCTTGCCCATGTGGTATGATTTGCATGTCTCAAGTGATTCAAAATCAAGTGAGTCCAAACGGTCCATTTGCATGGAGTTTCTTCATGCATATACACCAATAGACATGGTTCGCATGTCTCAAACTTTTCAAAACAAGTGAGCCCAAAGATCCATCAACATGGAGCTTCTTCATGCGTTTTATACCGATATGACTTACGTGGCAGTGCCACAAGTAGGTGGTACTATCATTACTATCTTATATCTTTTGGCATGAACATGTGTATCACTACGATCGAGATTCAATAAACCATTCATTTTAGGTGCAAGACCATTGAAGGTATTATTCAAATAAACAGAGTAACTATTATTCTCTTTAAATGAATAACCGCATTGCGATAGACATAATCCAATCATGTCTATGCTCAACGCAAACACCAAATAACAATTATTTAGGTTTAACACCAATCTCGATGGTAGAGGGAGCGTGTGATGCTTGATCATATCAACATTGGAAACACTTCCAACACATATCGTCAGCTCATCTTTAGCTAGTCTCCGTTTATTCCGTAGCTTTTATTTCGAGTTACCAACATTTAGCAACCGAACCAGTATCTAATACCCTGGTGCTACTAGGAGTACTAGTAAAGTACACATTAACACAATGTATATCCAATATACTTCTATCGACCTTGCCAGCCTTCTCATCTACCAAGTATCTAGGGTAATCTGCTCCAGTGGCTATTCCCCTTATTACAGAAGCACTTAGTCTTGGGTTTGGGTTCAACCTTGGGTTTCTTCACTAGAGCAGCAGCTGATTTGCCGTTTCATGAAGTATCCCTTCTTGCCCTTGCCCTTCTTGAAACTAGTGGTTTCACCAACCATCAACAATTGATGCTCCTTCTTGATTTCTACTTTTGTGGTGTCAAACATCACGAATATCTCAAGGATCATCATATATGTCCCTGATATATTATAGTTCATCACGAAGCTCTAGCAGCTTGGTGATAATGACTTCGGAGAAACATCACTATCTCATCTGGAAGATCAACTCCCACTCGATTCAAGCGATTGTTGTACTCAGACAATCTAAGCACAAGTTCAACAATTGAGCTTTTCTCCCTTAGTTTGCAGGCTAAGAAAATCGTCGGAGGTCTTATACCTCTTGACGTGGGCACGAGCCTGAAATCCCAATTTCAGCCCTCGAAACATCTCATATGTTTCGCGACGTTTCAAAACGTCTTTGGTGCCTCAACTCTAAACGTTTAACTGAACTATCACGTAGTTATCAAAATGTGTATGTCAGATGTTCGCAACATCCACAGACAACGTTCGAGGTTCAGCACACTGAGCGGTGCATTAAGGACATAAGCCTTCTATGAAGCAATGAGGAGAATCCTCAGTTTACGGACCTAGTCCGCATAATTGCTACTATCAACTTTCAACTAAATTTTCTCTAGGAACATATCTAAACAGTAGAACTGAAGCGCGAGCTACGACATAATTTGCGAAGACCTTTTTGACTATGTTCAGGATAATTAGGTTCATCCTATGAACTCCCACTCAGATAGACATCCCTCTAGTCATCTAAGTGATTACATGATCCGAGTCAACTAGGCCGTGTCTGATCATCACGTGAGACGGACTAGTCAACATCGGTGAACATCTTCATGTTGATCGTATCTACCATACGACTCATGCTCGACCTTTTGGTCTCTTGTGTTCCGAGGCCATGTCTGTACAGGCTAGGCTCGTCAAGTCAACCTAAGTGTTTTGCATGTGTTCTGAGGCCATGTCTGTACATGCTAGGCTCGTCAACACCCGTTGTATTCGAACGTAAGAATCTATACACCCGATCATCACGTGGTGCTTCGAAACGACGAACTTTCACAACGGTGCACAATTAGGGGAAACACTTTCTTGAAATTTTAATGAGGGATCATCTTATTTACTACCGTCGTTCTAAGCAAATAAGATGTATAAACATGATAAACATCACATGCAATCAAATAGTGACATGATATGGCCAATATCATATTGCTCCTTTTTGATCTCCATATTCGGGGCTCCATGATCATCATCGTCACCGGCATGACACCATGATCTCCATCATCATGATCTCCATCATCGTGTCTTCATGAAGTTGTCTCGCCAACTATTACTTCTACTACTACAGCTAACAATTAGCAATAAAGTAAAGTAATTACATGGCGTTGTTCAATGACACGCAGGTCATACAATAAATAAAGACAACTCCTATGGCTCCTGCCGGTTGTCATACTCATTGACATGCAAGTCGTGATTCCTATTACAAGAACATGATCAATCTCATACATCACATATCATTCATCACATTCTTCTTGGCCATATCACATCACATAGCATACCCTGCAAAAACAAGTTAGACGTCCTCTAATTGTTGTTTGCATGTTTTACGTGGCTGCTATGGGTTTCTAGCAAGAACGTTTCTTACCTACGCAAAACCACAACATGATATGCCAATTGCTATTTACCCTTCATAAGGACCCTTTTCATCGAATCCAATCCGACTAAAGTGGGTGAGACAGACACCCGCCAGCCACCTTATACAACTAGTGCATGTTTGTTGGTGGAACCGGTCTCACGTAAGCGTACGTGTAAGGTTGGTCCGGGCCGCTTCATCCCACAATGCCGCCGAATCAAGATTGGACTAGTAACGGTAAGCATATTGAACAAAATCAACGCCCACAACTACTTTGTGTTCTACTCGTGCATAGAATCTATGCAATAGACCTAGCTCATGATGCCACTATTGAGGAACGTAGCAAAAATTGAAAATTTTCCTATGTGTCACCAAGCAGGGCCGGCCCTGGGGCATGGGCAGAGGGGCGACGGCCCAGGGCCCAGGCCGAAGGGGGGCCCATGATGTAGTACACATATAGTATAGCCCAGAAAAAATAGACAAGGAAAAAATTATGAGAGGAAGAAAACAAGATGGGCTCGGCCCATCGGATCGCCTGGTAATGCATAGCAAGGCGTCGCACATGCAAATCACAGCCGCTCGATGCACACGTACGTGTGAAACAAATCAATCGGAATGTCTGGCTTTCCCTTTCTTCTCAAAAATAAAAAAATAATCTGACTTTTCCCATTCGTCGCTCGTCGGTTCTTCTTCGTCGTCTCATCTGCCCGTCGCTCTGTCATTCCTCGCTTGGTGCCTCAGCCGCTCGTTGTCTCCACGGCACGCAGCAATCTGAGAACTCGGCCTTCCAGCAATACGGCAATACACATGTATGCGAACGCAGGTCCGTACCCAATATCCATGTTCGGATGTTCCTGATCCATTCGTTCATCCCGAATTTCAGTAGTTTCTTTAGTACGTATATTAAACTATTCATCCCATGAAGTATCTATTTTTTGATGTATAATTTTCTAATTCAATCTTTCATAGTATGTATTCAACCATCCTAATTTTTTGTCATTCTATGTACATGTCTAGGGTTCTGATCATCCGATCTATAAATTTTTAATTCGTTGCCTACTCTTTGCTTCGTAATATTAGGACATTAGCATGCCATGTTGCCTAAGAAGCATTTGTTGGGTGCTGAAAAAAGAAAAAAAAAGAAATACATCTGAAAATTCAACCACTGAAGGGTTCCTTGACAAAGTATTTTACATATTCAAGTATTGTTGATGTTAGTGAAGAACATAGGCAAGGAACTAATCCCGAGCATGAAAATTCAGATGTTAAGGTCAATGAAGATTGTGAAAGTATACAGAGAAGCAAATAAATTTGTTTCCTATTTAAGGCAATCATGTCATGTTTGTTTTATTTTGCATTGTCCAACAACTATTGTAGTCAAATTTCAAACTAAAGATGTGTGGTCGAAAGTTTACTTTTAGTATTATGCAAATGAAGTTATATATATGTATCACACAAACACATATGTATAAATATGGTCTTAGGACTTAAAGGGCCCATGTCGTCGAGTTCGCCTAGGGCCTCCCGAAACATAGGGCCGGCCCTATCACCAAGATCTATCTATGGAGAAACCAACAAAAAGGGGAAGGAGAGTGCATCTACATACCCTTGTAGATCGCTATGCGGAAGCGTTCAAGAGAACGGGGTTGAAGGAGTCGTACTCGTCGTGATCCAAATCACTGGAGATCCTAGTGCCGAACGGACGGCACCTCCGCGTTCAACACACGTACAACCCGGTGACGTCTCCCATGCCTTGATCCAGCAAGGAGAGAGGTAGAGGTTGAGGAAGACTCCATCCAGCAGCAGCACAACGGCGTGGTGATTGTGGAGGAGCATGGTACTCCAGCAGGGCTTCGCCAAGCACCGCAAGATATGAGGAGAAAGAGAGGTAGGGCTGCACCAACAGGGAGAGATCAAATCGCGTGTGTTTGGCAGCCCCTAGGCCTCAAGTATATATAGGGGAAGGGGAGGGGGCTGCGCCCCCTTTAGGGTTCCCACCCCAAGGGGTGCGGCAGCCCAGATCCCATCTGAGGGAGGCGGCCAAGGGGGGAGGAGAGGGAGGCGTAGGGAGCATGGGCCTTAGGGCCCATCTGCCCTTAGGGTTTGCCCCCTTCCTCCCCTTAGGCGCCTTGGGCCTTGGTGGGGGCGCACCAGCCCACCTGGGGCTGGTCCCCTCCCACACTTGGCCCATGCAGCCCTCCGGGGCTTGTGGCCCCACTTGGTGGACCCCCGGGACCCTCCCGGTGGTCCCGGTACGTTACCGATAAAACCCGAAACTTTTCCGGTGACCAAAACAGGACTTCCCATATATAAATCTTTACCTCCGGACCATTCCGGAACTCCTCGTGACGTCCAGGATCTCATCCGGGACTCCGAAAAACATTCGGTAACCACATACAAACTTCCTTTATAACCCTAGCGTCATCGAACCTTAAGTGTGTAGACCCTACGGGTTCGGGAACCATGCAGACATGACTGAGACGTTCTTCGGTCAATAACCAACAGCGGGATCTGGATACCCATGTTGGCTCCCACATGCTCCATGATGATCTCATCAGATGAACCATGATGTCAAGGACTTAATCAATCCAGTATACAATTCCATTTGTCTATCGGTACGATACTTGCCCGAGATTTGATCGTCGGTATCCCGATACCTTGTTCAATCTCGTTACCGGCAAGTCTCTTTACTCGTTCCATAACACATCATCCCGTGATCAACTCCTTGATCACATTGTGCACATTGTGATGATGTCCTACCGAGTGGGCCCAGAGATACCTCTCCGTCACACGGAGTGACAAATCCCAGTGTCGATTCGTGCCAACCCAACAGATACCCGTAGTGCACCTTTATATTCACCCAGTTACGTTGTGACGTTTGGCACACCCAAAGTATTCCTACGGTATCCGGGAGTTGCACAATCTCATGGTCTAAGGAAATGATACTTGACACTAGAAAAGCTTTAGCATACGAACTACACGATCTTTGTGCTAGGCTCAGGATTGGGTCTTGTCCATCACATCATTCTCCTAATGATATGATCCCGTTATCAACGACATCCAATGTCCATGGTCAGGAAACCGTAACCATCTATTGATCAACGAGCTAGTCAACTAGAGGCTTACTAGGGACATGGTGTTGTCTATGTATCCACACATGTATCTGAGTTTCCTATCAATACAATTCTAGCATGGACAATAAACGATTATCATGAACAAGGAAATATAATAATAACCAATTTATTATTGCCTCTAGGGCATATTTCCAGCAGGTGGGGGCGGCAGCAGTGCACCGATGGGAGAGAGCCCGCGGCCGCCGGCGCTGAGCAGCGCCATGGATCCGAGGGGAGAGGGTGCGGCTTTACTTTCTTGGAGGAGGAAGGGTGCCGGGTGGGATGGTTGGTTTGGTTGGATGGGGGAAGGGGAAGGGCGAGAGGAGTAGGGCGTGGGGGATGCCATGGACGGCGGCGTGCTCCGCCGGAGGGAGGTTGTTGGTGTCAAAACCGGTGGATCTCAGGTAGGGGGTCCCGAACTGTGCGTCTAGGCCGGATGGTAACAGGAGGCAGGGGACACGAAGTTTTGCCCAGGTTCGGGCCCTCTCGATGGAGGTAAAACCCTACGTCCTACTTGATTAATATTGATGATATGGGTAATACAAGAGTTGATCCACCACGAGATCAGAGAGGCTAAACCCTAGAAGCTAGCCTATGGTATGATTGTAGATGTGTATGTTGTCCTACGGACTAGAACCCTCCGGTTTATATAGACACCGGATAGGGTTAGGGTTACATAGAGTCGGTTACAATGGTAGGAGATCTGAACATCCGTATCGCCGAGCTTGCCTTCCACGCCAAGGAAAATCCCTTCCGGACATGGGACGGAGTCTTCAATCTTGTACCTTCACAGTCCAGGAGTCCGGCTGAAGGTATAGTTCGGCAATCCGAATACCCCCTAATCCAGGACTCCCTCAGTAGCCCCTGAACCAGGCTTCAATGACGACAGGTCCGGCGCGCAAATTGTCTTCGGCATTGCAAGGCGGGTTCCTCCTCCAAGTACTTCATAGAAGATCTTAAACACAAAGATAGTATCCGGCTCTGCAAAATAAGTTTCCACATACTTCCATAGAGAGAATAATATTTACACAAATCTAATCTGCTGACGTATCCCGTGGTGCGACACACCATGGCCGAGCCTTTATCCGAGTCGTTTAATTACCCACCTCAACGTGGTATGCGAGGTGGTTCCCGTGGCACGTCTTGTAAAAACAGAGATCGTGTCCCCTTATTACGGGACTCTCATCAATACGGGCGTGGGTAACCCAACCACTTCTAGGACTCCTAGATCATAGGAAAGTCCAAACGGACACGGGGAGGACGCTTGATATCCACCCTCTTTATAAAGGGGCAAAGCTTTTACCTTTTCCCTCCCGTGCTTAATCGAATCCTTCCCCCGCCTCAAGTTCAAACGCCCAAAGCTCAAGTCAGGTGCTCCGAACCTTCAGTCATGTCCGGATCCAGCCTTCAAGGCTGATGGATGCCCTCCTCTGTCACGGAAGAAGACATCAAAAAGTTGAGGGAGGCCAGGTATCTGACCGCCGAAATGTCACATAGGCTGCCTCCCCGGGGGCAGGCCATCCCTTCTCCCAAACCCAACAAGAGCATCGTGTTTGTCTCCCACTTCCTCCGAGGTCTAGGTTTTGCTCTGGATCCTTTCGTCAGGGGCTTGATGTTTTATTACGGGCTAGATTTCCATGATCTAGCTCCGGACTCCTTCCTGCATATCACGACTTTGTTGTCGTATGCGAGGCCTTCCTCCGGGTTACCCCCCACTTTGGCTTATGGCTCAAGACCTTTGAAGTAAAGCCGAACGGTGATCGAAGGGCAACATGCAGAGTGTGGAGGCGCCTCAATACGCAAGATGACGGGAGCTCCATGGCCCAAAGGTTCCATCCTAGAGGTGTCTGCATTGTGGCAACAGGAGTGGTTCTACATCACGACTCCTAGAAGCGCCAAGTGGGCGGCCGCCCCCGTTTTTCGCTCGGGCCCTCCACCACGACTGATGTCATGGATCAGCAGAGGACTGAGCTGGGGTCCAGCCAAGGACGTGCCTTTACTGCAGAGCCGCATTCGAGATTTCTTTAACGACGATCTCAGTTTGGTTGCGGTAATACAAGTTATGCTGGTTCGTCAAGTCCAGCCTTGCAAACGTCGGCCCCTTCGCTTGTGGGAGTTCAATCCCGAGGGTCCGCGTGCCATTCAAAATTTTCTCGGCCTGACGCACGAGGATATGTATAAGTCATTCTTCGGACCTCAAGTAGAGTGTCCGGAAATCACCGAGGACGTGGGCCTGAGCAGTAACCGCGCCGCTGAATAGGTAAGGAATTGTCCGGCCGAACATATTATCTTTCCTTCGTTAGGAAGTTATTTCTGAGAGTTTGCTTTTTCGACCAGGACTGGCTAACAAAGGCGAAGTTGATTCGGTGTTCGGCCCCCCTCCCTGAGGGTTTGGAGAATCCGGTATTGGAAAAGATGCTCCAGACCGCACCTTGCCCGGATCCCTTGAAGGAAGATACTGTGGAGGGTAATGCGGGCAGGACGCGGGCCCCCAACGCTGCCTATTCTAACCGAGGGAGCGAGCGTCTCCGTGAAGGAAGACGACCGGAAGAGGAAAAGGACTGCGCCGGGAATTCGGAAGCCGAAGCTTCCAAACGGGAGAAGAAATCTTCCACCGGGGGCCCTACCTTGGGGGGCGCTGCTGCCGCACAAAGTCCGCGGGGGGATCAATTCTCCCGGGAGTCGTAAGTGACCCGAAAACTTTAATAGTACAGATATGCCATCCTTTTCTTCTGAGAAAATAACCACCGCATATATTTGTGCAGTTCGGGCCTTAGCCCCTCTCAAATGAGCTCGTCTTCGGGGATCTTCTTCCAGAGATGATGGAGAGCGAGACGCCTCCTCCGGACTCCTCCGCTCCGGAAGCGGGCGACCCTGAAGTGTCGTCGCGGAGGGCCTCTCCGAGTGCGGAGAGGCCAGAAGGTGATCCAATTGATCCCCGAGGCTCCCAGTGTCCGGCTCCCGAAGAGAGTAGACAAAAGAGTCCGGCGCCGTCTAGTGTGCGATCGGACGTTCTGAGGGAGTTGGTGGGGCGAGCGGCCATCTCAGATGATCACCGTGTGCTGATGAATATGGTGATGGAGAGGATATCGTCCGCCGAAAGCGGATTGCATGAAGCTTTTATGAGTCTACTGACAGGCTTTGAGGTACGTAAAAAGGAATGTGTAATAGTCCTGCACATGTTAGGTGTGCCCTGTGTAGATAGTAGCCCCTGAGACTCTGGTTGTCGTCGGAAACGATGACGAACGGAGGATCATACTCCCAGGTAATAACCATACTGCCTTTATGTGCAGGAGATGGAAACTCCGGTGGCCAGCTGGACTAGCCAGTTTGCCCGTTTAGAACGGCAGTTGGATGCGGCAGATGCTGACATCGAGCTTGTTAACAGAAGGCTTGACGAGGCGCATGGTAAGTATCCTTGTCTGGTAAACGCCACATAGGAAGAGTATGATGCCAGTGTTTTTAACATGTTATGACTGCAGATGGAGTTGCCACTGTTGAAGCCTTGCGGGCGGAACTTGCCCGAGCCAAGGAACAAGCAAGATTGGGTAATGCGGCTGCTTTGAAGGTGGTCGAAGAGTTGCGAGCCGAGAAGGCCGCACATGGCGAGAGCCGGAAGAAGATGGCCAATATGGCCATAGAATTAAAAGCCGCCGTAGACCGTTGTCGGGCTCTTGAAAAGGAGAACCACGCGAAGGCATCGGACCTTGAGAAGGCTGCTGTAACAGGAAAAGACCTCCGCTCTGCTATGAGGGCAAAGAAGGAGGAGCTGCGGGAAGCTGGGGATATTGTAGCCGGGAAGTCCTTTATGCTGCAGAGGAAGTACGGAGATCCACGGTATGCCCCTCTAGATCGGCTGTGGAGTTCGGAGGATGTGTATATGGATCTGGCGGCGAGCGCTGCCGATGCGGCCAAGTACTTCCGGAGTCAGACGGACCATGAAGTAGACCAGCTATTTTGGAAGCAATTCCTTTCTCCCGAGCATCCGCTTTCGTTGACGGACCAATTAGCCGAATGGGCCGAACTAAATAGGTTGTCCGGACTCTCCATGAGGTCTGTTGTGGATCAACTATGGCCGGGAAGGTCAAAACCGAGCAGCTATTTCAGCTTGGTGCAGCAGGTCCTCGATGTGGTGCCGCGCATAAATGCGATGAAGAGGTCGGCGTGCATAGAAGGCGCACGGATGGCCTTTGCCCGTGCTAAAGCATACTGGGCAGAGATGGATGCTACCACTGTTGCAGCGCAGGATTCGGCCATAGGTCGAAGGGCTGCTGAGCACTACTTTGAGGAAGTTCTTGAGGGTGCTCGTTTGATAGAGACCCAGTGCTCAAAAAATATTATGTTTGAATGACATGTAATCTCATTGTAAGCGAAATGCTTTTTAAATTTTTATGAGGCTACTTTTATACTTTTGCCTGAAAGTAATGTGATGCCTCCTGGGCGGCCGTTTATGTATACATGTGTATAACCTGAAAGATTGCAGTCGTCGGCTTCAACCCCCACGCATATAATGCGGAGGTGTTCGCAGAAACACGCGTTCACACTTAACCCAACGTCTTGGTCCTATTAAGGAGGTGATAGCGGAGCGAGCGAGGCAACCGGACTATAATGCTTTAACACTTTCACTTAGCCATAGGAGTTTGACAGTGGGGCTACTAGATAGCCCCTGGTGGCTCCGCACTCTCCCGATCCCGGGGTGCGTATATGCCTGGCCGGAAAGCGGCCCTTCGTTAAGGCGGAGGAATTCTAACATTCCCATGGGTCATCGAGTGGTTGACCAGTCTCACGCTAGATCATGACAGTCAGTTTTCGGCTTTCTCTACTGAGGTGCTCGTCCGGATGAACCAGGGCACAATCGCAGTAGTTCTCCTGGTGCTACCTTAGCCGGTAAAGCGGAACGTAAGGCACCAAAACACAGGAGCCGGGCAAACCCAACATTTGACCAAAGACAATGATTCGGAGCTGATGCATATAGGGCCAAACTCGCGACGCCGAACACTCCCTAAGGTATTCGGTCTTTGTGGTATAAACCGGGCCTGAAGAATGGCCTTTGTAAGAAGCCCCTTGTGTCCAGGTACGTGCATTGTTCTGGCGTGGCCACATGCCAAGACGTCAGCATCCTTCTCAACGGTGGATATGTATCAACAAGAGACAGTAAAAAAGGTTTACGCAGGGTCTTAATCTAAAAAGAATCCTTGGGTCGGGTCCCTGCTGCACGTCTGCGCCTGTGTCTCCGTTGTGCCGTATCCTGGACGGGTGTAGCACGATGATCATCTGTAAAAGAGAGGAATTTAGGTAAAAAGGTTGTCGTGCAAAAGGATAGTTTTCTAAAGAAACCATGTATAATTCAAGATAAGAAGAAATCGCCACTCGTCTGCGTGCGTTGAGCCCCTTGTACTTTTGAAAGATAGGGGTGTGACCGTTTATTCGATATGAGTAGCGGCGCCGGACTTGATTAGTTGTGTCTGAGGTCTTGACGACCTATTGGATGCTTTTGCTGGTCCGGGCGCCTTTAGTGTGCGGCTGCCAAGGCAGCCTCACTCTCTTCGGCGCGCAGAGATCGCTTGATACTTCCGTGCACTGAAATGATGCCACGTGGACCGGGCATCTTGAGTGTTAGGGAGGCGTAGTGTGGTATTGCATTAAAGCGAGCGAAAGCTTCGCGTCCGAGTAGTGCTTGATAGCCACTTTTAAACGGAGCGATGTGGAAAGTTAAATGCTCGCGACGGAAGTTATCGGGGGAGCCGAATATAACTTGTAGTAGGAGGGAGCCCGTACAACGAGCCCCTGGGCCTGGCGTTACTCCTTTAAAGGTAGTATTGCTATGGCGAATTTGTGTTGGGTCTAACCCCATCCCGCGGATTGTATCCTGATATATTAGGTTTAGGCTACTGCCGCCATCCATCAAGACTCGTGTGAAGTGGTATCCGCCAATTACTGGGTCTAATACCAGTGCAGCCCATCCTGCGTGCCGGATACTTGATGCGTAATCACGATGGTCGAAGGTGATCGGTTGAGACGACCAGTGGCGGGACTTCGCGGTGACAGGCACTTGGGTATATTTTTCAGGGAGTGCCGCATTGTTTTTTCTCTTGATCACGTGTAACACGTTTACTGTTTTGACTTCGGGTGGAAATTTCTTTTGTTCCCCCTTGTCTTGTTTGGGAGGTTCGTCCTCGTCTTCACTTGGTGTATCCTCCCACTTGTGTATGGCGTTAAGCTTGCCGGACTGCTTGAAGACCCAACATTCTCTGTGGGTATGATTAGCAGGTTTGCTAGGGGTACTATGGATCTGACATACTTGGTCCAGAATTTTGTTGAGGCTGGACAGTTCATCCCTGGTGCCTTTGGAACGCGGCTTTTGGTTTGGCCGAGGGACTTTGAATCCGGCATTTACTGCTGTGCCCTTCATGCTGTCTTCTTTATTCCGGCGTTTGTTATTGCTGTTGCGCCGTGATTTCCCGTTTCCATCTCTAACTTCAGATGTACTGGGGTCGCTGGTGCTGCATCTGGCTAGCCAGTTGTCCTCACCCGCGCAAAAGCAGGTCATGAGGTTTGTTAATGCGGCCATCGTTCTCGGTTTGTTTTGGCCGAGGTGTCTGGCGAGCCATTCGTCGCGGACGCTGTGCTTGAAAGACGCTAAGGATTCGGCATCCGGGCAGTCGACAATCTGGTTCTTTTTAGTAAGAAACCTATTCCAAAGCTTTCGGGCTGACTCTCCGGCCTGTTGAGTTATGTGACTCAGGTCGTCCGCATCCGGAGGTTGGACATAAGTCCCTTGAAAGTTTGTCCGAAAGGCGTCTTCGAGCTCTTCCCAACTTCCGATGGAGCTTTCGGGGAGCCCTTTGAGCCAGTGACGAGCTGGCCCTTTGAGTTTGAGAGGTAAGTACTTGATGGCCTAGAGATCATCCCCTCTAGACATATGTATATGAAGGATATAGTCCTCAATCCAGACCCCAGGGTCTGTTGTTCCGTCGTATGCCTCTATGTTTACGGGCTTGAATCCCTCTGGAAATTCATGGTCCAGCACCTCATCGGTGAAACATAGGGGGTGTGCGGCACCCCTGTAGCTGGGTGTGCCGCGTTGTTCGGATGTTTGTTGTGTTGCATTGTATGCTGGGGCGTGCTTGCATGGTCCATAGATGGATCTTGTTGCACCGTCCTTTGGGTGCGAGCCCTCGCATGGGTCACGTGTTGCATTTTGAGCGGCGTTGAATGCTGTTCTGTGGTGGTAGAGGGGTCGTCTATCCGACCAGGTGGCTGCTTTGATATTTGGTTGTGGGGGGTCTGAGGCCTCCTCATCGAATTCGGGTAGCAGCTTCCGCTTTGGGTAGCTCTTGGAGGGGCGATTGTCGCTGTACCTTGCTACAGTGTTGAGTATTTTGCTCCATCTGAATTGGAGCGTGTTTTGCGTGGCCTTGAGCCTCCGCTTCTGCTTTTTGAGGCTCCTTGCGGTGGCAACGAGCCTTTTACGGGCATTCTGCTGCTCCGAGTGTTGTCCGGCGTTATGTCGTCCGAACCATTATCATTGATATGATTTGTTTGTTCAGTTTGATTATCCGGATTGCCGTTGTCTGGCAGCGGTTCGCCCTGCTCCAGCGCTGGATCAGTGTGATCGCTATTTCTGTCGAGGCGGGATTTGGGGCGGCGCTTGTGTCGCCGCTTTGACTGCTTTTCGAGGGAACAATCCTTCGGTGCGTTCTTCTGCTCTGCGCCGTCATCTTTGGGTGCGTCCACCATGTATACGTCATATGACGAGGTGGCGTTCCAGGGCTCGATAGGCGCTAATTCTTCATCGTCTCCTTCATCGGCGTCCATACCGTCAATGTCGTCGGAGTTGAAGTCGAGCATGTCGGTTAAATCGTCGACAGTGGCTACCAAGTGGGTGGTGGGCGGGTTTTGAATTTCTTCATCATCCGAATCCCAACCTTGCTGACCGTAGTCCGGCCAGGGTTCTCCTGATAAAGAGAGAGACTTCAGTGACTTCAGGATATCACCGAAAGGCGAGTGCTGAAAGACGTCCGCGGCCGTGAACTCCATGATCGGCGCCCAATCGGATTCGCTCGGCAGGGGCGCGGAGAGTTCGGAGTCCGGAGAAGAATCCCGCTCCATGGAGTCATGAGTTTGATGAGTACGGGGCTGGTGTTCGGCTCAACCGCCGTTGGGATCGCAGCCCCCGAGGTGGCGTCCAACCGCCCATCCTCGATCGGCGCGGTCGGCTCCGAACTAAGGGTCGGAGCCGATGCGGGTGTGGCCTCCAGGGCACTGTTCGGCGGCAGAGCTAGATCATGCTCGTCGTGACAGAGCAGTGCGCTCGGCAGTGGTTCGAATCCGTCGAAGATCAAGTCCCCGCGGATATCGGCTGTATAGTTTAAACTTCCGGATCTGACCTGACGGCCAGGGGCGTAGCTTTCGATCTGCTCTAGATGGCCAAGTGAATCGGCCCGTAGTGCGAAGCCGCCAAAGACGAAGATCTGTCCGGGGAGGAAGGTCTCACCCTGGACTGCATCGCAATTGATGATCGTAGGAGCCATCGGGCCTGACGGCAACGGCACAGAGGAACTCTCAATGAAAGCACCAATGTCGGTGTCAAAACTGGCGGATCTCGGGTAGGGGGTCCCGAACTGTGCGTCTAGGCGGGCTGGTAACAGGAGGCAGGGGACACGAAGTTTTACCCAGGTTCGGGCCCTCTCGATGGAGGTAAAACCCTACGTCCTGCTTGATTAATATTGATGATATGGGTATTACAAGAGTTGATCTACCACGAGATCAGAGAGGCTAAACCCTAGAAGCTAGCCTATGGTATGATTGTTGATGTGTATGTTGTCCTACGGACTAAAACCCTCCGGTTTATATAGACACCGGAGAGGGTTAGGGTTACATAGAGTCGGTTACAATGGTAGGAGATCTGAACATCCGTATCGCCAAGCTTGCCTTCCACGCCAAGGAAAGTCCCTTCCGGACACGGGACGGAGTCTTCAATCTTGTACCTTCATAGTCCAGGAGTCCGGCTGAAGGTATAGTTCGGCTATCCAAACACCCCCTAATCCAGGACTCCCTTAGAGGTGGCGGCCGCGATCTGGAAGGAGGAGGTGGCGTGGTAGTCAGCGGCGGCTGCGTTGCCGCAGAAGCTGCAGAGGAGCACAGTGCGCGGGGGTGGGACGCGAGAGCTTCGAGAGGTGGGAGGGAGAGGGGAGGGGGAGCTCGATTTGAGGGAGGGAGACGGCGGTGGGAGGGATCGATGGCGGCGGTGGGGAGCGTCGTCGATGGCGGCGGTAAGGAGATGCGGGAGGAGGGGTGCGATGGGAGGAGGGGATCGATGGGATCTGGGTAGGGTTTGGGTAGGTGGATGCGGGTGGGGTTTTCTTTTTCATTTTGTTTTTTTTCTTTACATAAATGGATGGATGGATGGATGGATGTGGTATGGAGAGATGGATGGATGGATGGGCGCCATGTCATCGATCTGTGTGACAACGAATTCCACCAATGGGAATAGAGCACATATGATTGTGTTTTTTCTTTTGTTTTTCTTCTACATTTTCACATGAAAAAAACAAATATTGATCTCATATTGTGCACAGGAGTTCATCTTCAAATGCCAAACAATGTTGCCTAAGAAAGTTTTCATTTTCTTTAGATGAAGACTCAATTTTTCATTTTTCGAGTGCCCAAAATGGGTTTAATTGTGAAGGGCCTACCAAATAATTGTTGCAAAATTGGACCAAATAAATTTTCTAAAATACTAGGCCATATTTAATGCACAATTGATCAAATGGTTGGGTTTCAAAAGCTTTTATCCACCTCTGGTGAAAAAGACAAATTACCGTCGATTCAGTATGAAGCGGGTCAAATTTGAACAATGGCTGCCTCATAGTTTCCTATTTATTTTTTCCAAAAATAATTTCTAGGTACATAAGTATCTATTTAATCAGAGAAACATCAAAAGTTTTCCAAGATTCAACCACTAGCTAGGAACGGTCAAGCCCGCCGTTTTGACCGCATTTTGAAACGGGCATAAAAAAAGTCAAAAGAATTCAAAAAATAGGAAAACCTTCGCATTGTGTCATTATATGTGACCAAGTTTCCAGGAAAAATAATAAACTTGTAATATGGAAATTACTTTAAAAAGTGTTCTCAGAAATGAGCTGTCATGCGTGAAGATTCATGGCTTTCAAGCCAAATGATCAATCTTATGGCCACATTCATGGCACAGTTTGTTCAAATGATCTCATATTGTGCACAAGGGTGCATCTTGGAATTCCAAACAATGTTGCCTAAGGGAGTTTTCATTTTCTGTGCGCGGAAAATTCATTTTCCATTTCCGAGTGCCAGAAATGAGTTTTTTTATGAAGGGCCTACCATATATTTGTTGCAAAATTGGACCAAATCAATTTTCTAAAATACTAGGCCATATTTAATGCACAATTGAGAAAATGGTTGGGTGTTAAAAGTTTTGATCCACCTCTAGTGAAAAAGACAAATTACCGTCGATTCAGCAGGAAACGGGTCAAATTTGAACTGTGGCTGCCTCATAGTTTCCTCTTTATTTTTTCCAAAAATAATTTCTAGGTACATAAGTATCTATTTAATCAGAGAAACATCAAAAGTTTTCCAAGATTCAACCACTAACTAGGAACGGTCAAGCCCACCGTTTTGACCGCATTTTGAAACGGGCATAAAAAATTCAAAGAAATTCAAAAAACTGGAAAACCTTCGCATTGTGTCATTATATGTGACCAAGTTTCCAGGCAAAATAATAAACTTGTAATATGGAAATTATTTTAAAAAGTGTTCTCAGAAATGAGCTGTCATGCGTGAAGATTCATGGCTTTCAAGCCAAATGATCAATCTTATGGCCACATTCATGGCATAGTTTGTTCAAATGATCTCATATTGTGCACAAGGGTGCATCTTGGAATTACAAACAATGTTGCCTAAGGGAGTTTTCATTTTCTGTGCGTGGAAAATTCATTTTCCATTTCCGAGTGCCAGAAATGAGTTTTTTTATGAAGGGCCTACCATATATTTGTTGCAAAATTGGACCAAATAAATTTTCTAAAATACTAGGCCATATTTAATGCACAATTGACAAAATGGTTGGGTGTCAAAAGTTTTGATCCACCTCTAGTGAAAAAGACAAATTACCGTCGATTCAGCAGGAAGCGGGTCAAATTTGAACTGTGGCTGCCTCATAGTTTCCTCTTTATTTTTTCCAAAAATAATTTCTAGGTACATAAGTATCTATTTAATCAGAGAAACATCAAAAGTTTTCCAAGATTCAACCACTAGCTAGGAACGGTCAAGCCCACCGTTTTGACCGCATTTTGAAACGGGCATAAAAAATTCAAAGAAATTCAAAAAACTGGAAAACCTTCGCATTGTGTCATTATATGTGACCAAGTTTCCAGGAAAAATAATAAACTTGTAATATGGAAATTATTTTAAAAAGTGTTCTCAGAAATGAGCTGTCATGCGTGAAGATTCATGGCTTTCAAGCCAAATGATCAATCTTATGGCCACATTCATCGCATAGTTTGTTCAAATGATCTCATATTGTGCACAAGGGTGCATCTTGGAATTCCAAACAATGTTGCCTAAGGGAGTTTTCATTTTCTGTGCACGGAAAATTCATTTTCCATTTTCCGAGTGCCCGAAATGAGTTTTTGTTGTGAAAGGCCTACCATATATTTGTTGCAAAATTGGACCAAATCAATTTTCTAAAATACTAGGCCATATTTAATGCACAATTGACAAAATGGTTGGGTGTCAAAAGTTTTGATCCACCTCTGGTGAAAAAGATAAATTACCGTCGATTCAGCAGGAAGCGGGTCAAATTTGAACTGTGGCTGCCTCATTGTTTCCTCTTTATTTTTTCCAAAAATTATTTCTAGGTACATAAGTATCTATTCAATCAGAGAAACATCAAAAGTTTTCCAAGATTCAACAACTAGCTAGGAACTGTGAAGCCCGCCGTTTTGACCACATTTTGAAACGAGCATAAAAAATTCAAAAAAATTCAAAAATTTGGAAAACCTTCGCATTGTGTCATTATATGTGACCAAGTTTCCAGGAAAAATAATAAACTTGTAATATGGAAATTATTTTAAAAAAGTGTTCTCAGAAATGAGCTGTCATGCGTGAAGATTCATTGCTTTCAAGCCAAATGATCAATCTTATGGCCACATTCATGGCATAGTTTTTTCAAATAATCTCATATTGTGCGCAAGGGTGCATCTTTGAATTCCAAACAATGTTGCCTAAGGGTGTTTTCATTTTCTTTGCACGGAAAATTCATTTTCCATTTTCCGAGTGCCCGAAATGGGTTTTTTTTGTGAAGGACCTATCATATATTTGTGGCAAAATTGGACCAAATCAATTTTCTAAAATACTAGGCCATATTTAATGCACAATTGACAAAATGCTTGGGTGTCAAAAGTTTTGATCCACCTCTGGTGAAAAAGACAAATTACCGCTGATTCAGTAGGAAGCGAGTCAAATTTGAACTGTGGCTGCCTCATAGTTTCCTCTTTATTTTTTCCAAAAATCATTTCTAGGTACATAAGTATCTATTTAATCAGAGAAACATCAAAAGTTTTCCAAGATTCAACCACTAGCTAGGAACAGTCAAGCCCGCCGTTCTGACCGCATTTTGAAACAGGCATAAGAATTTCAAAAAAAATTCAAAAAATTGGAAAACCTTCGTATTGTGTCATTATATATGACCAAGTTTCCAGGAAAAATAATAAACTTGTAATATGGAAATTATTTTAAAAAAGTGTTCTTAGAAATGAGCTGTCATGCGTGAAGATTCATGGCTTTCAAGCCAAATGATCAATCTTATGGCCACATTCATGGCATAGTTTGTTCAAATGATATCATATTGTGCACAAGGGTGCATCTTGGAATTCCAAACAATGTTGCCTAAGGGAGTTTTCATTTTCTGTGCACGGAAAATTCTTTTTCCATTTTCTGAGTGCCCGAAATGAGTTTTTTTGTGAAGGACCTACCATATATTTGTTGCAAAATTGGACCAAATCAATTTTCTAAAATACTAGGCCATATTTAATTCACAATTGACAAAATGGTTGGGTGTGAAAAGTTTTGATCCACCTCTGGTGAAAAAGACAAATTCCCGCCGATTTAGTAGGAAGCGGGTCAAATTTGAACTGCAGCTGCCTCATAGTTTGCTATTTATTTTTTCCAAAAATCATTTCTAGTTATATAAGTACCTATTTAATCATAAATACATGGTTTGGTGGCGATACATCGAGGTTTGGATGGTGGCTGAGGGCCCCAACTCTAGAGCGCGTAAACTCGCATGCCCGCCGCGTGGTCACCGCGTGACCGTGGCGTTGCCATGTGTTCTGGGCGGCCTAGGCATGTCTAGTGGGTTGGGCGCTCCACAGGTAGGTGCTAGGAATAAAATCACAACATAAAATTCTCACGAGGAGACCGATCAATGCTCAAACATGAATAAGCAGCCAAGTGTTTGATTAGCGGTACGGGAAATGCACATGGCTAATGGGCGTGAGTTTTGGCTGAGGATGATCAGTTACTAAGAAGACCGTCTTCAAAAAATTTCAGCTCAAAAGGAGGAGCCTAGGTGGTACTTGCTTTGCAAACTACCACACTGGACATAAATACGAATGTTGAAGCTCAGCTCAAAATAATGAATGGATTGAGCTTGCATTTGGTGGAGGATGGTTATTTGGGCATAGGAAAGAACTATATAAAATGGATACTATTTGGACATGCCAAAGTGGTACTTCCTTCACAAACTGTTGTTCTGAATAGAGTAGGAAAATGAATATTTTTGAATTATTTTTGAACTAGGCAAGAAGGTCTTTTACATATTTGACGAAGATATGACCCAAAGAATTTATGAGATTTTTTTGGGAATTTTGGGAATGACAGAAATATAGGTTGCTTCACAACCTAGGGCAAAAACTGCCACATGGACATGACACATAAGCAAAACTGATGAGGTGGCGCCTAGTCATAGCAACCCACCACAATTTACAAGGTTATGACCATCTATATTGGTCATGATCAGCTAGAAATAAGGCAGCAGACCAGTGCTATCTGCTTTATGACCATTTCGTGTAAGGAAATTACGACCTTTCTGACAAAATGGTTGTTATAGTTTAGGGTTTGGAGCCCCCCGAACAGCTTTTGACCAATTGGTCTAAAATGGTCATAGATCTATGACCAATTCTTCCAGGGTCACTGACAGAAGGTCACTAGTTGACATATTTCTGTTGGAAATATGCCCTAGAGGCAATAATAAATTAGTTATTATTATATTTCCTTGTTCATGATAATCGTTTATTATCCATGCTAGAATTGTATTGATAGGAAACTCAGATACATGTGTGGATACATAGACAACACCATGTCCGTAGTAAGCCTCTAGTTGACTAGCTCGTTGATCAATAGATGGTTACGGTTTCCTGACCATGGACATTGGATGTCGTTGATGATGGGATCACATCATTAGGAGAATGATGTGATGGACAAGACCCAATGCTAAGCCTAGCACAAGATCATGTAGTTCGTATGCTAAAGCTTTTCTAATGTCAAGTATCATTTCCTTAGACCATGAGATTGTGCAACTCCCGGATACCATAGGAATGCTTTGGGTGTACCAAACGTCACAACATAACTGGGTGGCTATAAAGGTGCACTGTGGGTATCTCCGAAAGTTTCTGTTGGGTTGGCATGAATGGAGACTGGGATTTGTCACTCCGTGTAATGGAGAGGTATCTTTGGGCCCACTCGGTAGGACATCATCATAATGTGCACAATGTGACCAAGGAGTTGATCACGGGATGATGTGTTACGGAACGAGTAAAGAGACTTGCCGGTAACGAGATTGAACGAGGTATCGGGATACCGACGATCGAATCTCGGGCAAGTATCATACCGATAGACAAAGGGAATTGTATACGGGATTGATTGAATCCTTGACATCGTGGTTCATCCGATGAGATCATCGTGGAGCATGTGGGAGCCAACATGGGTATCTAGATCCCGCTGTTGGTTATTGACCGGAGAGTTGTCTCGATCATGTCTGCATGGTTCCCGAACCCGTAGAGATATTAGTATGCGGTAAACGGAAAGTTGTTCGGAGTCCCGGATGAGATCCCGGACGTCACGAGGAGTTCCGGAATGGTCCGGAGGTAAATATTTGTATATAGGAAGTCCAGTTTCGGCCACTGGGAAAGTTTCGGGGACATCGGTATTGTACCGGGACCACCGGAAGGGTCCCGGGGGTCCATCGGGTGGGGCCACCTATCCCGGAGGGCCCCATGGGCTGAAGGGACGTGGGAACCAGCCCCTGGTGGGCTGGTGCGCCCCCCTTGGGCCTCCCATGCGCCTAGGGTTGGAAACCCTAAGGGGTGGGGGCGCCTCCACTTGGCTTGGAGGCCAAGCCACCCCTAGGGCTGTCGCCCCCCTCCCTAGATGGGATCTACAAGGGGCCGGCGCCCCCACCCCCCTAGGCCCCTATATAAAAAGTGGATGGGAGGGAGGGCAGCCACACCTGAAGCCCTGGCGCCTCCCTCCCTCCTGTGACACCTCTTCCTCCCCGCTTGTGCTTGGCGAAGCCCTGCCGGGATCCCGCTACTTCCACCACCACGCTGTCGTGCTGCTGGATCTCCATCAACCTCTCCTCTCCCCTTGCTGGATCAAGAAGGAGGAGACGTCTCTCCGTTCCGTACGTGTGTTGAACGCGTAGGTGTCGTCCGTTCGGCACTAGGATCATCGGTGATTTGGATCACGACGAGTACGACTCCATCAACCCCGTTCTCTTCAACGCTTCCGCTTAGCGATCTTCAAGGGTATGAAGATGCACTCTCTCTCTCTCTCGTTGCTAGTATCTCCTAGATTGATCTTGGTGACACATAGGAAAATCTTGAATTATTGCTACGTTCCCCAACAATGGTATCAGAGCTAGGTCTATGCGTAGATTCTATGCACGAGTAGAACACAAAGTAGTTGTGGGCGATGATTTGTTCAATTTGCTTGTCGTTACTAGTATTATCTTGATTCAGCGGCATTGTGGGATGAAGCGGCCCGGACCGATCTTACACGTACACTTACGTGAGACTGGTTCCACCGACTGACATGCACTTGATGCATAAGGTGGCTGGCGGGTGTCTGTCTCTCCCACTTTAGTCGGATCGGATTTGATGAAAAGGGTCCTTATGAAGGGTAAATAGCAATTGGCATATCACCGTTGTGGTTTTGCGTAGGTAAGAAACGTTCTTTCTAGAAACCCATACCAGCCACGTAAAACATGCAACAACAATTAGAGGATGTCTAACTTGTTTTTACAGGGTTTCCTTTGTGATGTGATATGGCCAAAAGGATGTGATGAATGATATATGTGATGTATGAGATTGATCATGTTCTTGTAATAGGAATCACGACTTGCATGTCGATGAGTATGACAACCGGCAGGAGCCATAGGAGTTGTCTTAATTTATTTATGACCTGCGTGTCAACATAAACGTCATGTAATTAATTTACTTTATTGCTAACCGTTAGCCATAGTAGTAGAAGTAATAGTTGACGAGGCAACTTCATGAAGACACAATGATGGAGATCATGGTGTCATGCTGGTGACGAAGGTGATCATGCCGCGCCTCGAAGATGGAGATCAAAGGCGCAAGATGATATTGGCCATATCATGTCACTTTATGATTTGCATGTGATGTTTGTCATGTTTTTACATCTTATTTGCTTAGAACAACGGTAGCATAAATAAGATGATCCCTCATTAAAATATCAAGGATTGTGTTCCCCCTAACTATGCACCATTGCTAAGGTCCGTTGTTCCGAAGCACCACGTGATGATTGGGTGTGATAGGTTCTAACGTTCGCATACAACGGGTGTAAGCCAGATTTACACATGCAATACACTTAGGTTAACTTGACGAGCCTAGCATGTACAGACATGGCCTCGGAACACGGAAGACCGAAAGGTCGAACATGAGTCATATAGTGGATACGATCAACATGAAGATGTTCACCGATGATGACTAGTATGTCTCACGTGATGATCGGACAAGGCCTAGTTGACTCGGATCATGTATCACTTAGATGACTAGAGGGATGTCTATCTAAGTGGGAGTTCATTGAATAATTTGATTAGATGAACTTAATTATCATGAACATAGTCAAAAGGTCTTTGCAAATTATGTCGTAGCTCACGCTTTGGTTCTACTATTTTAGATATGTTCCTAGAGAAAATTTAGTTGACAGTTGACAGTAGCAATTATGCGGACTGGGTCCGTGAACTGAGGATTGTCCTCATTGCTGCACAGAAGGGCTAGCTATGTCCTTAATGCACCGCTCAGTGTGTTGAACCTCGAGCATCGTCTGTAGATGTTGGGAAACATCTGACATACACGTTTTGATGACTACGTGATAGTTCGGTGCGTAATACTAACAGTTTAGAATTGTGGCACCAAAGACATTTTCAAACGTCGTAGAACATATGAGATGTTCCAAAGACTGAAATTGGGATTTCAGACTAATGCCCACGTCAAGAGGTATGAGACCTCTGACAAGTTTCTTAAGCCTTCAAACAGGGAGTAAAGCTCAATCGTTGAGCCTATGCTCAGATTGTCTGAGTACTACAATCGCTTGAATCGAGTGGGAGTTAATCTTCCAGATGAGATAGTGATAGTTCTCCATAGTCACTGCCACCAAGCTATTAGAGCTTAGTGATGAACTATAACATATCAGGGATAGACATGATGATCCTTGAGCAATTCGCGATGTTTGACACCGTGAAAGTAGAAATCAAGTAGGAGCATCAATTGTTGATGTTTAGTAAAACCACTAGTTTCAAGAAGGGCAAGGGGAAGAAGGGATACTTCATGAGACGGCAAAACAGTTGCTGCTCTAGTGAAGAAACCCAAGGTTGAACCAAACCCGAGACTAAGTGCTTCTATAATGAGGGGAACGGTCACTGAAGCAGAACTACCCTAGATACTTGGTAGATGAGAAGGCTGGCAAGGTCGATAGAAGTATTTTGAATATACATTATATTATTGTGTACTTTACTAGTACTCCTAGTAGCACCAGGGTAATAAATATCGGTTCGGATGCTAAGTGTTAGTAACTCGAAATAAAAGGCTACAGAGACTAGCTAAAGGTGAGATGACGATATGTTGGAAGTGTTTCCAAGGTTGATGTGATCAAACATCACACGCTCCCTCTACCATCGAGATTGGTGTTAAACCTAAATAATTGTTATTTGGTGTTTGCGTTGAGCATAGACATGATTGGATTATGTTTATCGCCATACGGTTATTCATTTAAGGAGAATAATGGTTACTCTATTTACTTGAATAATACCTTCAATGGTCTTGCACCTAAAATAAATGGCTTATTGAATCTCGATCATAGTGATACACATGTTCATGCCAAAAGATATAAGATAGTAATGATAGTACCACATACTTGTGGCACTGCCATTTGAGTCATGATGGTATAAAACGCATGAAGAAGCTCCACGTTGATGGATCTTTGGACTCACTCGTTTTTGAAAAGATTGAGACATGTGAACCATGTCTATTGGTAGATATGCATGAAGAAACTCCATACAGATGGATCGTTTGGACTCACTTGATTTTGAATCACTTGAGACATGCAAATCATACCACATGGGCAAGATGACTGAAAGGCCTCGTTTTTAGTAAGATGGAACAAGAAAGCAACTTGTTGGAAGTAATACATTTTGATGTGTGCAGTCCAATGAGTGCTGAGGCACGCAGTGGATATCGTTATGTTCTTACTTCATAGATGATTTGAGTAGATGCTAAGTATATTTACTTGATGAAACACAAGTCTGAATTATTGAAAGGTTCAAGTAATTTCAGAGTGAAGTTGAAGATCGTCGTGACAAGATGATGAAATGTCTATGATATGATCATAGCGATGAATATCTGAGTTACGAGTTTGGCACATAATTAAGACATTGTGGAAATTGTTTCACAACTAATACCACATGGAACACCATAGTGTGATGGTGTGTCCGAACATCGTAACTGCACCCCATTGGATATGGTGCATACCATGATGTCTCTTATCGAATTACCACTATCGTTTATGGGTTAGGCATTAGAGACAACCACATTCACTTTAAATAGGGCACCACACAATTCCGTTGAGATGACACCGTATGAACTATGGTTTAGAAAAACCTAAGCTATCGTTTCTTAAAAGTTTGGGGCTGCGACGCTTATGTGAAAAGGTTTCAGGCTCATAAACTCGAAGCCAAAGCGGATAAATGCATCTTCATAGAATACCCAAAAATAGTTGGGTGTACCTCCTATTTCAGATCTGGAAGCAAGAGTGATTGTTTCTAGAAATGAGTCCTTTCTCGAGGAAAAGTTTCTCTCAAAAGAATTGAGTGGGAGGATGGTGGAGACTTGATGAGGTTATTGAACCGTCACTTCAACTAGTGTGTAGCAGGGCACATGAAGTTGTTCCTGTGGCACCTACACCAATTGAAGTGGAAGCTTATGATAGTAATCATGAAACTTCAGATCAAGTCACTACCAAACCTCATAGGTCGACAAGGATGTGTATAACTTCAGAGTGGTACGTAATCCTGTCTTGGAAGTCATGTTGCTAGAAAACAATGAACCTACGAGCTATGGAGAAGCGATGGTGGGCCCAGATTCCGACGAATGGCTCGAGGCCATAAAATCCGAGAAAGGATCCATGTATAAAACAAAGTATAGACTTTGAAATAACTACTTGATGGTCGTAAGGTTGTTGGGTGCAGATGGATTTTAAAAGGAAGACGGGCAATGATGATAAGTGTCACCATTAAGAAAGCTCAACTTGTCGTTAAGATGTTTCCCGACAAGTTCAAGGAGTTGACTACGATGAGACTTTCTCACTCGTAGCGATGCTAAGAGTCTGTTGGAATTGTGTTAGCAGTTACTGCATTATTTATGAAATCTTGCAGATAGGATGTCAAAACATTGTTTCCTCGATGTTTTTCTTGAGGAAAGGTTGTATGTGATACATCCAGAAGGTTTTGTCAATCCTGAAAGATGCTAACAAGTATGCAAAGCTCCAGCAACCCTTCTAAGGACTGGAGTAAGCATCTCGGAGTTGGAATGTACGCTTTGATGAGATGATCAAAGATTTTGGGTTTATACAAAGTTTATGAGAAACTTGTATTTCCAAAGAAGTGAGTGGGAGCACTATAGAATTTCTGATGAGTATATGTTGTTGATCAAAAATGATGTAGAGTTTCTGGAAAGCACATAGGGTTATTTGAAAAGTGTTTTTCAATGGAAAACCTGGATTAAGCTACTTGAACATTGAGCATCAAGATCTATAAGGATAGATCAAAATCGCTTAATAGTACTTTCATGACAAAATTTTGAAGGAGTTCAAAAATAGATCAGCAAAGAAGGAGTTCTTGGTTGTGTTATAAGGTATGAGTATTGAGTAAAACTCAAGACCTGACCACGGCAGAATAGAGAGAAAGGACGAAGGTCATCCCCTATGCTTTAGACGTAGGCTCTAAAGTATGCTATGTTGTGTACCACACCTAAAGTGTGCCAAGCCATGAGTCAGTCAAGGGGTACAAGTGTGATCTAGGAATGGATCATAGGACAACGGTCAAGGTTATCCTTAGTAACTAGTGGACTAAGGAATTTTCTCGATTATGGAGGTGGTAAAAGAGTTCGTCGTAAAGGGTTACGTCGATGCAATCTTTGACACTAATCTGGATCATTCTGAGTAGTAAACCAGATTCATATAGTAGAACAGTTATTTGGAATAGCTCCAAATAGAGCGTGGTAGCTGCATCTACAAGATGACATAGAGATTTGTAAAGCACACACGGATCTGAAAGGTTCAGACCCGTTGACTATAACATCTCTCACAAGCATAACATGATCAAACCCAAAACTCATTGAGTGTTAATCACATGGTAATGTGAACTAGATTATTGACTCTAGTAAACTCCTTGGGTGTCAGTCACATGGGGATGTGACCTTGAGTGTTAATCACATAGCGACGTGAACTGGATTATTGACTCTAGTGCAAGTGGGAGACTGTTGGAAATATGCCCTAGAGGCAATAATAAATTAGTTATTATTATATTTCCTTGTTCATGATAATCTTTTATTATCCATGCTAGAATTGTATTGATAGGAAACTCAGATACATGTGTGGATACATAGACAACACCATGTCCCTAGTAAGCCTCTAGTTGACTAGCTCGTTGATCAATAGATGGTTACGGTTTCCTGACCATGGACATTGGATGTCGTTGATGACGGGATCACATCATTAGGAGAATGAGGTGATGGACAAGACCCAATCCTAAGCCTAGCACAAGATCGTGTAGTTCGTATGCTAAAGCTTTTCTAATGTCAAGTATCATTTCCTTAGACCATGAGATTGTGCAACTCCCGGATACCGTAGGAATGCTTTGGGTGTACCAAATGTCACAACGTAACTGGGTGGCTATAAAGGTGCACTACGGGTATCTCCGAAAGTTTCTGTTGGGTTGGCACGAATCGAGACTGGGATTTGTCACTCCATGTAACGGAGAGGTATCTCTGGGCCCACTCGGTAGGACATCATCATAATGTGCACAATGTGACCAAGGAGTTGATCACGGGATGATGTGTTACGGAACGAGTAAAGAGACTTGCCGGTAACGAGATTGAACGAGGTATCGGGATACCGACGATCGAATCTCAGGCAAGTATCGTACCGATAGAAAAAGGGAATTGTATACGGGATTGATTGAATCCTTGACATCGTGGTTCATCCGATGAGATCATCGTGGAGCATGTGGGATCCAACATGGGTATCTAGATCCTGCTATTGGTTATTAACCGGAGAGTTGTCTCGGTCATGTCTGCATGGTTCCCGAACCCGTAGGGTCTACACACTTAAGGTTCGGTGACGCTAGGGTTGTAGAGATATTAGTATGCGGTAAACCGAAAGTTGTTCGGAGTCCCGGATGAGATCCCGGACGTCAGGAGCAGTTCCTGAATGGTCCGGAGATAAAAATTTGTATATAGGAAGTCTAGTTTCGGCCACCGGGAAAGTTTCGCGGGTCATCGGTATTGTACCGGGACCACCGAAAGGGTCCCGGGGGTCCATCGGGTGGGGCCACCTATCCCGGAGGGCCCCATGGGCTGAAGGGACGTCGGAACCAGCCCCTGGTAAGCTAGTGCGCCCCCCTTGGGCCTCCCATGCGCCTAGGGTTGGAAACCCTAAGGGGTGGGGGCGCCACCACTTGGCTTGGAGGCCAAGCCACCCCTAGGGCTGCCGCCCCCTCCCTAGATAGGATCTACAAGGGGCCGGCGCCCCCCCTAGGCCCCTATATATAGTGGAGGGGAGGGAGGGCAGCCACACCTGAAGCCCTGGCGCCTCCCTCCCTCCCGTGTAACCTCTTCCTCCCCGTTTGTGCTTGGCGAAGCCCTGCCGGGATCCTGCTACTTCCACCACCACGCCGTCGTGCTGCTGGATCTCCATCAACCTCTCCTCTCCCCTTGCTGGATCAAGAAGGAGGAGACATCCCTCCATTCCGTACATGTGTTGAACGCGGAGGTGTCGTCCGTTCGGCACTAGGATCATCGGTGATTTGGATCACGACGAGTACGACTCCATCAACCTCGTTCTCTTGAACGCTTCCGCTTAGCGATCTTCAAGGGTATGAAGATGCACTCTCTCTCTCGTTGCTAGAATCTCCTAGATTGATCTTGGTGACACGTAGGAAAATTTTGAATTATTGCTACATTCCCCAACAATTTCTTGTAGTGTGAGGACACGAAAGAGCTCATCGCCGCTCTCCGCGGAGACTAGTTTCCTGGTTTCTTTTGATGTAATAATCGGTTTAGGATGTGGATTGTGTCGTTGGTTGTGAAATATTGGGTTCTAGCGCGGATGTTTGGCCTTTGTTGGCCTCTTGGGATGTTGCGATTTCAACCTGGTAGCTTTTAGTCCTTCGTGTTAGGCTGGAGTTGTGCTGAACTTCTTGTGAATTGTGGTGGTTTTCGGTAGTGAAAATCGGAAGGGTCAAGCCCTTCTTTGATCAAAAAAAATTAATCATCATTATATATTCATCAGTCTTGCTATAAGTCGCAGTAGATGCTATATAGGTCCGTCGGATCTTACATCAAGATCCATGCTTTCAGATTTTCTTTTTTCTCTCTTGAATCTCAGTCGAGTGAGACGTAGCCACGCCATTAAACAGAGGCTCGGGCACCGTTAATGGAGACCTTGGGAGAGAGGTGGACGGCAGATGGAGGTCAAAGGGCTCTCCTCCCGATAAGCATGCGCAGGGGTCTGATCGCACGCCTCTCGTAATCAAATAGCTACCCTACACGGCGCCTCCTAGCTAATAAAAATGGGGACGCGTGGCGGCACGTAAATGGTACTAGTAAGTAGAACGCCCACGGTTTCAATAATACTTGTGTTTCCGATTGTAACATGACAACACTTGTTCCAAAATGACTTTGTTGATTGTTAATGTGTGCGCCTTTGCAAATCGGACTGCAAATTTACCACAGCATGTTGGTGCCATGTCATGGCACCAAGCCAAGTTTCATTATTTTCATGCGTGTTTTGGATTTACAGGAATTAAAAAACTAAGTTTCTCAATGTTTCCAACCCAGCCACGACGCCCAGAATTTTGAATTTCATTCCCATTTCTTGCATGGAACCTCAAAATTTACCCGAGGACACACATGTGATTTTTCAACCAACTTTGGTGCACTGGAACATGTGCTTGTATTTCAAATTTGAATTATGCACACAAAGGTGAGACGTTCCCTCCCAGAACCACGAGCCTTCTTGAGAGAAGCTCCAATTTGCAAGAAGCTTATACCAAAATTTGTTCCTATTCGGCCAATTTTTTGACCACGGCATGGTACTACCATGACATGACACCATGCCAAGTTTCATGATTTTAAAACCAAGTTTCTCAATGTTCTTGACCGAGCCACGATGCCCAGATGTTTGAATTTTATTCTCATTTTTTGCATGGGACCTACTCCCTCCTTCCATCTATATAGGGCCTAATGTGTTTTTCAAGATAGCCTTTGACTATTGACAAGATTAATAGCACATGAGATGTATACTATGAAAATTATATTATTGGAAGCTCCTTTGACATACAAAATTGAAGGTATGCTTTGTGTAAGTTGCATGTCATATATTATTGCTCTAACATTTGGTCAAAGTTAGCCTCGAAAAACGCATTAGGACCTATATAGATGGAAGGAGGGAGTAGAAATTCACCCGAGGACGCAAATGTGATTTTTCAACCAACTTTGGTGCACGGGAGCATGTGCTTGTAGTTCAAATTTGAATTATGCACATTAAATGACCAAAAACTCAATTAATGTGTAAATAAGGCCAAACGAAGCCAGAATAATTCCAAATTTTAATAGGGCACTCATGTAGTTCTATGTTGCATTTGTAAATAAACTCAAGGGGGACAATGTATATCGTTTCGCACTCAAAGGTGGCACGTTCCCTCTTAGAACCACGAGCCTTCTTGAGAGAAGCTTCGGTTTGCAAAAGCTTAGACCAAAATCTGTTCCTATTCGGCCAATTTTTTTACCACAGCATGGTAGTACCATGACATGCATCCATGCCAAGTTTCATGATTTTCAGACGTGTTTTGGATTTACAAGAATTTTAAAACCAAGTTTCTCAATGTTCTCGGCCGAGCCACGATGCCGAGATGTTTTAATTTTATTCTCATTTCTTGCATGGGACCTAGAAATTCACCCGAGGACACAAATGTGATTTTTCAACCAACTTTGGTGCACGAGAGCATGTGCTTGTAGTTCAAATTTGACTTATGCACATTAAATGACCAGAAACTCAATTAATGTTTAAAAAACGACAAACGAACCCGGAATAATTCCAAAATTTAATAGGGCACTAATGTAGTTCTATGTTGCCTTTGTTAAGAAGCTCAAGGGGGGCAGCGTATATCGTTTCACACTCAAAGGTGGCACGTTCCCTCTTAGAACCACGAGCTTCCAAATCAGCCCAATTTTTTACAACAACATGTTAGTGCCATGACATGACACCATGCCAAGTTTCATGATTTCCAGGCGAGTTTTGGATTTACATGAATTTAAAATCAAAGTTTCTCGATGTTCTCGGCCGAGTCATGACGCCCAAATGTTTGAATTTCAATCTCATTTCTTCCATGGGACCTAGAAATTCAACCAAGGACACACATGTGACTTTTCAACCCACTTTGGTGCACCGGAGCATGTGCATGCAATTCATATTTAGATTATGCACATTAAAAGTCCAGAAACTCAATTAATGTATAAAAAGGTCAAATGAACCCGAAATAATTCCAAAATTTAACAAGGCACTTATATAGTTCTATGTTGCCTCTGTTAATAAAATCAGGGGGGAGGCAGCGTATATCATTTCGCACACGAAGGTGACACGTTCCCTCTCGGAACCACGAGGCTTGTTGAGAGAATATCTGGTTTTACAAGAGGCTTATACCAAAACTTGTCCCAATTCAGCCAAAAATTATACGTATGAAAACAGGGTTTAGATTATCCCAAACATCTCGCTACCTAGACCAATAATGTACTATGATTTGAATTCAACATAAAATGGATACAAATATTTGAATTGGAGAGTGTATGGTACATGTAGTTCATAGTGAAATATGATTACTTCTATATGTATGTTTTTTGTTATCAAGATAATATTTAAATTATTGTATAACTTGACAACAATCGTATTCAAATAAGGAAAATTGATTCAAATTTAGTCCACATGGTAGACGACAATATATATGTTCACATGGTGGAGTAAAATGTTCATATATGATGGAAGATCAAAATGTACGACTACATCAATTATAAACCGCAAGGTCACCTAACGATATATTCGAATTCAACATAACATGGATTCAAAAATTGAAATTCGAGATCATGGCATCTATAATCATATAAAAAGGGACATTACTCTTTCTTTGGTGGGAATTGATTTATTTTTTGTTGTTGTTGAGGGAAGTGCGAATCGATTTGGTACTGTGCAGGGTAATCTTGTTCTCCTGATTTTTTTTACATTTTTCTTGTAGTTTTTTCAATGGCATCTATAGCAATATAGTAAAAGGGGACATGACTCTCTTATGTCTTGTATGAATTTTTTTTACACGTTAAGTTTGTTCTGCCGAACAAGGAATCCGCACCTTGTTATCCCGAAATTTTCAAGCTCGAGTATCTTTTGTCTCACCTGCTTTGAAACTCCCGCTTCTTCAACCCGCGCCGCGCCTTGTTATCCCGAAATTTGGACGTGCGCGAGAACTCCCTCCTCATCCAAAATCGCTCCGGCAGCCTAGGCACGCGAAATCCCCCTTCTACCCCTCAGCCGAAAATGAAGCTCCACGTCACGGTGTCAAAATCGATGGGGGTATGCTGGTAACTTACCCTACATTTCGGACAAGCGCGTCCCTAAGCTTGGCTCCCCCTCCCCCTTCGGCCCCCCATTACCCTACATTTCGGACAAGCGCGTCCCTAAGCTTGGCTCCCCCCTCCCCCTTCGCCCCCCCATTCGTACACCGAGGCCGTCAAAACCCGCGAAACCCCACGCTCCTCCGTAGGCCTCCCGATCGTCGCCCAGCCAGAGACTCTTCCCCGACTATGTCGTCCACCGCAACAGCTCGTCGTCCCTCATCCACCGCACTGGATGAGGATCCATTGTCGATCTCGTCATCCCGCCGGATCAGCCGCCCCGTCCTCCACCTCCAAGGAGCTGCCTCGATGTTCGCCTCGTCTATCGCGCCACCTCAATCCCCACAGCGTCGTCTTGACCTGCCCCACCGGAACCGCAACACCCTCAGCAATTCCTCCGATGAAGCCGAGGCCAACTCGGTGCCACCAAGGAGGTTCTACACTCACCACTGCATTTTATCTTTTATTCGATCTCACGGGGCTGCCGGTGCTCGATACCGAGCAGACATGGCGTGTCTCCATCGACGGCCCCGTCGCCGGCCACATCATCCACGGCGTCTCTCCCCCATGTCGTTGCTTCCTCGGCGGCGACTTCCACAACGACACTAGTTGCAGTTGCTCCGGCTCTCGCTCACATTGCGGCTCTGTTCTTGCTGTCAATCGCGCTGCTGCACTGCTCCTGCTTTCGTTCGTGCTGCTGCTCTGCTCTTGCTCTCGCTTGCGCTACTGCTGCTTCTGCTGCACGACCTCCGGCAGCTACAGGAGTTGCTGCTTTAGCACTCGCTCGCGGTGCTACTGCATGACTTGCTCTCTGCTAGTGCATTCCTTGCTTGAGCATCTGCTGATTTAGATCACTGCTTCTCTGCTACTAGTGGTCAAACGCCCTAAACATCTATTGCAATGCTCTGTTACTAGTTCAATCGGTTTCGATAGTAAAATTCAGTTTTGACTGTGAAGTTCATTTTCTTCATTTAAGTTCAGAGTGAACAGTACTTACAGCATCCGTCGGAGCGGCCGTGGCGCGGCTGATGCGTTTTACATCTAGCACTTTTTGGTGATGTATTTTACATCATCTATTGCAGATGATATTAGGGTCCCACTTCAGATTAACGTTGTCTGTCTTGTCATGCTTCAGCCTCGTCGCCGTACACCTTAGTGGAGCTGCTCCAACGACGGAACCGTCCATCACAGCGGAGCAGTACCCTCAGCGCCGTTTCTAGAGGCCTCGGATCTTCTTCCCCGCCTCCGACAGTCACACCAGCATCATCACCATCCTCCACCTCCAACCCAAAGATGCTGAGGTCCACAAGGCTATGCCAAAGAGGTTGTACACTCATCGCATCACTTTGTTTCTCCATTCCTCTGTTCTTCCAATTCATGTGAGCCGAACACCCAGGTTGACTAAAATCCTATGTTTCCAAATGCTCTGTTTTGCACGTGCATTCTTATCACATTCCTGTGTTTTTCCTATCCCTGCGTTTATAGAATCCTCTAATTCTAAGGAGCCCTTACAGATTTACTTCATTTTCAGATAGGCGTCAAAGAAAACTCGATATGTTATGTCATGCTCCTGCCGTGTCGTCATCCACCCCACCTGAGGTGCACCATCGACAGAAGCGTTCACTGCAGCAGAGATCCCCCTGCAGACTTCCTTTCGCCGCCTCAAATCATCTTCCCCGTTGCCGGCAGCCACGCCAACTGCATTACCATCATCGATTGAGCAGATGAACCTGAGGACTACAAAGTTTCGGAAGAGAGGTTGCAGTCTTTCCTGTTTGCTTACGTTATACATCGGTTATTATTACCTACTACTTTATCGTTCAATATTGAGTTTTGAATTGCCCATGGGTCTCATATCGAGCCAGCAATGAATAGTATATGTCTACTATCTGGTTCATCTGGGGTCTTCTATGTGGTTCATGTTGGGTGGGCAACAAACAATAAATGATCCATTGTCTATCTTTTTAAACTGAAGCTATAATCTACCTGCTATCATTAGTTTTGGATCCATCCACTCGTTTGCTACCATCAGTCTTGATTTTTGCATGCACCCCTTAGGCCTTACAAAATCTAACTATTTTTTTATTATGCATGTTAGATATTGTACACAATTGTACTGAACATGTAGAGAAAAAGAGAAGACTATTGCATGCGAATATAATGTCATGCAGACGTTGCTCCATGGTGGGCGAAGTGGTCCCCCCCCCTCCTGCATTTCCAGATTGTATTCCAGAGGAAGATAACTGTTCAGATGGAGATTTAGAAGGAGCCGACCACGCCTGTTTACCACCTGAGGTGTTTGCTCTAACCAGGCATGCTGATGTTGGTCATATCATGCATATGGCGCCTTGCATTGCTTACATTATACATCTTATATGTCATCGGCTTAGTTTAGATTTGCTTTGTGTGAATGCCACCTGTTTGGTTTCTATATCATACTCCCACCATTCCTAAATATTTGTCTTTTTAGTGATTTCAACAAGTGACTACATACGGAACAAAATGAGTGAATCTACACTCTAAAATGTGTCTATATACATCCGTATGTGGTAGTCCATTTGAAATCTCTAAAAAGACAAATATTTAGGAACGGAGGGAGTATATGGGAATTATGCAATGCCATCTTCTTTAGCCAGGCATCATATACGTGAATCATGCAATGCCATCCTGTTTAGCCAGTCATCGTATATGTGAATTGTATCGTGCCATATTTTTTCCATAATGTATTCCATTTGTCAACAATGTTTATACATTCATCTACTCTTCCTGTGCATCAGCCATTTGAGTCGGTCATGGGAAAATCTGGAGTGAAAACAAGGTCTTCTGAGCAGTCAGTGCTACCTGTCGATGCAGATTTCTTGCTGGTTACAGATAGCTCCTCAGAGGAGGATTCAGAGAGAGATGACCAGTCGTATCCCCCCCCCCGAGGTGCATGCTCTAACTTGGCTGGGTTATATTGCTCATATCATGCATATGGTGTCTTGCATTGCCATGCCATCTGCTTAGATTAGACATGCTTTGTGTGAATGCCTCCTGTTTGCTTTCTATATCAGATATGTGAATTATGCAATGCCATGTTTTTCAGCCAGTTATCATATATGTGAATTATGCACCGCCATGGAGCCAGGCATCATATATGTGAATTATCTCATGCCATCTTTTTTTTCATTACGTATTCCATTTGTCGACAATCTGTGTATATTGAACTACTCTTCATGTGTATCAGCCATTTGAGCCGGTTATGGAAAAATCTGGAGTGAAAACAAGGTCTTCAGAGCAGGCAATGGTACCTGTTGAAGCATATATCTCGATGGTTACAGGGAGCTCCTCAGAGGAGGATTCAGAGACAGATGACCAGTCCTATATCCCACCTGAGGTGTATGCTCTAAGTTGCAATGTTTATATTTCTCATATGATGCATATGGTGTCTTGCATTGCTTAGTTTAGACATCATATGCACAATATTGAATTCTATCTGCTTAGTTTAGAGATCATACATGCGAGTGCCAGCTGCTTAGTATATGAATCAATTATGTCAATTATATCATGCCATCCTGTATACTTAGACAACATGTATGTGAATTATTTCATCCCAACCTATTTTAGAAAGACATCATATAGTTTTGTCATGTCATCCTGTTTAGGTACTCATCATATGTTGAATTATGCCATTATATCCTGTTAAGTTATCCATCATATATCTGAAACTGTGTCATGCTATCCTGTTTAGTTAGGCATCATATATGTGAAATTGTGTCATGCTGTCCTGTTTGGTTAGACAACATATATGTGAATTACCACATCTGTCTATCATACAATGTCTGTACGTTCAATTTCTTTTCTTGTTTATCAGCCATTTGAATTGGAGGGGGTGATGGCAGTATCTAAGGGAGCAAAAACCCGTTCTTCACAAAAGACAGTGCTACCCGTCGATGCAGATAGAACCATGGTTGTACTGGCCCACAAACTAGCCCCACCACACATAATCGAGACTCTTCCAGATTGCACACTTACACCGTTGGGCAGAGAACCAGCTACAACCCATCTAACCGCAACCCCAGCGGATAGTAACCCACTTATAGTTGACAAAGCACCATGTCCACCACAGAGTACCCCCACACGAGCAGTTTGTAAAGCTACTGCAGTGCCCAAAGCACGAAGACCACCACAGCTAACCCAAACTCCACGTTTAAAGCAGAAGAGCAATTGTTCTCAGGTCAGATTCCGTAGCTATGGTCCATACTCCTTTGCTGTTGCATCACTGTATTTACTCATACCAACTACTTTCGAATTTGAAGGATCCAATTGAAACTCCAATGGCGCAACAGGTATGTTTTAAACCTATTTCTTTAACTGGATTGCTGTTCTAACTTCTTGCTCTATGTTGATTTCAGTTTAAGTTGTATAAACAGTTATGTTCTCATGTGATGCACATTACAAGTGCTGCCAATGTTGTGTAGTTTCTCACACTTATATTCTGTCTATGCTGCTGTGTCTTAAAAATATATGAGTTGAACTGTGTCTCTATCTTGATTAGGGAACATAAACTAGAATGATATGGACAATACAGTGACCATAGTACATAGATATATGTTTGTTTCATGTTGTTATCCTGTCCACCTTACTACTGAACCGGTTTACCAAAATGAGTTTCGTATACTACAAGCTAAACCTGTGATGTGTCTGCTTGTTTCTCTTGTAGTATGCAAACAGAATATTGGAGAAGAGCACCCCACTATGCAATGGTAGAGAAAGTAATGCAGATAAGGTTCAAGATAGTGAGACAACCCTGTTGGTCTCCAAGAAAGGTGATAAAAACGATCTTGTAGACAGTGAGAAAACCCCACAGTCCTGCGTTGATGTAGTGTTCGAGTTACTGGCCAGTACCGCTGGCACAAGCTCTTCGAACTCGCTGCCTGAATCACTTCGGCTTCTTCAGTCTCAGCTACAAGCTGAAAGGCATCAGTCAGCTGTGCTGCGGCAAGAAGCCGAAGGACTGAGGAAGTCCCTGCAGAATTCAGATGCGTACTTACTTGTGCAACAGCAAGCGCTGGAGGATTTAAGCGCCAAACAAGAGAAAGTTAATAAGCTTGCTAAGCATCTTGCCAGCATTATGGGTACCCAGAATATTATTTCTTGAACTCTTCTGAAGTGGTTTCAGTTCTGGACTTGTTTTGCTGCGGCGTTTATATGCTGCTTTGTTCCCTATATTTGCACTGGTGGCAAACTTTGATGCCCAGTGGATGTAATATGTGTAATAGCCGTGATAGCCTAGCATAAGTTGCTTGCTTATTAATTTCCTTGTTGTCTTGTTTATTTGTTTTCTTGTAGTCAGTGCAGTTCTTTTTCTGCGGTTTGCTAGTGGCTGTAATAACCTGTTTTTTAAAAATAGGCCACAATAACCATGGGCTAATATTTACTGGAGTGACACTAGGCCTCCTACGGGCCGTAGAAATAGTGGGCCTTCGATGGGTTGTAGAAACAGTAGGCCTTCTACGGGCCGTAGAAACAATGGGCTTTCTACGCGGCGTAGAAACAATGGGCCTTCTACAGGCTGTATCATCAATGGGCCTTATACGGGTCGTATGATCGATTGGCCAAACATGGGCCAATAACAGGCCGCATTATGGCTGTAAACGGCTAGAGTTGGAATCGTTCGTTCATGGGCCGACCATAACAGGCCATTGTTAATAGGCCGTATTTGATGACGCTATGAAAACAGCCCAACGTATTAACGGACCACAAACGGGTCGACTGTAACCACGGGCTGAATTTGGCCCACAAGCAGAAAATGATAGTAACGGGCCGTAAGTAAACGAATGCTGGAAATGAGCCCAAGAATAAGTGGGCTCTGAGAAGGCCGAAAGATAACATGGGCTAGAAACGGCCCAACGGAATAACGGGCCGTTAATGGGTATAAAGTGATACACTGTTCATTACGGGCCAGTTTCACCATGGGCCGTGAATGGGTGTAAAGTGATACACTGTTCATTACGGGCCAGTTTCACCACGGGCCGTTAATAGGCCAAGAGTTACATAGGGCCTCATGTGGGCCGAAATACGTCATGGGCCATACATGGGCCAGAAGTGAAAATGGGCTGGAATCATATTGGATGGCCCAGATGACGCTACTGGGCCTAATTCGGATAGGGCGTAATGGGCCTTGGGTTAGCGGGCTGTAAATGGGCTATATGCGAACATGCCGTTAACAGGCTTTCCATGGGCCGGCCAGGCACCTTTTTACCAAGTCAAACGGGCCGGCCTTTTCACAGGAATGGGCCTCTGTTGGGCCGTGCCACGTGTCGACGTGTCATAGGCGCCTTCTATCCAATGAGTGGATGACATCTATCCCAACGATGAGCCGACACGTGTTTCCTCCAGCCAATGATGATTTTACACGTGGAAAATCCCCATTGGTCAGGGCTGTTAACGGGTTATCGGATCCAAAACCCGACCCGATAGCTTAACAGCGTTCCGTTACGGTGGATGCCACGTGTCGGTCACCCTTGACGAAAGCACTTCTGTGACGCGCGATTTATCGTCATGGAAGTGCACACTTCCATGATGATAATTTTGGTAATATCATGGAACACTTCTACGACAGCACAAGTATGACTATCTTGATTCTGTCATAAAATCATCATGGATATACATACATGACAAAAAACGCGACCTACTGTGACAAACACGTATCATCACGGAAGTGTATTTTTTTGTAGTGTAGTGTTTCTAGCAAGATGCCTGCGCATTGCACGAAGTTGATGTAAAAGGTAAGCACAACTTATAAATTGACGGATGGAGTACTAGTTACAGTGATGCATATAATTAAGCAAAGGGATCGCACATGTCGGTATTTACTGGAACGAGAATGCAACAACACAATAAGAATTAAGGCCACGATGACGCGATCGCAATGGTGGTTACAGAAGGCAAGAAGAAAGATGGATCCACGAATGTACGACCTCCTCCTCCTCCTCAACTTAGTGCGCCAGGCCACCGACCGGCGGCTAAGGAGTGGCGGCTTTTGTGGCGAGGTCGAGGTGCTTCTTAGCAAAGGCATCCAAGGCTTCCAGCCGGTTGAGGAAGGCCAATGTCGTAGCATCCTCACTAGCCTTGTAGATACCTATGTACACGATTTCCTCGTACATGTGGATGTGTAGGTCGATGAATTCTTGCAGGGCGAGGCACCTCGCGGCGAGCGCGACCTCCAGGTGGACATTCTTCGTGGCGTCGGCGGGCAGTCGCAGGGCTACCAGTGCTTGAAAGAGGTTCCGGCCATGGAGGCCGATTAGGGTGGCAGGCAATGAGGAGCCCGGGTGCGCGGGCTGGAGGAGTACGGCGATGTCGTCCGCGAGCTTCTTGAGGACGGTGAACTTGTTGCTGGTGACAACGATCATCTGGTCCAACTGAGAGTCATAGTTGGCATCGAAGGCGGCCATCCACCAGCCAGTCTCCAACACCGTCTGGAGACGATCCTCGGCGCCATGCCGCAGGCCGGCATCGTGGACCATCTGGCGCAGCCGCTGGCCGCTCACGAGCATCGCCGCCATGGGCCTGGAGTGAGCTCTTTTGCGCTTAGTGTAGGTGCTTAGGCAAATGCTTAGGTGCGTACAATGTGGTAGATGCATTGGAATGGAGGGGCGCCTTTATATGAGGGCAATGAGGGCAAACTGCGTTGCATTCACATCGTGCAGCCTCTTTTCCCGGACCTCCTCCCATTACTTCCCTCATGCATTAATTGAAGGTGGATGCATTGGCCGTTCAACATATCGGGAACTGCTACTCCCTCCCTCGTCTGCATTAAAGCCGTATAAGGAACTGCACCGCCCGCTGTCAAATCGAATACTCCCTCCGTCTAGGTGAGTATTAAGTCATCTTACGAAAACCAAATAGTAAACACATAGGCGTGGTGCATTAACTCTCATGTTGTTTCTTATTTTTTGACATAAATAGAGGAATCAACCAAGAAGAGATGTGGGGCTTGTATGCTTATAATGACTTGAGACTATCAAACATGACATGCAGTGGTCAGTTCGTTGCACAAGAACAAATACAACCCACGTCAGCACACACGCATCTTATATAGCATCACATCCAATGGCTATAAAAGATGAATGAGACCAAATTATATCTCATCTAGATGAGTTCTAGCAAAACTGTATTAATAATACTTAGTACTCCTGCGCCATGTATCATATATTAGTATCATGTAGTACTTTATTTATTTATGAGGTATCCAGATGGCACTGCACCGCCAAGAAAATATGGTAACATCAAAATTATGGACTGCTTTTTTGAGTATGTTGGTAATGTCCGGTCATAGTCACTTGTTGAAATCTCTAAAAAGACAAATACTCCCTCCATCCGGAAATACTTGTCATCAAAATGGATAAAAGGAAATGTATTTAGACGTATTTTAGTTTTAGATACATCTCTTTTTATCCATTTTGATGACAAGTATTTTCGGGCGGAGGGAGTAGAAAACAGAGTTGGTCATGATGGTGTGCGTGCCATCCTGCAATATAGGCTGTCGGATTTATATCTAATGGATAGGAAAGAAACTATGGCAATTTTGCAAAAATATACCCACACTTCTCTCCACGTTCGCAAATAAGGCCTTCCCTCATTCAACCTTTTCTCTCACAAGATAAACTACTCATACAAATGCATCTTGATGTTCCGTGCAACGCACGGGCAGCTAGCTTATTTCTTTTAAAATAGTTGCTGCGATAATTGGGTTGAAGTGATATATTTTATGTCTGCCCCGAATGATTTCAGATTCACTAGTAGTAACAAAGAAAAGGTTGCCTTGTTAATTAACAGAAAATAGGGTGAAAACTATCGCATGAGGCCGGTAAACAAGGCACACTGGGTTCAGCGTCATCGTCACCACAGCTGTGCCCGCGCAAGAAGTCTAGATATCGAGGGGGCTACCGAGCGAGGCACCGAGACACAATGTTTGAGAGAGAAACCAATTGACAGATTATGATCAGATCGATTTGTCACCCTTCTGTTGTCATTGTTGGGGGGAGGGAGAGAAAGACGTATCGAGAGTGTGCGCGGTAGGCACAGAGGCAAACCTAGTGAGTGTGTGTGTGTGTGTTTGAAAGAGGAGTAGATAGATTATTATCAAGATCGATGTGCCACCCTACTCCTTCGGTGCCAGGTAGTGTGTGTGTATGTTTGAGAGAGAAGCCAGTCGATAGATTAGTATCAAGATCGAGATGTCACCCTACTCCTTCGGTGTTGGGAAGTGTGGGTGTGTGTGGGGGGGGCAGTGACACTCACATATCTCTACTCTTATAAAAACATAGTTGGTGATGATGGTGTTCCTGCCATCCTGCAATATAGGCCATCCGATTTATATCTGACGGACAGGAAGGAAACTATGGCAATTTTGCAAAAAGATACCCACACCCCTCTCCGCATTTGCAAATAAGGCATTCCCTCGTTCATCCTTTTCTCCCACAAGATAAACTTCTCATACAAATGCATCTTGATGTTCCGTGCAACACATGGGCATCTTGCTAGTACGGAGAAGGAGTTTGTGTGACACATATCTAGCTATATTAAGGGATAGGTAGATAGCATATGTGTGAGAGACATTATTATACTTTGAGACATTAGTGGTTGTGGGTGGGCGGAATTAAATGGGTGGGCATGTTAGACATAGAGAGCGTGTGTGTTTCTGTGTTAGAGACTTGTAGGACAGGGTAGAAAGACGAATTTAACCCTGGCGGAGGGAGAGAAATACACGAAGTGCGCGTGTGTGATTCTGCTGCCCACAGGGAAATAAGACATGTATGCGTGTGAGAGAGATTGCACAATTCATTCACGTATCACTATCTAGCGATCATGGACGTGCATCGCTTGAACATAAGTCAATATCTACTTCGTATCGTGGCCAAAGGTACAATATTGATTCAAAGCTATAAAGATTGGACACTCACATATCACATTTTTTCTATTTAAATAAACCTTTTCAGTTGTGCATGCCAAAGTTACAGTGATGTTTCTTCAAACAACCAATGTAGCTATCATGTACATGCACCATTGTTACTCTTGCATTCAAATTCATTAGTCTTGGATGATTTAAGTTTCTATTTTGAAGTAATATATGTAATATTCATATATGAATTCAACAGGTACGCAATTTATGAAATGGAGGCTATGTAATCATATGAGGTAACACTTTTAAGTAGCTGACTACAATATCCATTTCTTTTTGTGCGCCTCTACACTAACACGTCAATGCATTATGTTTAAAGTAAATAACCAATGGCACTAAATTATCTATTTACACGAGAAATACATAGGCTGAGCGTTTGATCCCTTTTTTGTGAATGCGCCACTACACCCGTACGATTGGCCGCGCCCGTGTGAACATCCAAGTTATCGACGCATCATCCCGAGTTATCATCTTTTTTCTGGGGTGGACATCACACCAGTTATTAACTGCTGATGTGTGCCCTGTGTACACAGTCTAGCATGACCTTCCCGCTAGCACGGTCCAAAATTAGTTGAAACTGGATACGAACGATCCCACGGGCGGCAAAATATCCCGCCTCCTTCTAAAATTTCCGCCACCTTGGTCTTTAGCATGTGAAATCCCCTTTTTGTCCTTGGTGCACGGAGACCAACAGTTATGATACCGCCCTCATCTACATGATAGTTTGGGGCTGCTTTGGTAACTTCCGGTTCCCTCACTACACGGCACCCCCATTTCCTCTCCCCCTCCCGCAAAAACGACTAACTCCACAGCACCAGAGCATCTTACATCACGCCGTACGTACTTCATCGCCCTTTCTCCCCTCCCCTCTCGAAACCCTAGACTGCTCATCCACCGGCGTACCATAGCCCATTCACTGCCAGCGGCGTCCACCTCGCCGGATCTGCTTCTCTGGCCGCATCTACCCCTCCCACCTCCCCTAGAAACAAGTAGACCGCTCATCCACCACTGTACCACAGCCCATTCAGTGTCGGCCTTGTCCACGGCGCCGGATCTGCTTCGCCGGTACTCTCGTCAACCGCCGCGCATCTGCAGCGGCTCATTCGTACTCCCCACCGGAGACGCTTCATCCACACCCCCTAGAGCCGCCCCACCGACGCCCCCGTCAACGGCCTCTGATCCTCTTCGCCGACACCTTCCTCAACCCTACCGGAGCCGCTTCGCCGACACCGTCCTCAACCCTACCGGAGCCACTTCGCCAACGCCATCGTCAACCCTACCGGAGTAGCTTCACTTATACCATTCTCAACCCTATCGGGGGCTGCTTTGCCAACTCACAAGTCCACGGCCTCAGATCTGCTTCCTTGCACCCTCATCCAACCTACCGGAGCAGCTTCTGACGCCCCGTCCACGGCCGCAGATCCGCATCGTCGACACCACCCTTAACCCAACCACCGGAGCAGCTTCTAACGCCCCGTCCACGGCCACAGATCCCATCGTTGACACCATCCTTAACCCAACCACCGGAGCAGCTTCTGACGCCCCGTCCACGGCCGTAGATCCGCGTCGTTGACACCATCCTTAACCCAACCACTGGAGCAGCTTCACCTACGCCCTCGTCCACGGCCACAGATCCGCTTCGCCCACACCATAGTCCACCCTACCGGAGCCACTCCACAAACACCCTACTCGACGGTTCTAGATCTCCTTACCAGACCCCGACAGCCAGCGCAGCGTCATCACCCTCAATGTTTCCAACCTGATTCCCACCATCTGGAGAGATTCCAAGCACCCGCCACGGCCTAGGTACTTGTCACCTTTAAACCTGTCCAGCATCACCTTCCCGATGTACTTCAAATATACTAACCGGTCGCTGTTACCTGTTATGCAGCTGGCAAAAACTACAAGGACGATGTTTCTTCTGGATCTAACAGCTTGGCCAACCAAGATCCTGGACTGAGGCATTGCTATGATCTTGTAAGCGCGTCTCTCTCTCTCTCTTGTATTGTTCTATGCCTGCCAGCGGCTTTGCTAGGATTTTCGACCAGTAATCCCTATGTGCAGACAATGATTTCTACTATTGGCTGCTAAATTAGATATGTAGATGTCATACATGATACTACCTCGTACCTCCATTCCTAAATATAAGTCTTTCTAGAGATTCCACTATAGGCTACATACGGAGCAAAATGAGTGAATCTACACTCGAAAATGCATCTATATACATCTGTATGTGGTCCATACTGGAATCTCTACAAAGACATACATTTAGGAACAGGGGCAGTACATTACACAAAATCATAGGTGGCATGTAGGAATTCCAGTGCACTACATTAGGCTCCCTTAGAGTGCCTACTAGTCCAGCATACAGAGTCATGGCTAGTTTATGGTACGCACACAATCGTTAATTGGTGGTTTAAATATGCGCAAGGGATATGCAATGTTGTATCATGTAGAGATGTCTGAAATTAGCCGTGTCAACTTGCAGATAGGGTTACACAATGAAAAAGTACAAGATGTATGTGGCAATTTCATGGAACGTCGCAAAAAAAGGAGAGGCAGCGGTGAGCCTATACAGTGTGCTATGGTGCGTCACTCCTCCATTGCTATCATCATGACATGTTATTTGTATGCCAGTTCTAGTAGCCAAGTTTCTTAGGGACAGTTATTATGAGTTATCCTAAGAAAATAAGCACCTGTGAATATTGTTGGAAATATGCCCTAGAGGCAATAATAAATTGGTTATTATTATATTTCCTTGTTCATGATAATCGTTTATTGTCCATGCTAGAATTGTATTGATAGGAAACTCAGATACATGTGTGGATACATAGACAACACCATGTCCCTAGTAAGCCTCTAGTTGACTAGCTCGTTGATCAATAAATGGTTACAGTTTCCTGACCATGGACATTGAATGTCATTGATAACGGGATCACATCATTAGAAGAATGATGTGATGGACAAGACCCAATCCTAAGCCTAGCACAAAGATCATGTAGTTCGTATGCTAAAGCTTTTCTAATGTCAAGTATCATTTCCTTAGACCATGAGATTGTGTAACTCCCGGATACCGTAGGAGTGCTTTGGGTGTGCCAAACGTCACAAGTAACTGGGTGACTATAAAGGTGCACTACGGGTATCTCCGAAAGTGTCTGTTGGGTTGGCACGAATCGAGACTGGGATTTGTCACTCCGTGTAAACGGAGAGGTATCTCTGGGCCCACTCGGTAGGACATCATCATAATGTGCACAATGTGATCAAGGAGTTGATCACGGGATGATGTGTTACGGAACGAGTAAAGAGAGTTGCCTGTAACGAGATTGAACAAGGTATCGGGATACCGACGATCGAATCTCGGGCAAGTAACATACCGATAGACAAAGGGAATTGTATGCGGGATTGATTGAATCCTCGACATCGTGGTTCATCCGATGAGATCATCGAGGAGCATGTGGGGGCCAACATGGGTATCCAAATCTCGCTGTTGGTTATTGGCCGGAGAGTCGTCTCGGTCATGTCTACGTGTCTCCCGAACCCGTAGGGTCTACACACTTAAGGTTCGGTGACGCTACGGTTATAGAGATATTAGTATGTGGTAACCCGAAAGTTGTTCGGAGTCCCGGATGAGATCCCGGACGTCACGGGGAGTTCCAGAATGGTCTGGAGGTAAAGATTTATATACGAGAAGTCTTGTTTTGGTCACCGAAAAAGTTTCGCGCATTATCGGTATTGTACCGGGAGTGCCGAAAGGGGTCCGGGGGTCCACCAAGGGGGTCCACCTGCCCCTGGTGGCCACATGGGCTATAGGGTTGTGTGCCTTGTCCTATATGGGCCAAGGGAACCAGCCCCAAGAGGCCCATGCGCCAAGAGATAAGGGAAAGGAAGAGTCCTAAAGGGGGAAGGCACCTCCTAGGTGCCTTGGGGAGGATGGACTCCTCCCTGGCCGCACCCTTCCTTGGAGGAAGGGCCAAGGCTGCGCCCTCCCCCCCTCTCCCTTGGCCCTATATATAGTGGGGGGAAGGGAGGGCAGCCGCACCTAAGCCCTGGCGCCTCCCTCTCCCTCCCATGACACATCTCCCTCCTCCCGCAGCGCTTGGCGAAGCCCTGTTGGAATCCCGCTACTTCCACCACCACGCCATCGTGCTGCTGGATCTCCATCAACCTCTCCTTCCCCCTTGCTGGATCAAGAAGGAGGAGACGTCGCTGCTCCGTACGTGTGTTGAACGCGGAGGTGCCGTCCGTTCGGCGCTAGGATCATCGGTGATTTGGATCACGACGAGTACGACTCCATCAACCCCGTTCTCTTGAACGCTTCCGCGTGCGATCTACAAGGGTATGTAGATCCACTCCTCCCTCGTTGCTAGATGACTCCATAGATAGATCTTGGTGACACGTAGGAAAATTTTGAATTTATGCTACGTTCCCCAATAGTGGCATCATGAGCTAGGTCTATGCATAGTTACTATGCACGAGTAGAACACAAAGTAGTTGTGGGCATTGATTTTGTTCAATATGCTTACCGTTACTAGTCCAATCTTGATTCGGCAGCATTGTGGGATGAAGCGGCCCAGACCGACCTTACACGTACTCTTACATGAGACTGGTTCCACCGACTGACATGCACTAGTTGCACAAGGTGGCTAGCGGGTGTCTGTCTCTCCCACTTTAGTCGGATCGGATTCAATGAAAAGGGTTCTTATGAAGGGTAAATAGCAATTGGCATATCACGTTGTGGTTTTTGCGTAGGTAAGAAACGTTCTTGCTAGAAACCCATAGCAGCCACATAAAACATGCAAACAACAATTAGAGGACGCCTAACTTGTTTTTGCAGGGTATTCTATGTGATGTGATATGGCCAAGAAGATTGTGATGAATGATATGTGATGTATGAGATTGATCATGTTCTTGTAATAGGAATCACGACTTGCATGTCGATGAGTATGACAACCGGCAGGAGCCATAGGAATTGTCTTTATTTATTATATGACCTGCGTGTCATTGAACAACGCCATGTAATTACTTTACTTTATTGCTAACCGTTAGCTGTAGTAGTAGAAGTAATAGTTGGCGAGACAACTTCATGAAGACACGATGATGGAGATCATGATGATGGAGATCATGGTGTCATGCCGGTGACGATGATGATCATGGAGCCCCGAAGATGGAGATCAAAAGGAGCAAAGTGATGATGGCCATATCATGTCACTATTTGATTGCATGTGATGTTTATCATGTTTATACATCTTATTTGCTTAGAACGACAGTAGTAAATAAGATGATCCCTCATTAAAATTTCCAAGAAAGTGTTCCCCCTAATTGTGCACCGTTGCGAAAGTTCGTCGTTTTGAAGCACCACGTGATGATCGGGTGTGATAGATTCTTACGTTCGAATACAACGGTGTTGACGAGCCTAGCATGTACAGACATGGCCTCGGAACACATGCAAAACACTTAGGTTGACTTGACGATCCTAGCATGTACAGACATGGCCTCGGAACACAAGAGACCGAAAGGTCGAGCATGAGTCGTATGATAGATATGATCAACATGAAGATGTTCACCGATGTTGACTAGTCCATCTCACGTGATGATCGGACACGGCCTAGTTGACTTGGATCATGTAATCACTTAGATGACTAGAGGGATGTCTATCTGAGTGGGAGTTCATGAACTTAATTATCCTGAACATAGTCAAAAGGGTTTTTGCAAATTATGTCATAGCTCGCGCTTTAGTTCCACTATTTAGATATGTTCCTAGAGAAAAATTAGTTGAAAGTTGATAGTAGCAATTATGCAGACAGTAAAAGGCTTATGTCCTTGATGCACCGCTCAGTGTGCTGAACCTCGAACGTCGTCTATGGATGTTGCGAACATCTGACATACACATTTTGATAACTACATGATAGTTCAGTTAAATGGTTTAGAGTTGAGGCACCGAAGACGTTTTAAAACGTCGCGAAACATATGAGATGTTTCGAGGGCTGAAATTGGGATTTCAGGCTCGTGCCCACGTTAAGAGGTATAAGACCTCCGACGATTTTCTTAGCCTGCAAACTAAGGGAGAAAAGCTCAATTGTTGAGCTTGTGCTCAGATTGTCTGAGTACAACAATCATTTGAATTGAGTGGGAGTTGATCTTCCAGATGAGATAGTGATGTTTCTCTGAAGTCATTACCACCAAGCTGCTAGAGCTTCGTGATGAACTATAATATATCAGGGACATATATGATGATCCTTGAGATATTCGCGATGTTTGACACCACAAAAGTAGAAATCAAGAAGGAGCATCAATTGTTGACGGTTGGTGAAACCACTAGTTTCAAGAAGGGCAAGGGCAAGAAAGGGATACTTCATGAAACGACAAGTCAGCTGCTGCTCAAGTGAAGAAACCCAAAGTTGAACCCAAGCCCGAGACTAAGTGCTTCTGTAATAAAGGGGAACAGCCACTGGAGCAGAATTACCCTAGATACTTGGTAGATGAGAAGACTGACGATAGAAGTATATTGGATATACATTATGTTAATGTGTACGTTACTAGTACTCCTAGTAGCACCAGGGTATTAGATACCGGTTCAGTTGCTAAGTGTTAGTAACTCAAGCTACGGAATAAACGGAGACTAGCTAAAGGTGAGCTGACTATATGTGTTGGAAATGTTTCCAAGGTTGATATGATCAAGCATCGCACGCTCCCTCTACCATCGAGATTGGTATTAAAACCTAAATAATTGTTATTTGATGTTTGCGTTGAGCATAGACATGATTGGATTATGTCTATCGCGATACGGTTATTCATTTAAGGAGAATAATGGTTACTTTGTTTATTTGAATAATACCTTCAATGGTCTTACGCCTAAAATGAATGGTTTATTGAATCTCGATCGTAGTGATACACATGTTCATGCCAAAAGATATAGGATAGTAATGATAGTACCACCTACTTGTGGCACTGCCACTTAAGTCATATCGGTATAAAACGCATGAAGAAGCTCCATGTTGATGGATCTTTGGACTCACTCATTTTTGAAAGGATTGAGACATGCGAACCATGTTTGTTGGTAGATATGCATGAAGAAACTCTATACAAATGGATCGTTTGGACTCACTTGATTTCGAATCACTTGAGACATGCAAATCATACCACATGGGCAAGATGACCGAAAGCCTCATTTTCAGTAAAATGGAACAAGAAAGCAACTTGTTGGAAGTAATACATCTTGATGTGCGTAGTCCAATGAGTGCTGAGGCGTGTAGTGGATATCGTTATGTTCTTACTTCACAGATGATTTGAGTAGATGTTGAGTATATTTACTTGATGAATCACGAGTTTGAATTATTGAAAGGTTCAAGTAATTTTAGGGTGAAGTTGAAAGATCGTCGTGACAAGAGGATAAAATATCTATGATATGATCATAGAGATGAATATCTGAATTACGAGTTTGGCACAGAATTAAGACATTGTGGAAATTGTTTCACAACTAATACAGCCTGGAACACCATAGTGTGATGGTGTGTCCGAACATCATAACTGCACCCTATTGGATATGATGCATACCATGATGTCTCTTATCGAATTACCACGATAGTTTATGGGTTAGGCATTAGAGACAACCACATTCACTTTAAATAGGGCACCACGTAATTCCGATGAGATGACACCGTATGAACTATGGTTTAGAGAAACCTAAGCTGTCATTTCTTAAAAGTTTGGGGCTGCGACGCTTATGTGGAAAAGTTTCAGGCTGATAAGCTCGAACCCTAAGCGGATAAATGCATCTTCATAGGACACCCAAAACAGTTGGGTATACCTCCTGTCTCAGATCCGAAAGCAATAAGGGATTGTTTCTAGAATCGGGTCCTTTCTCGAGGAAAAGTTTCTCTCGAAAGAATTGAGTGGGAGGATGGTGGAGACTTGATAAGGTTGTTGACCCGTCTCTTCAACTAGTGTGTGGCAGGGCACAAGAGTTGTTCCTGTGGCACCTACACCAATTGAAGTGGAAGCTTATGATAGTGATCATGAAACTTCAGATCAAGTCACTACCAAACCTCGTGGGATGACAAGGATGCGTACTACTTCAGAGTGGTACGTAATCCTATCTTGGAAGTCATGTTGCTAGACAAGAATGAACCTACGAACTATGGAGAAGCGATGGTGGGCCTAGATTCCAAAATGGCTCAAGGCCATATAATCCGAGAGAGGATCCATATATGAAAACAAAGTGTAGACTTTGGGAGAACTACTTGATGGTCGTAAGGCTGTTAGGTACATATGGATTTTAAAAGGAAGACGGACAATGATGGTAGGTATCACCATTAAGAAAGCTCGACTTGTCGTTAAGATGTTTTCCGACAAGTTCAAGGAGTTGACTACGATGAGACTTTCTCACTCGTAGCGATGCTAAGAGTCTGTTGGAATTATATTAGCGATTACTGCATTGTTTGTGAAATCTTGTAGATAGGATGTCAAAAACATTGTTTTCTCAACGATTTTCTTGAGGAAAGGTTGTATGTGATACAACCGAAAGGTTTTGTCAATCCTGAAAGATGCTAATAAGTATGCAAAGCTCCAGCAATCCTTCTAAGGACTGGAGTAAGCATCTCGGAGTTGGAATGTATGCTTTGATAAGATGATCAAAGTTTTGGGTGTATACAAAGTTTATGAGAAACTTGTATTTCCAAAGAAGTGAGTGGGAGCACTATAGAATTTCTGATAAATATATGTTGTTAACATATTGTTGATCAGAAATGACGTAGAATTTCTGGAAACCATATAGGGTTATTTGGAAAGTGTTTTTCAATGGATAGCCTGGATTAAGCTACTTGAACATTGAGCATCAAGATCTATAAGGATAGATCAAAATTCTTAATGGTACTTTCAAATGAGCACATACCTTGACATGATATTGAAGGTGTTCAAGATGGATCAGTCAAAGAAGGAGTTCTTGCCTGAGTTGTAAGGTATGAAGTTAAGACTTAAAGCTCGACCACGGCAGAAGAAAGAGGAAGGACGAAGGTCGTCCCCTATGCTTTTATCATAGGCTCTCTACAGTATGCTATGCTGCGTACTGCACCTGAAGTGTGCCTTGCCATGAGTCAGTCAAGGGGTACAAGAGTGATCCAAGAATGGATCACAGGACAGCGGTCAAAGTTATCCTTAGTAACTAGTGGACTAAGGAATTTTCTCGATTATGGAGGTGGTAAAAGAGTTCGTCGTAAAGGGTTATGCCGATGCAAACTTTGACACTAATCCAGATTATTCTGAGTAGTAAACTGGATTCGTATAGTAGAACAATTGTTTGGAATAGCTCCAAATAGAACGTGGTAGCTACATCTAGGAAATGACATAGAGATTTGTAATGCACACACGGGTCTAAAAGGTTCAGATCCGTTGACTATAACATCTCTCACAAGCATAACATGATCAAACCCAGAACTCATCGAGTGTTAATCACATGGTAATGTGAACTAGATTATTGACTCTAGTAGACTCTTTGGGTGTTAGTCACATGGGGATGTGACCTTGAGTGTTAATCACATATCGATGTGAACTGGATTATTGACTCTAGTGCAAGTGGGAGACTGTTGGAAATATGCCCTAGAGGCAATAATAAATTGGTTATTATTATATTTCCTTGTTCATGATAATCGTTTATTGTCCATGAGAGAATTGTATTGATAGGAAACTCAGATACATGCGTGGATACATAGACAACACCATGTCCCTAGTAAGCCTCTAGTTGACTAGCTCGTTGATCAATAGATGGTTACGGTTTCCTGACCATGGACATTGAATGTCATTGATAACGGGATCACATCATTAGAAGAATGATGTGATGGACAAGACCCAATCCTAAGCCTAGCACAAAGATCATGTAGTTCGTATGCTAAAGCTTTTCTAATGTCAAGTATCATTTCCTTAGACCATGAGATTGTGCAACTCCCGGATACCGTAGGAGTGCTTTGGGTGTGCCAAACGTCACAACGTAACTGGGTGACTATAAAGGTGCACTACGGGTATCTCTGAAAGTGTC